>NW_009649846.1:1182541-1210152 GCF_000708025.1 Charadrius vociferus | reverse complement strand
GTTGACCCACCGTCAGGCAAAGCTGCAGCACTGCTCGTCTGAACGGCCCCTGGCACCAGCATGGCTTGGGCATCTTGTCACGCTAGCAGCAGTGACTTGGCTCCTCATTCACAGCTGGCCACACCGGACCAGTTTAGAGGTGAAGCTCATTCACATTTTCCAGCAGAATACCCCACAGGGTATTTTACAGTTATCTGTGCACCCACTGTGTTTCTGGCCAGTCCTGCCAATGCCGAGTTCAATACATAGGAGCAACCAGCTAACATGTCTTTCAAAGTTTCACTCAGCAAGCCTATTCCCATATAGACATGTCCTTTCAATACCAAGAGCTTTTGGTGATAGAGTATTTTGTAGAGGACATTTTTATCTGCACCACAAAAAAAACCGACAGATCAACCTTTCCACAAGATACTGTCATTTCATCTCAGACACCTCACTCAGGTGTTGCTTCCCTTGGCAGACTGCAGGTTGTAAAATGTAAAACTGTAAAATGACACCTGCATTAAGATAGTATTAACAATAATGTTAATATATCTATTTTGACTAAAACATCTTAAGACAAAATCTTGGATCTGTCCTGTTTTCTTGATCAAGTTCTCCTTGACTTCACACAGAATTTATATCCTTACCCGCTAGTTACTCAGACCAGCATCTGGCGACTTCACTGTAAGATCTGCCAGTGAAAGCAGTTCTTTCATCTCATAATTTTGTAGAGCTATACTTTGGCATAGGTAGAACACAATGTGTTAGTCACTTCTTCTGATTAATTCATTTGTAATTTTGTGGACATTTCCCATAATGAATACTACAGTCTCTACTTCTACAGTGACTATAGACATGAGTCTTAAAATGTCAATCAAATTAACACATACAAAAAGATAAAGCTTATACAATTTTTAAGTTACAGTTTGTTGAATGGTAAATCATTTTTTTAGAGAAAAAGGACTTTTTTTCTAAAAAAAAGAAGATAATTATTTATGATTGCCTCTCTTTTAAACTAAAAAAAATGCAGCGATACAGTATTGACGAAGTTAACACCTCCTATTTAGAAATAAAAGTCTAATTCCCTGAACATGCCATATGGACAGCTTCTGTTACCAAAAGAGTTTCATGCTCAAGACATTTGTAGGAGCAGTCATCAAATTTATTTTCTGCATTTAATGTCAAATTAGGCTTTATTTTGCTCTCCTTACTCAAAATAAGCACCCTTCTCCCAGAGTAATTCTGTTGAAACTGGGCTGATGGTAACTTGCAAGACAAATCAAGAAGTAAGACCTTATTTATCCTGAGCAAAGGTAACAGATTTTGGTCCCACAGTATCAGGATGATATACTTATTTTAGAATTGTAACTTGATTTATCTAATCAGTTAGGGGTCAGGAGATCCTGACCATATCCGCTGGTACTTCTCTTTGCTTTCATACTCTCAGGCACACCTCATTACAGCAATACTTTCAGAATGAATGCTTTTTTATCGTTACAGTTGTTTCAAAGAATATTCTACTAAAATTTGGAATTTCTGGACAGTGCAAGCAGTGGGCTCCTAGGATGGTCCTTCAAGTCCTGCTTGACTGGTATGGTACTCTGGTGTATTCATCACATTCAGTGAGCCCATATATGATTATATGACACTATGGGAAAAAACAGAATCAGAGCAAATAAGTCAGTTATTTTTAAATACTGTTTATGGATTTGTCAGTGTTATTCCCATGTCACCAGAACTCTCTGTGGAGTTCCCCATCACCCAAAATGGCTCCAAAAGCCTTCCGGGACCCTCTGATGCTGTTGAACATAGCTAGGAAACCTCTCAGATGTTTCTGCATTTTTGGATGACAGAAAATATTCTCAGCTATTTTATCCCTATATTCCCAGGAACAAATGCCAGAAACTGAATGTTCAAGACACAGAACAGAAGTTATCCAATAACTGAAGTTGAAGCCTTCCTGACCAAAGAGGAAATAGACTGAATGAGCAGTCCACTGAGTGACAAAATTTGATCCCCTTTTAATGATATGTTCCATGCTTCTTTCACATGAAAATTAAACAGTACTGCCTGTCTGCACAGCACTGACACTGTTGCCGTAGTCAGTGTTTTTATAGCATACTTTTCGTTTAAAATGAAAAACTAAATAAAATTCAATGAAGCTGAAAAATCAAAGATCTTCCAATATGAAGTATCTCCTTTAATATTTGCCAGGCACTGGTATTTTTCCCCTTGGGTTTCAGTGGAGCTGAAATAAACAGCCTCTCCTGTTCTTTTCTTGGTAGCTCTCCTTTATTGGCATAACAGAACTCTGGGAAAAGGGGATCTCTTCATTCCTTTTGCCTGACTTTTGCCAGGTGCAATATCCATGGAGGCAGAAAGTATTTTCACAGGGGAGTCATCCAGAAGCCTGTACTGCAAAGAACTCTGAGCCACAGCAAGCACAGCCAAGAATTATCCCCAGGCTCTGTTAATCAATTCAAACATTCCCTCTGCTGGATGCCTTTGAGGTAACAAAGCAGAAAGCACCAAGGGTTTTACAAAAAAATGCAGTAATTCTTTTATATTTAAGTAAAACTTTAAAAATAGAATTAATTTAGAATTCATTGGGCATTCCCCATGAAAGTTTTACACTAATGCAAAAAGTCAGTTTGTGCTCTATCATGTAAGATTGGTTTTAATATCATCCTTTTCTGAGCGAAGTCATGCGGATAAGGAGAAGCTACTGGACAATTGAAATCATCCAACACTGTTTATGGGAGGAAAGATTAAAAGATGAACGTAAGTGGCAAAGATCCTCGGCATCAGTGGAAGGAGGGAACATAACTGAGTCCCCTGATTCACATCTCATGCCTATTCTGGTGCACATGTCTCAGTATCAACGACCTTCCCTTCTCAAGCAGAACCAAAACAGCAGAACAGGCCAAAGTGTTGTAGAGGACCCAACCCCCACCACACACAGAATGAAAAACATGTCAGTCTGACCAGTTTCTTTCTCCCTCAGACCATTGAGCATGCCTTTGCTTTTATTTTGTGATAGGTGTATTGGCCCTTCAACAGCCACAACTGAAGGCCTCCCAAGTCATCTCAATGTGAACACCTTGGCCCATTAAAATACCTGCTTAAAAAAACAGATTAACAGATTGCTTGCAAATTTGGGGTGATTCTTCAAATTCTCCCAAACACAGTACAGGCCAAACCTTTTTACACTCTAAGCTTTTATTTTATGAATTTTCAGAAGCAGTTATCTTTGCAACCTGTCAATTTAAGCCATCTATTTTAAACACTTCAATAATATCTGTACTGGCTTAAGGAGGATCGCCTAGACCTATATTTTCATGAGAACAGACATTTTTAAAGCTACCAGTTCAATGTTTGAGGAGGGAAGTGCTAGACTGAAGTACTGAGATGTGACATAATCAGACTCAACAAGTCCAGACATGACAGCAATCCACTAAAGCACTGGAATATTCCTAGGAAAATTCTGTCAGAAAGGCATAGCAATTAATAGCTAAAATACTTATTTATGCAGATCAAACTACATGTTCATAAGAGTACTTTCTAGGCACAACACCTTTGGACCTATAGATAGGGCAAAAAGGATCCAATCTCTAAATATTCAAAGAAAAAGAAAGGTGATGTGAAAAATAAAATCAAATATGTTTATATTCCTGACAGACTGGCATAAACCCTGCTCTGCTAGTGGTCCCACAGCAGACTGAGAATCATTATAGAAAAAGCTGCTGTCCAGTGTGAACAAGAAGATCAATTCCAGTTCTTAGAAAGAAAGAAGTAGAGGAACAAGTATCATAAAATACATGAAACTCACAAGGCAGATAGAAACTGCATTGGTTAAAATGTTCAAAATAATATTTAAATGTGTCCTCACCTGGGACTGAATTTTAAAATGCTTACTTCTTTCTGACATGTCAAAGTACTAAATGTTTATTATTTGTTTGCAATCTGCAAAGAGGAACAAGTTTATTCTGTTTTGGACCAATACAGGAGGAAAATTATGTGTTAGGAGTATCTTACATGTCTGTTCTGGGTCTGTGGAAAAAAGAACATTTAATTCTCTGTTTAGATACTGAGTCTAAGTCCTCACTTACAAAACCCAAAGGTTAGTGACAGGAACAAATAATATAAATATTATTTTATGGGTTAACTCATTTAACTTTTTTAAATCATGATGATATGAGGGGGTGTTATATACTTCTTAAAAAGAGATGTATCATAGATAGTTTTAGCTGCAGAGAATGTGAATATATACCATTATAAAAGGCATATTCCAAAAAAAAAAGTTGAATGACACAAACTACAAAATTTGAAGAATCCTCAAGACAGAACATTACAAAACTCTGCATTTTATTTTTTTTTTCTCTATGATGGCTTAGCACAGGCAGAAGAACCTGGGTATGTCCCTGTGTTCCCTCTAAGCAGTACTTTTGTGGTTTATGCAACTCCTACATCTAACATGTTGATTACTGAGATAACTTCTGTCTCAGCATGTCCTAAAAACCCACATGTGACGAAGGAATATTCCCAGGGTAGCAAATCCACAGTTATCCAACTACTGGTCTGCCTGGCTGGGCTGTACGCTTGAATGATGACTCCATCCTCAGCAGTGCAAAGAATTGCAAAGGAAAGGCTCATCCTTCCCAAGCGAGTACTCCTGGCTCCTCAACACACCATTTCATCAGTGCAAAACATGTGCTAAAAAGATGATTAGAACTGCTGGCATGGACCGCCTGCCTAGCAATACGTGATCTGCTGTTATTGAGACTGTCAGTCACTGCCCTTGGAAGACTGGAGAAAAGAGCAGGGTAAATATCGCATATCCTTGGCAAGACTAAAAGGCAGCAAAACGTGACCTAGTCAAACTTACTCATGTCATGCCATTTTCCACTCTACATCCATTGAGATTGCCATTGCTGCTCAAAAAGAATGGAAACGCTGCACCGAAGTATTAGCAAATCAGCACCTGGCTTTTGCAGGTCACTTTTATAAATCCTGACTTTTGCAAATCACTATTATCTTACTCTTTCATACTACTGCTAATTATTCCTAGTGGGGCAACATGCAAAATAAACGAGGTGTTACTTCATAATAGCATTCCTTTTGATTCGAGTCTTATAACCTCCAATATTTATGATGTCTGATTAAGCTACTTTCCCAGAATATAAAAGGAATCAAACCCAGGTACAAATCACAGGCAAAGTAATTTTCTGTCAGCTGTCTATTCTGCATGAGTTCAGGGCCCAGCAAAACACCAGCAAGTTCCTATTTCATGGAGAGCTCCAGAACTTCAGAGCTTTGCCTCTGTGGAAATAAAGCATGCAGAATCCAGGACAAGAGGCACGCACAGTGAGCATGAGTAAGTTAACTTATTTAGAGTCAATCCATGCTGTCAAATAAAATATAAACTCAAAAGACTAGATGTTTATGAGATAGGATTGGAGGATCCAAGTAGTTGAAAACTGGTCCAAAACTGCTAAGCTACACCCAAAACCAAATAAGAAGGGAATCTCATGGTCATAATTTGAGGTTTCAAGACAAAATTTAAGGTGAAGAGAAGTGGAAAGCTTCCTTTCCACTCTCCTCGTTCCTCGGCCATGCAGGGCCACTCTGCAAGTAACCTGGCGTAACTGCGGCTTGCTCTCAGGCAAGGACCGTGCTCCAGGAGCAGGGTTAGCAGGAGGTTTTGGTATTTGCTGGGTGGAATTGACTTTACACCTGAAAGCTGCCAACACAGGTAGTGCCAGACCTTGCATTTGCTGCCCCTTAGAGCAATAAGCTTAGCGTTTATGCTCCGAGTCACACCCAAGTGTTCCCACACCCTCTGACTTCCCACCTATGCACTTGTGGGACCTCGCGCACAAAACCCACTCAACCCACAGGGAGACACTCGGCTTTCCCCCTTCTTTCTAAGCCACTTCAGCCTCTGCAAAGAGACACAGAAAAGAAGCCTTAGCTTGACTGCGTGCATTGCCCAGTTGCAAGTGCCAGGATAGGAGGGAGGAAGGTAAGCAGTGACTGAATGTTTATACTTTAATTCAACCATCCCAAGGAAAATGGCTTTTTTTTTTTTGATTTAACACCTATTCAGATTAGAGCACTGTGATGCCATAAAAAGCACAGTCGCTCAAGAACTCACATAAGCAAATGAGGAAAAGGATAAAAATGTATTGTGAATAACCAATACTTAATTTTAGTCGCTAGAAGAGAGATGCATTCCTGAAAATCAGACTGAGTATTCTCATTATGTAATGTAAAAATTAATGAAATGCGCTTTTTTGTTCTGGTTATGACATAGTGTAATTTAGAAACCCATTCAAAAGCTTTCAATCAAATAGAGAAAGATGGACGTTTTCATGTGCAAGCAGCTTCCTTATCATAAAAAATTATACAAATTATAAGAGGGGAGAGTTCACCATGGAGTCAAATTGTTTTAATAGCCACTTGACAAAATAATTTCCAAACAGCTTCTTTGGTTCTCAGCTAATGGAAAAGAGAAGGGAGTATTTTATCTTTAGATTGTTACACCACTTCTTCGCTCCTATGGCTGAAGACATTTTTAAAATGGCATTTTCACTGGCCTGTCTTAAAGAAGAACTACTAAAAATTCTGGGACACTTTTATAGAGTCATTAAAGTTCGTCAATGCACAACCACTAGGGAGATAAGAGTCATGTCATCTATTGTTGCTTATAACCCATCACAGTCTCCAGAAGCAGTCAAGCCAGCCAATCCGACTCATCTTGAAAACCATCAAAATCCAAACACATTTTGACAAGCTACTGGGTGGGATATTAGCATTAAAGAAACAGAAGACAGAATGCGATTCTGAGAGCTCCAGGAGCCTGCAAAGCAATGGGAGCTTAGAATCAAAGGCTGACTGACTGTGAATAAATCAGCTCTGGGAAAAATTAGAATTCCTAGATCGTAAGTGACAGATGTCCCTCATGCTAGAATGACTTTTAGGCCACTTCATTTGAATTTTATTAGGAGAGGAGGAAAAACACAGTTACAGAGCAAAAGCAAAACACTTCAAGATTGTGGGTGGTGGGTTTTAAATTACCCTGCCAGTGTCAGGACTGCTCATTTCATGCAGTTGGTCCAGAATAAAAACAAAAAGCAGCAGATAAAGAATAGACTCTTAATATAAAAAACAGAAGAAGGTCCTTCCTGGATTTAAAAAAGTGTTATTTTTATACAATTTTCAATGGTCAACAAACCCATCGGCAAAGTGCTCTGTTGAACCAATGGGTAAACAGGCTTCCCAGCCAGCTGCTCCACTCAGCATATGATGTCCTCACAGCCCTGGCTAAAAGTAGCCACCAACCAGAGAGGTATCATCTTCGGAGTTTCTAGGAAACAGTGGATCTTACATTCACAGGATACCACAGGAGCCAACCATATGAACTTTCCTGGTTCAAAAGGTGCTAGAGAACATTATGGAGGACTGCTCCTGCGGGGGCTATCGGGTGCCACTGCAAAAGGATGCGCTTTCATCCTAGGAGACCTAAAAGCTGCGCAAAAAAAGAGCACTCACAGGCTTAAACTTTCTCTTATATTTTTCATGCAGCATTGTCTGTTGGTCACTGTGAGAGTCAGCATGCTGGACCGGATGGCCTTGAGATCTGATCATACATGGCAAACACACAGTTGAGTGACTGAAAAGAAATACTTGACTTAAGAGATGGCACTTCCTCACAACATGGAAGAAGGACTAGATGAGTAAGTCCACAGTTAAATAAAACAATGGAAATGAACAGGGGAGAGTCCCACTGGCCCCCACTGAATCAGCCTACATTTTAAAATGAACAGTTGTTTATTACACAGCATTTTTAAAACTCTGGCAAATTACTACATATCTATCCATACACTTTAGAATCTAATTTTCCAGATATAGGGTTTTTTTTTTAATCTTGGCTCTGGACTGGTTTATTTTTATTTATTTTGCATTTATCTAAATCATTACACTGGGACAAATGCCTGCTGGTGCAGTCTAGCTCATCGACCACAAACCTCTCCTCCTCACTGACAACAGATGAGGCGCTGGCTCAGACAGCCTGCACATTCGGTAGAGCTATAAAAAACTGACACTACCATTTCGCTGGACATTTTATCATTACAGAGTTGGTGTTTCTCGAAAATCTGAATTATATGTTATATTTGGAACTTCCTGCAATATAACATTTCCAGAGGATTATTTTTGTTAAACTCAATGTTTGCATTTTTCAAATATTGTATTGTAATTTATAATGTAAAACTTTTTCCTAATAAAAATTATTTTGTATCTAAAATCATTGAATGAAACATTTTAACACAATAAAAGCAAATAATTTTCCAGAACATATTTTGCCAAACTCCTGGGGAAGTTGTGATTTTAATAAAATGGCATATCCAAAGAGAATACATTCCACCAGGAAAATTCTGACCACCTGCAGTAATGCAGCCAGCTTTATTCGTAGACAAGTTCTGTAAAGTGTTTGCAGGCCTAACAGTAAGTCAAAGGCCAGTGAGTATCCTTATAAAAACTGATTTATTTCAAAGGTGGAAAAGAGCTGTTAATCTGAGCAGGAGAGCAGCAGCACAAGGAAAATACAGCTGCATAGTATCTGGCGGGGCACCAAATAATTTCTTTCATGATTCACTTTCAACTTTCTTTCCAACTGCGTGCCAAGTCACAGTTTCAGAAGGCACCAGAAGGCACCAGCAGGGCTTCTCAATTCGTGCACTGAGAGGACTGAGTTTGGATCTGGATTGAGGACCCACGGACATGGTGGACCCCCGCAAGGGCATCCCCATCTCCTCTTGATCTGCCCAGCGCTTATGGCACAGGAATGGCATGTGAGGAGGACATTAGCCAGGAGAGAAAAACCAGGAGAGTCAGTCCTTGTCTTCCCATTCAGCCAAAAAGTGAAGTCGCTCCAGCCATCTCATTGCACTGTCAAAGAGGCAAGTATTTACATCACATCACAGACGGCCATTAGTATAGTCAGATAATGGCTGCACTCAGGAAGTACCTATCAGGAGCTTCCAGCCCTTGTCTGGCCAAGAAATGGTGGAAGGGCAGCCCACCTGCACTTATGCTACATACACAACTTACTGCTGGGTTGTCAGCTGCATTTTGTCTTGTTCTCTGCAAAAAAAAAGACAACGTGGAAAATTCCTATGAACAATTTCAATGAAAAGTTGAAATGTGGACTTGGTGGCAACTAAAAAAGATTTGTGCAAGGTCTCACCATTAAGGTGAGGGGGAAGTTATCAGGCTGCTCAAGAAAGACAGTCATTAAGGCAGCAGAATCAGGTATCCATTGGGGACCTCTGTGAAAACAATTAGAATCATAGAATGGTTTAGGTTGGAAACGACGTTAAAGATCATCTAGTTCCAACCCCCCTGCCATGGGCAGGGACACCTCCCACTAGACCAGGTTGCTCAAAGCCCCATCCAGCCTGGCCTTGAATGCTTCCAGAAATGGGGCCTCCACGATTTCTCTGGGCAACCTGTTCCAGTGTCTCACAACCCTCATACTGAAAAATTTCTTTCTGATACCTCAATAGCATATACAAAGAGACATGGTAAAAGATGATCTGCCTTAAAAACAACAGTGACTCCCAAAGATGAGGAACTGACTTCAACAAAAAGCATGAAAGTGGAAATCCTGCAGAAGCTTAGATGGGAGACAGCAATGTTAATACCACACATGTCTCAGCAGTTCAGTTTTCACAAGTAAAACTCTGAAACAGTCATGTTAACACACTCTCTGCACAGGTGAGAGAGTCAGGGAGAGACAGAGGTGCAAATGTATTGAAATTAAGATAAAAGTGCTTTGAAAAGAGGCTGAAAGGTCCTCTGTTCATTGCAAACCCTTTTAAACATTTTTTTCTTCTTGAGGAACCGCTGAGACATCTGAACAGCTTCAAAACTGCACAGCAGAGTTGTCTGGGTCGCATCCTTTCAACTGCCATTTAAAGTAACCTAGTCTGAAAAGGGTTAAGGTTATTGCAGAATCAGAATTTTCTAAAAAAAAAAAAAAAAGAAAAAAAAGATAAATAGCTATAAGTGAGATGTAATCCCAGTATGAACTGCACAGAGGTGTGTGGCAGAGAAATAGGGAAATACCTAAGTCAATTACTGCCAACTTTTGAGCAGGGTCATGCTTACAGCACTTATCTACCTGCCCAATACTCAACTTCCAAACAAGTGCTGGCAAATTGAAAAGAATTCCAAAATGAGCTACATGAGTGACATGAGCGCTGGGAAAATAATACAGCATGCAGTTCCCAAGGTTCAGTCTATTTTTTTCATCCAGGAGACATTAAGGACTTGAGCATGACATAACAGTATTGCCATGCCACTCCTCTCAAAATCTGTGTAAGCAAGACAACCACAACCTCTGAATCTGTGGAACCTTTCATTTTGGAAAAAAAAAGGGGGGGAATATCTAGCAAAATGCATCACATGCTGAGCTTCTTTTAACATCTCACAAAGCTTCATTTAACTACGCAAAACCAGAAACTTTTGGAAAGTGCTTATAAAACACATGAGTCAGAAGAAAATACCACTTCAGCTAAAGTGACTTTATCAAATTAATTCTCATGCCTGCAGCACAACATTTACCTCAGAGCCCTTGCACTTCTCCATCACCTTTTTCTTTTTCATTTACACCTTACTGTTCAAGAAACAATTTTTCTCTTAAATGCTTTCCTTTCTGCTATTCCCTTCTACCAGCTTCTCAAGAAAATCTGGATTTCTACTACAGTGCTAGTGCTGACACTTGTTCAGGATCTGACTCTACACATGTAAGACAGAGAGGGTCACTCACTCTCCTGAGTGGCAGCTGGGCCAACCACTGATTCAATTCATTACCCGCCCGTAGTGACACATGGTACAAACCACAGCAATGATGCAAGGATGCACTCAGAGCTGCACAGCCTGATGGTACAAAACAAGCTTTTGAAATCAGAGTTGCTTCCCAAACTGGCTGCTAAAACCTGTCTCCAGCAAGCTCCATCCCTGCTACCTCTCCTGTGAGCAAGCCACAAGCGTATGAAACGTGCTCACGTAAAAGAATGTTTTGTTCATTCGTTTAACTCATAATTAGATAGAAAAAAAAGTTTTTCAAGTCCTCCCCCCCCTACCCCCAAACCTCTTCCTCTTCAGAGTGATTTACAGCAGATTCATGAAGAGCAGAAGATGGTCAAAGGGCTGTGACTCTGTCCCGGAGCAGGGGAAGGTGACTGCGAGGGATGGGCAGGCTCCGAGGGAGGAAGGAGTATGGCATAAGCCTCTTTCAAAGGAGAAACAATTGTGCCGAAACGTATTTCAGAAGCAACACCTCCAAACTTTTCACACAACATTCCCTTTTCATAATTAAACAATAGGGTGACTTTGAGGACAGATCCTGAAAAATAAACTCCCATTTGGTCTTAAATAGGTTGAATTACATCAATTCATACAAAATGAGACACACTAGCTTGCTTCTCTTGGGGGAACATGTTGTTTCCAGGGGAAAATGCAACAGAAACGTGTTTATTGGTGCCAAAAAGCAGTGCCAAAGAGGAGCTGGAAACATTGCTGCTGTCAGAAGTGGCTATATTTTGAAAAGAACCCAGAACTTGATATGCTGTTACCATGGGAGTCTTTCTGAAACTCTGGCCCAGTGTAGGTAGCAAAACAGAGGTGGAGTTTCTCAAGCTATATCCAGACCACCTAAACTGTAAACGTGGCACCCATAGGCAGAATTTAGGTGTCTAAGCATCCAGTGTTATTGAGATGGACTATTCTTGGGTGCTATATCTTAAAAACCCTGAAAATCAATAATTTATTCACTTAGGGCAGTAGTATGCTCAAGGCACCCTCACATAGGCTTTCAATGTAAGCATTAAGTACAAGAACCTTGGTGCATAAAGCTAGAACCCAACTTCACACCAAAAAGCTTTCCCATAATTCAAGGATATGCAATGAGACAAACTCCATCCAACCTTTGGAGAGAACCACTCTAGAAGACATGTTCTCACCTTAATCACCTGGGATGCGCTGAACTCAACATAGGGCTCACTAGTTAAGGTAGCTTTCTTCTAAAACATTGAGGGAAGAGGCAGTGTAGGAGGACAAGTGCCTATTTAAATTACTGGAAAGCATTAAAACTGGCATAAGTGATACTTGGTACCACTTACAGCTTTGGTTCCCTTGAGTGCAGCGTGAGAGATAAGAAGAAACAGAGGAAAGCACTATTTCAAAATAGGGAAGTCCAATATAATAAAGTGGCAGTGTGAACCCTGCAGTGAGAGACTTTCAGAAAACTTACTGAAAGCTATTCCCTAGTAAATGGCTTAATAACTATTATTTTTATAATATATCTGGAGTGAAATTAAGGATTAGATCTGGCATTTTGTAAAATTCCTCACCCTTTTGATTTAAACTGCACTATTCAACTCCACAGAGCAGCATTTTCTGAATGGCAATGTCACAATTTGTTACAACATCACAGGCAAAGCTTATAAATAATTTAGGAAGATAGTCACTTGGCTGGGGAATACCACTTAGCCCCTGTTTGCAAAGCATACTCATGCTTTCCAGAGTACACAGGACTTGAGCTACTTCTCTCTGAATAATCCTGTCCCATCACACACATACACACATATCCTCTTCCAAATTAAGGTTCTTACCTTATCTTTATTTTCAGAGCCAGAATCCTCACGTTTGGTCCGAATGACAAAGGGAGTAGATAATCTCAGGAGAACTCGTTCAAACGTGGCACTGATTTTAGGAGAAACTATGTCAAAGCAGTCTTGGAATTTCAGAGTTTTATGAGTGTCACATCTCAGCTGCTTCCTAAGACCTTCTCCAAGCTGGAGAATCAGCATGTTTGGATCAAACATCAGGTGAAAGGGGAAAGCTCTGCAGAAGGTGCTGATGCTAATCCTCAGGTCTAAGGGGGACTGGGAAGTTCCCGGTGGAAGTGCTTTTGTGATATTTGCATTTTCATGTTCTTTGATAAGGAAAGTCAGACAGCTGCAGTTACCTGGGTTTGTCCCCTCTGTACACAACTTATCATTAGTGACCTGTTCTACTTCCACTTCCAAGCGGTAAATCTTCTTGGCTGCTGCCTTTATCATTCCCATCATTGCAAATCCCACAATCTGATGTGGATGAAAGTAATGAAGCATGAGATTGCCTTCAGGGAGCTCTTTGCATAGGAAAGAAGGAGATTCCAGGGTGGCCTGTCTTCCAAATGAAGTTCTAATGTGCTCCAGCAAAGCATCAAAGCCATTGAAGAAGTCTTGAAGGGTCCCACCTACAGCTCGAAGAACTCTTTCATTCTCATCAAAGCAGATATTGAAGAATTCCTCCCCAAACTTTTCTTGCATTTCCTCAAACTTCAAACCTATAGAACAATGAGACACTGATATCAACAACTTAGTATTGCCACTGTGTCATATTTTTACTTTGTTGTCTATTTGCCCAGTAATTTTCCAAGTCAGTGAAAGTGGCTTTTTCATTGGATACCTACGTTTTCTCTGGTGGTTGGAAATAACCCTAGAAGTCATTTTTGCCTGTCATTTTATGTCCTCGTGCTTTCAGCTCGCTGTTCCAGCCAGGTACTTGTAGGATTTACACTTGCCTCTCTCCTTTCCCCTGCTGGAAGCCAGAATACATAATAATTTCCTGGACTTTTGCATGTCACATGCAGTCTACTGTGTGAATGCACCCAGCCATGGGTACCTTCCACTGTTGACCTAGCCACAAATGAGGCTTCTGCTTTTATAGCCCCTCTGTTCTCTGCCTCAATGAAGTATCCAGCTCTTACCAGCTTGAAGAATAAGATACTGGGATTCAAAGTCAGTTCTTTGGCTTTCAATAAACAATGTAAAGCTCTGCAGTCAGACAACACTTTAGTAGCTGGGGGAGCAGGGTTGTGGGTTTTGGTGTTTTTTTCAGACAAAATACTTTTCTCATAGCTATTGGGCACTGCTAGAAGATACAAAGGAATGATTACTTCTTTTTTGTTGCTTGCAAAGGAAAGCAAAGCTTTTCTATTTTAGGCTTTTACACTCACACATCTTTAAAAAAACCCTGCCTCTTAGAGCGATCTAAACTGCTAGTAAGATGGGACAGCTCCCTGATTTCTCACAACGTCACTTCAAGTCTCCATCACAGAAATTCAGAAGGTTTTGATCTACAGTGGTGATGAGGCTGGTATTGCTGAAAGCATGAGAAAATATCAGTGATGGAAGCCCCTGGATACAAATGTGCATCAAATCCTACTCCAGTTTGTTATTTACCATTTTAAGGATGATCTAGAAAAAATAATTTTGAGATGGTTATTAACCATTTTCCTCTGTCTTATTTTAGGGAAGACATGCTCTGTTAAGTTTCATCTGTATATAATCCCTATATCACATAGTCAAGTTACAAAATTAAGTAGATATGCTTGTGTTGTTCTAAGCTGTAATAGAAGAAAAAGAAGTGTGAGTCAGCTGTATGTGAATTACAAATATTCAGCAAGAGTTTTCAAAGGAAATAAATAGAGGAATTAACAACATAGTTCCTCTAGTGTATTGAAATCAAATCACATTTTGGTCAACTAGTCAAACATCTTAAAATTTATCTTGAATTCTAACAGAAATGAAGGGCAGTTATTTATTTCCTAAGGGCATAACAGACCCTTTATTTTAATATGTATTCAGCATGCTTTATAACATTGGTAAGATCCCAGTGGATCACTGAACTTCTCATTGTTTGTTTAGGTTGCTTGTAGGCTTTTAAATTTGGAAGAACAGCGTGATTAGTGACTTTCATGCCCAAGAGGTATAACAGGGGGCAGAAGAAGTCATGCATCTGTTGTTTGCAGACAATAACCTTTGATCATCTCAAGGCAGTGTCTGAACTGCTTATGCACACAGGCATAGTTATAACGATCAATATTCACAAGGGATCTGAGCATTCCACAGCTTTGCAAACTCTCTGCAACGATAGCTTTGTTTGGGCCGTCAATATGATTAATAGCAGATTAAAATGCATAAAATTACATATATAAACTGGACAACATGACAACATGACAAAGCATATTTTATAAAAGAAGTAATAGTAATAATTTGGGAAAGTTCATTCAAATGCCATTGCTCATAATCAAATTTGGTCACTAAACTAGGTTATTGCAAAAATATTCCCAGGATCTTTTATGACCACAGATGGTCAGATCTGCAGTTAAGCCAAAAGAAAGTACCTCTGGTACACAATGCCCCCTAATATCCTGAGTCAGAGGACAGTGTGCCAATTCCTGACTCATTACCAGTACGTCTGCATAACATAGTATTGTAACATCTTCCATAAAATACTTACTATAAGCCAAAAAGAATTAAATTCTAACCCATACAAATAACATTGTCATAATTAGATATTAATAGCAAGGAGCTAAGAAACGATCATATTCATATGTACACAGACACACATATGCATACTTTTAAATCTCATTGTTCTGTAGAGTGAACTGTGAGTAGCTTTAGAAGACGTGTGTGTGTAAACGTGAGTCTAGCAGGGGCAGCCAAGGCTGTAAGATTGCAGAGGTCCTGAAAGTACAGGAACAGGGCAGTATCAGAAACTCCCGGGCTGTTCATACAAATGACCAGCTAATGTTACAGAACTATGTAACATCCCACAAAGCTGCCCAAAATGATAGCATAGGTGAGTTGTCTTTAAAGTGTATTAGAAAATTACAGTAAAAGAGTCAGTTGCCCTGGCGCCTCTAACTGAAAATAGGGTATGCAGAGTTGATCACTTGTGTACTCTACTGCCACATAAGCCTCGTCTCATTGTCATGAGCAGGAGCTGTATCTTAGTATTCGGCCTAAGGTTTTGCTGATTGTCTTAGACTGGTCTTGTCATCTGCCCTGGAGGACTGGCCGGTCAATCTGGACCTAAGGTACTGACTCCAAGCAACATGAATTATGCTATGAAATTCAGGTCAAGGACCTGGCTCGAGGACGTGCCACTACTTTTAAAAATATTTTAGCTTTGAATTGTACACACAGTACCAGCAGAAAATTATATTAGCTCAGAATAGAAAAATGGATATGCCCAAGCTTGACCAAACTGCTGGTCTGTCTTAGTTGGGAATTTTCTCGCTAATAATAGACACTATGAGATACTGAGAAAATTAAACAAAGTCAAACAACCTTCTAAACCAAACAAGTATAACATACCTATCGGGGAAGTTTCTTCCTAAGCCTGACAAATAAGAGGTCAAATTTTTCTTGAAGCATCATGGTGCTTCTTTAAATCAAAAATCTTTACTTAAATTCCTATTATACAAAAGTGCACAAACTATTGTTTTCTGTATTTCTACAAAGCTCTTGGCTTCAGTGATGTGCTTGTATCACATCTTGTTCAGCACATTTTGTTGCACAGAATACTAAATCTTTATTTTTACTTATTCTTGCCTCTCCTATTGAAACAAATTAGGAACAGAAGCACACACCTAACATTAACTGTGTATATATTTCATCATAACCTTTCCACTTGCTACCATATAAATGATCCCAATCTTTTGAATATCTTCTGTGGAGTTTCTCCCTACCCCTTTCTCTATACTTCTATCTGTTTAGCTTTCAAGAGACAATAGAAATTACCATCATCATCACAAGAAGAGAAAATGTCAGACTGCATCAGATTGCTCTTAAGCTGCTCTGAAATCTTGTCTCAGCAATGATTGGTATCAGATGCTACAGAAAAACTGGAAAATCTGATGGAAAATCATGAAAAAACCATGGTTTTGAGGAAGCTTCTCCCTAACTACAGTAAACGTTTTGTTGATTCACTGAAGTGCATGGAAGTACCAGATCAGGAGATAGTTATATTACATACAGAAAAACCTGCTTGTTGCAAAAATTCCCAGAACTCATTGTCTCTACAGTGCATACTGTACAACATTTGGAGACTTCCACAGGCTAATTATTGCCTTTGAAAATTACATTCGGTATGATTTCCAACTCCAGCATATTCAGTATTTCATTTGTTTTTTCTTTTATTTTGAGAAAAGACAAATTAAATCTTCAGAATAATCTTCTTTATAACCTTCAGGTTATACATCTGCATGAACAGTCTAATCTTTTCAAACTCGTCTCACATTTAATTCTTTCTCTGCATCTTCATTTTGTTTTCATTTTGGTTTTGCAGTGGAATAATTCAGATTGAAGATGGCACTGAAAATATGAGTCAACTTCTGTTCATCAAAATTGATGATTTGCTATTCCTTTCTGAAAAGCTGGCATCGCCATTCTTTCTTTTTCACTACAGACCTCTAATCAAAACTTTCATTCAGCTGCCCAGAAAAAAACTAAATATTTGAGATCTGTATCCATGCCCAGCACCTCCAAATGCAGAGGCCACTGCATTCCCATATTGCCTCATGCATGACCGCAACCACCGTAGATAAGGCTTCTTAATGGGCACTTGCTTGCAATCAGTAAGTAGGAAAAAGTCTTTCAAGACACTTCACTGAAAGGTAGTGATACAAAATAAGCCCAAATTCATCCCAACACTCTCTGCTGTTGCTCAAGTGAAGCCATTTGTTATTTTAAGCTTCTGTTGTTTACCAACCTTCTACTAATATACTGAATGAAATTCTAACAAATCATCAGTCCCAATTTACTTTCCTTTTGGAAAAGTGATCTACTGTGTTCCTACCACTTAATCCACTTCTTCAAAAGGACAAATCACACATCTTAACTCTAATAATTTTTTTCTTTACTAGTTTCTTTTTGCTACTTTTTCTTACAACATCATTTTTATTCTAGTCCATACTGGAGAGAAATAAAATATGAACGTTGTAGAAGGATACTGAGGCAAAGCAACCATTGAATGAAGATACTGCTCTGGGCCTCCATTACAAAGCACTTTGGGATCAATGACAAAAGTACTATATAAAGTCTGCTATTATCCTTTGAAAATGCGTCTTGAAGACATTTAGAGAAGAGATCCTATACTTGTGAGCCAGATTCAAAATTACCCAAGTCTTTAAGCATAGGCTCAAAGTACAAATTAAGTATTTCACTGAACTAGAGCAGAAATAGATGACTTCATCCTGTAATAACATGCTAGTAAAAGGTCCTTCTTTTTATTTTCAGCTGTTTCTGTAAACGGCGAACCCACTACAAAACGTCAAGGAAGTACAAGTACAGAATTTGTATTTTGTATATTACTAAGTGGGGAAATTAGATAGGAATCTGTTTCCATAAAGAAAGTCACAAATCATAGGCTCTTCAGAAACAAATAGAAGATGAATGATGTGATAAAAATGTCAAAGTAATCCATTAGCTTACAGAACTTGCAGAAGCAGTTAGAACCCATCCAGTTCCTCCTTAAAGTAAATCACGGAGACAATGGCTGCAGAATGGCCAGCATCTGATTCCTTTGGCATAGAAAAATACCTTTCTTTCTGGGATACCCAATTAGAATCTGTAAATGTCAAATATTAAGGGGATAGGAAAATTCAATATGCAATTCCAGAACTCATACTGTGGACGGAAGCAGAATTTGCCACCTTCAATTATAGTAAATACTTCTTAAATATTTTTGGATTAGCAGATTTTTGGCATGGATAAGATCTTTTCCTTAAGCAGTCTTTTGGACAGAAAGCCGGAAAGCAATTTTTATTCTCTCAATAAAAAAGGTTTTGATGCTAATGCAGAAAGGCACATTAGAGTAATTATTTGGCTTGTAAGTGAGCCTAGTACAGGATCTAATTACTGTATAAAGGACTTTGATCTTACTTCATTACAATAGTGAATTTATATCATCCTGGGAATCCAGATAGTATTTTTATATTACCATTTTTAGTGTGTTTTATATAAATACAATAACATCATTTTGTGCCTTTACATACGGTTTTGACACAACTGTGAAATTTGTGCTACACTTCTCTTACAGTGCCATACAGGGACTGTGTATTTTTCAAGATTTCATAAAATAAAAATCAGAATTATTGTTAGAAAGAATTCCTCACACTAGTTCACCTATAATACGTGCTTTATCCAGTTTTAATGAGGCGTTTTCTTTCCTTGTTGAATTGAGGGTCTCCTCTGACAAATGATGCTTAGAAATATAATTGTAATTACCGTTTCTTGGTGAGGACCTGATCACCTGTGCTCAGCATACATGTAAAAGATTCTGCTCTAAACTACTGACACAGGAAGCTCAGCTGAGCTACTAAGATAGGCAATGTTCTTTTTTTCCCCCATATAATGCTTTCAGTAGCAGCCAATTCTGCAGGCAAAGCCAAGCTGTCTGAAGCAAGACATCATCATTTTGTGTCCCCCATCACAACTTGGAAACCCCATTTCTTAGATTTGCACAGGGTTTATTAAATGAAAACTGCAATCACTAGGTTGGGGATTCCTAAAAATAAGGCAGGTCCAGTTTATTTCGTGTTAACTCTAGAGATCAAACAGCAGTAAGAACAGAGTTTTTCAATTTGCTTTTGCACTAAAATAAGCATATATGTCTTTGAGTTGCCATAGGGAGCAGAACTTCACTTCTTGGAAAAAATAAAATTGTAATGAAATCTAAAAACTTTTCCCATAAAATGCAAAATCATCTCTCGTAATTCCTCACATACACAAAGGGCTCAATTCAGCTGACCAAATATAGAAATCTAATGTGACTTGAGTCTTCATAAGGTATCCAAGACATCTACATAAGGACTAACAGATAGTTATATCTGCCAGGATATGGGAATTAAGGGAGACCTACACATTTTTGAAGGTTTGACAGAGGCCACACAGGATACCCCACAGCACCTAAAATAATGGCAAACACCTACATTTAGTCAATGAATCATGCCCACAATGTCTTCTACATTATAAATAGACTTCTACAAGATGTTATTGTACATCATAAATTCAAATTGCTTGCTATCTACTGGTTGTTCATCTGCTTTCTAATGATAAATAGCTCTGATCTGAGAAGAGTGGGACGTCTAAGGCCATTTGGTATAAACATTTGTCCTTTTCTAATTTAGATGTATTCATCTCAGTTTTGAAATCACATGAATTATGTGATTGTTGTTTAGATTATTTTTGTATTGCCAGCACACTGTAACATCTGCTAAATAATAGGAGTCCTGTGTGTATAGCTTAGACCCCCCCAGGACAGAGTTCCAAGTATTATTAAAATCCATTAGTATCACCAGTCCTCTGGGCCATGTAACATTTCCTTTTACACTATTTGTAAACCAACAACTTTAATTATAAATCAGGCTGTGTATCCTAAATTAGTTGTATCCTAATGACTATCTGCAGTTCTTAGCTCAAACGAAAAGGAAAGTGATAGCTATTTATGTACTTTACATATATAAACATTTACAGTTTTTATGCACCTGTCAGTATGCCAAACCTTTGTCCATCTTTTCCAATTTCATCCCCTGGTCTAATCTCACTGTAGGCTAAGATCTGTCCTGCCATCTCCTTTTCAGTGTATTTTCTGCCTCTTCAAATGTAGTATTTCTCAGCAGCAATGTGCTGCTATTATTTAATAGCTACCAGAATGATCCCAAATTTATTCTTCTTTAACTACAGAGCTGACATTTTCTTAGTTTCATAAAGGAAACGCAGATCTTCAACTTTGACAAATGTACAGAGAACAAATGACTTTTATAGAATTATGCCCTTTGCACTAGATGAAGGAACAGCCCTGCAAGATATATTTAGGCATGAAGTGATTTGCTCTATATAAAGCAGCCTACAGCACATATCTTCTTTGGTGGTGACAAGCAAATGTCACCCAGAGCAAGAGCTCTCTAAACCCCTATACCAACCTCCTCAGTGTCTTGGGGAGGCTGAACCCAGAAACATGATTTATCTTCCTGACGGGAGAGGGCTCTGGGTTGGGATTCCACATAATTTATCACCAAGGGACTCAGGAATCCTCACCACTGTGGCATATCATCCTCCAAACGAAAGAATCACAGAAAGATATTTGTGTAGAAATGACAGAGAAGCAAATTCCCCATACCACTCTCAAAAGAAAAATCGTGAAGATGAGCATTATTATTAACCTGTAAGCTAAGAATGCCTAACAGGAAAAATTATTGCAATACATTTAAGTCCACATGCAGAGCTGACTTAGCATCCATTGACATACACTGTGCATTTTTTAAGGAAAATGACATAACTGTAGTAAGATTTTAGGAGCCAAATTTTTATAACAGATGAAAAAGAATTCTGTTGCATAAATTAATGTATTGAATAAAAAAAAAGGATGAGAATTATTTTCTGTATCTTAAGTAATGGAAAGACAGATAGGTGCAATTATTTGTCCAGACCTCCTTGTTGCAACAGCTATCTGATCCAAGTGCATTTGTAACTTCAGGCAGTGCACCCACAGTGTTCCAAGTGTTATTTATGCAGGGCATATCGCATGGTGCTGCAGTACATACAATTTAAACGCTGTAGTCTAATACACAAAGAGGCTTTCAGCAACAACATTTCTTCCATGTCATTAAAGATTGGATATGAGCATCTACTTCTGCTTTGCAAATTTTGCACAACAGATTTTTTTACAGGTATCAGTTAGTTTTACTATCAAATTTATAATAGATTATAGAGTTTCTCAGCAAGATGCAAAGAAGCTCCAAAGAAAATACTGGTGACATTTAAAGGAAAAGACGTAACTCTCTTTATGAAAATCCCTTTCTTTTTCTTTGTGAAGGATTGAAAGAAGAGTGAAAAATAGTTCACATCCACAAAGGCTGTATGTTAATTGTGTGCAGCGTTTGAACAGAGGTTTTGGAGGACATGAGGTGAAGGCGATACAATGTTTATCTAGTTTGAGCATTTGGGATGTGCAAAACATCATGTGACACATCAGAAGTATGCAGTGGGGTTGAAAAATGAAACCCGGGCATTTCTCTGGTTTTTCGTAAAGCTCAGTACCACAGACCTGCTTGGAATACTTGCCCAAAAGATAAGCAGGAGACAGGTCATGAAGTGTTTACACCCCCAAATAAATTCCTTACAGTAGGAATTACAGACTAACAATTTTAAAAAGTTTTCATCCTTATTTTCCTATTGCCAAAGTTTTAATTTGGAACTACCTGGAATTCTTCTGCTTTATTCTGACCAGCTGCAATTAAATCAAAACGGACACTCTAATCTTACTTGAGATCAAATTATTTTAAATTACAAGGACAAAAGCAGTCCCAAACAAGATTTGGCTGTCATTGCTCAAAATGCTGAACGTACAAATGGTATGAAAACATCTTTGCTTTGAGAAGGTTAAAATCTGAACAGCACTGACATATGGTTTAAAGAATTTAAAAAAAAAAAACAAACACTGTTATCTCCATTACACAGATGGGAAATTGAGGCACAAAAAGAATAAAAACTTGTCCAAGGTGAAATAAGAAATCTCTTCAGATACAATTTTTCTCTCTAATGTACCTCAGTATAAATTTATAGTCACCTAATAAAGGAATGTGGTAGTCACCCACATAATATACTTCATCATAGGAATCTTTTTCTTATCATTATTTCTACAATAAGTTCAAACTAACAACACCAATCTGCTCTGAACACTGCTTAGCTAGCCAGCTAAAAGTATTATCTGTGTCAACAGGATAAAACATACCAGTGCTTATTCTTTGAAATACTTTATTTCCAACTAGGAACTTTACAAAGGCTCCCTTTAGAAGCTAGAATTTCTCTTTGCTTTTTCCCAACTTCCAATATGCTGTCACTTGTTTTTCCTTTGGATAATATGCCTATGAAGGACACTAAAAGTGTGCACGTGCCAATTAAAGAAAGCAGAGTCCATCGTAAAGCTGTCTAGACTATTTTGAAAAGGATAAAAGTTAAATTAAATATTCCAGCCTCAGAAGCTGTCACCACAAAGGAAAGCTGTGCCATTGATCTGGTATCAAACATGGTTTGCAGTATGTGTGTGTGGTGGTCGTGGCTCCCTTAATTACAGTGGATTAAAGCAGGAAGAGCTCTATTGATGTCTAGACTTGTAGCAGGAACAACTCAGCAGGGAGATTAAGAGAATCAGGTCCTTCCACTGCAGGAAGATGGTGTTACACTTTAGTGATGACTTGACAGGAGGAAAATTCCAGTATTCATACATGATAAATCACATGCATCGAGCTGAGCGTACAGCTTGCAGTCAGCACTTCGCTGTGAGCAGTGTAAGCACCAGGACCATGGTGCGAAGCATCTGCTTACAATCTTCCGAGCTTACTAATGATCTCAGCATTTGCTGTCTTCTGATGAATAAGGAATGCCAAGTGACTATTTTAGAGGCAGTTAGAGGGTCAGGGAAGGTGAATCATGTTGGCATTATCTAAGGTAGGAGAGCAAGAGGTTGCTTCCAAGCACCTTTAAGGAAACACTTTCTTCCAGCCCTAGACAGCAAATCCATGTTACCACTCATATAAATAAGCTGAGAGCCAGATGTGGTTCAATAGTTTCTCTAGCCTCCGTCACAGTCAGATTCATTCTTGTCTGCTGTCTTACCAATGCCAATTGCTCTAGGTACACACCCCAGTGGCTACATCCTTCTTGCATAGAAGTGGCTCTCACTAAGCCTTATTCAGCCAGAAAAATAACTGCGTATGTGAAAATTAATTACACAGCCACCATTAATTATTTACCTGTTGTGATAGGAGCTAAAATTAAAATGAAGAAGCTGGTTTAACTGCTCATTGCCTTATGTTCCTCTCTCACATAAGGAGGAGGAAAGAAGTACTGCTTTTAAATTATCTCAGTGTTTTGCTCACATTGAAATTATTTTTGTTGCTATGAATTCGAATTCATTCATTAAAGGTGAGCTTTTCCAAGAGTAAGTCTCTGCAAACTTATTTTCAGCAAAGTCCACTTTAATAATTCCCCAGACACTAACCTCCAGACATTACCCCTACACTTCGATCCCAACAGTCCAATCTGCCCCTGACACATATGCACTACGAGGATGATACTGAGAAAACAGGCTGTACATTGCTCAGCCTTGCTAAGGGACCAGGACTAACATATTGATTTAAAAGCACTCTGAAGATGAAAAACTATTCATAACTATTTCTTAGAACACATACTTTGTGTCATGGTGAAATAAGTACCGAATATCTAATTTGCTTTTTTATAACATTGATATGCACATGATAACATGAAAAGTCTTTACTTCTCATGAGTCCTGCCTTATCACTCATAGCATTTGTTTCTGAGAGTTAGCATTCAATTATTTAAAAATGCAAACAAAAAATGTATGACAACTAATACTGGACATATTTACAATTTGTTCTAAATTCTCTCCATGACCAAATGTGCAAAGTGCCAAGTAACATCTCTTCCCAGCAGCAGTTAAAGCACTCAGAACCTCCCTGACAGCACCTAGCATCTTGCAGAATAAGGCACGTGACACCAAAAAAAAGCATTGTGAATGTCAGTGAAACACAGTCATCTCTCAACTAGAACATGTTAGGTGTTCCACAGAGGGTACCAAGTCTGTTTAACAATTTGAGACAGAAAAGACAGACATGCAATGCTTATACCTCCAGAAGGATTTTAACTCAGCAGGATACAACGGTCCAGAATATCATTTTACCATATTCCCCTGACATGGAAGGCAAATAACATCTTTAATTATCATACAAGGTCAGTTTTCAGTGTTGTGCCTCCTGTTAAGAAAGTCTCTCTAACTGCATAACTGCATAAAAACATTGCAGGTTTATCCTTTATATTACCAGCTCATAGGAAACTTACTATGAGCTAGAATGCCATCTTTTGTGCCTTCCACTCCAACTTCAGCAGTCTACTGAGACCTCCAATGGAAGAGCAAAGAGGGTTTACATATTGCAAAAAGCACAGCCCCAGAGAAGCCATCTGTGCTCCAGTCTGAGCAAGCCCAGCTCCCCCAGCTCCTCCTCACAGGGCAGGTGCTACAGCCCCCGTGATGTTGTACGGTTTTGGGCTCCCAACATTGGATTCAGTAATCCAGATGTGATCTAAAAGTACTGAGTAGAAGGGGATAATGAGTCCCTTCAACCTGTATCTCTGATCCTGTTCATAGAGCCCAGGCTGCCATTGGCCACCTTTGCTGCCTGGACTTGCTACTGCCCCATGTCCGTCTTGCTGGCTACCCCCCAGGGCTTTTCCCACAGAGAAAAGACTGCAACAAGTCTCCATTTGCCAACTTCTATGAAAGCAGCAGATGGCAAATGACAGAGCTCCACAGCTGATGCTACACAGCAGTGGGCACACAGACAGCTACAACAGTTCAGCCACTGTCAACTGTGGTTACTTGACCTCAGGACTGAACCCAGATACACATAATACTGAAAAACACAGCAAACAATATGACCCCATTGGTATTACTTACTTGTTAGTAGATGGCGTAACTGCATACAATTAATACATGAGAACACTTCATGTCTTAGAACTTACTTAAAGAGTTATTGTCAATTGTTACAGTCCTGGAAGTAGAGCTGTGTAACGTCAGCTTTGCTTCACTGCAAATGACTATCACAAATAAATCCGGAATTATTGCTTTGAAACAGTTATCTTTAAAAGGAGTTACTATTTTGCCTCCTTACAGTTTCCTGTAAAATGTAGACAATTGCCCAGTGGTTAAAGCTCAATCTGTACAGTTTACTCTAAAACAAGGAAGACGATCAGTTTCACAGAAGTGAAACAGTTAAAACAACCCCAGTCAAAAATTAAGTTCTTAGTATTAAGCTCTGCACCTTTTTTTGGTTGTTTTTTTTTTTTCCTTTTATGACATATTTTTATCAGCAACACAGAAAAGCAGTAAAGCTTACTAACAACTTGGGATGGAGAATAAGCTGGATAGATCATATAAATAGCCAATAGCCAGATATCTAATTTTGACACCTATTAAGAAAATTGCACTTCAGTGATGGACGGTATCATCTTGACATGCAACACTTCTAAAAGTTTATTGCAGCAAACATTCTTCAATATGAATGTAAGTTTCCAGAATGTTTCATGTCTCAGATACATCCTGCTCTGTGTTTCTCAAGCTCTCTATCCACCAGGCCCAGAGGTGACAAGAGTGTCTATTGTTCTGTAGGACCCCTATAAAACCACTTGAGATAAATCCAAGACAAAGGCCTGCACAGATGCAAGTCCATTTGGACTCAAAGCCTTTGAAACTTCTCTAATCACTGACATTAACCTGGGTATTGCACAATACACCTCCACTGACTCCACTGAAAAATCAGTCTGGATTGTCTCAAAGGCACAAAATATATGTATAAAAGGAGACAGATGTAGTAACAGCACACTGATATGTCGCTGCCCATATCCTAAATTTCCTTTGTTGGAGCAAACATTCCTTGGTTCTTTGTCGGTATTAGGATGGTCAGTAAACTTTCCTTCCAACTAAAGGAAACAAATTCCCTTCAAAAAATACATACCAAGTACATTAGCCGTACACTGGAGAATTCCTGAGACATCTTCAGTTTCTTCATTGCCAGAGCAGTCTGTATAGGAGCATCTGTTTGATATATTGTGAAAGTTCTTCTCTGCATCCCTGTAACTACAGTAAAAAAAAAGTTAAAAAGTTATAGCCTATCTTTCTACAAATGCAATGTCCACAAATGTCTTTCAGAAGTGGTGATAAAGGATGCCTTTAGCCTCCCTTGTCTCTTCCCTCTTCTCCCCTCCATCACCCCCTTTCCATTCATGCATTATCACACACAGATGACAACACATTAGTAGCCTGGGTATCTCAACTATTATACTAGAATCTGGAATATTATCTGTAATGAGAATGAAGACTAAAATAGTACCACAGGCTGAAGCATAAGGGAAGGGTATCAGACACATCTGTCTTACACGTCATTCCCACGGGGGTGTTGTCTCTAACAAAGTTCTACAGTAAACTCCAAGCAAGATGTTTATGAGGCTATGGTGAGTATCTATTAAGAAGAATAAATCTTCCACAGCACATTACATAAGCACTGCAAGTATAAAACCTAGCTTTCTCAGTGCATTATCTTCTGAACAGATCTCATCAGAAAGAAGGATGTCAAGCTGCAATTGACTACGCTATCAAGAATAAAGTTTGTGCTATAGCCTGATAAAGAAAAAATGTAAAAGAATTCCACCACTGATGAAAGGCACAGAGCTATGGTCTAATCAGCAAGAAAGCAGCTACCATCTAAATTATTCTATTTGATTTAACTTTGCTGGATTGTTTTTCCTTAATTAAACAGAAACAGAACAGAAGCTTAAACTATGTTTAAAACAAAGCTTTATGCAGGTGATAATGACAACAGAAGAGGGAATACAAGTGAAGAAAATATTGCAGCAGAGTGATAATGCACTTGGCAAAATATAAAATTGATTTAGCTCAAACATAGAAAAGCTTATCTAATGAGTATTTTCTTAACAGTTTTGTTATGCTTTCATACTTTGTTCATACTTCATAAATCCTGAATAGCAGTTTTAAGGATTGGACTCTTCATCTGGTTAATGCCTGCAAAATCTCAGCACCTGGGTTGCCAGCACCTGTGGAAAAGGACTACCGAGGATTCAAAGCCTCACATCGGGTTTCCCCCCAACAGGGAAACTGGTTCTCCATGGGGAGTAAAGCATACTGGGAAGAGC
>NW_009649846.1:1174438-1182495 GCF_000708025.1 Charadrius vociferus | reverse complement strand
ACAAGGAAAGCCTGGAGGAAAGGGCTGCTGGTGCGCTCTGCAGTGAGCTGCATGGTCTGTGCCACCTCGCAGGCCTCCAGCAATGCCAGGCGGTGGGCCTGGCAGGAGGCCATGTCCTGACACACTGACCCACAGCCCAGAGTCACAGCCCAGCCCCACCACCGGGCCGGGAGGCCAGACCTCCTCCGCCACTGTCACCGACTGCCCGGGTGACACTGCGGCCACTCCACACCTCTCACCTTGACCAGGAGGGCAGATTTGATGAACACTCATGTATGGGGTGTCCGTGCCCAGGTGCTGGCAGGGGGGTGCTGCAGGGGCCGCTGTGAGGAGAGGCTGGTTCCAGCTGGCTCCAACGGCCCGGCCGCAGGGCACCACTGAGCCCCTCAGACAAGATGGTGTCACCTCTGGGAAAATGTATTTAAGAAAGGGCAAAACACCTCATGGTGGTGTGAGGGGTGAGGAAAAGAAGTGAGAGAAACAGCCCTGCAAACACTAAGGCCAGTGAAGAAGGAGGGGGAGGAGGTGCTCCAGGTGCTGGAGTGGAGATTCCCCTGCAGCCCTTAGTGAAGACCATGGGGAAGCAGGTTGCCCGTGGAGGACCACAGTGGAGCAGATATCCACACTACAGCCTGTGGAGGACCCCATGCCAGAGCAGGGGGATGTGCGCTGAAGGGAGCTGCAGCCCATGGACAGCCCACGAAGGACAGGGGAAAAGTGTGAGAAGGAAGGATCGGCAGAGAGGAGCTGTTATGGACTGACCACAACCTCCATCCCCTGGTGACACTCAGGGTGAGAGGAGGTAGAGGAGTCAGGATTGTCTTTATCCCAACCCACAAGCTTCATTTATCTTCTTTCCCTCCCCTGTCCTGTTGAGGAGGGGAAGTGAGAGAGCAGAGCCACTGGGTGGGTGTCTGGCAGCTTGAATAAGGTCAGCCCACCACGGTGGGTAACAACAGTAAAGATACAGGGAAGGACAATTATAGGACATCCTCTAGAGACAGATACTACTCTAACAAACTCATACTGATGTGCAAAAAAACTGAGTCAGTGTATCGTAAAGCACAGGAATTACAGGTTTTCAGACTGTCCCAGTTTAAAACTGTCCATTAAAAAAAGTACATCTGAGCCACATGTGGCCGTAAATAAAAAGCCCCATTGTTATTGCACACGTTTTCCTCAAGGCACTGTCTCATCCTCTGAACCTCCTAACATAAGACTTCAAGCCATTTTTTCAGCCACTGAAAAAATTAGTAGCCAGAAGGCTTCTCCCCCCTGCCTGCCCCGCAGTGGGCATCACAACTGCCTGCCGAGACTGGTCCCCTTGCTGTCCTCCAGTGCCAGCCAGACAGCTAATACTGCAGGTATCACCCACCAAGCTACGGCTCCCCGTGAATTTTAACCAAACATTGAGAAACAGGCAAGGAGAATTCCCTTCAGTGCACCCAGCTTCAAAACTATGTCATAAATTCCAAATAAATAAATTCTTCACTTGTCATACAGCACAGCCTTTTAATGGCTATAGACATGCAGCCATTGTACTCTGACTCTGTTAGGAAAAGTAAGTTACCTGTGACAATAAAATACTTGCACAGGTAAGGAACATACTTGTGCAGGTAAGGAAAAGGTTGAAAGGAGATTATTTTCATCAATGGGAGAATGTCTTAGGTTTTCATTATGATAGTAGCTATTACTTTCTTTTTACTCCTCAGTCAGCTATTAATTTTCTCAATGAACTCTTAGGTGGCTTTCAGCCCTGCTTCTGCAAAAACCTGCAAGTATGTAACAGGGCATGTAGGTAACAAGTACTGGTGCAGGAATTTGCAAGATTTGGACCTCAGGTCAGCATAAATAACTTTTCCAGCATTCTCACTGGCTCTGTGAAAAGAAAATTGGAGTAGATCTTATACTTTACAGGAAACGATTCCCTTTTCTCCTCATATGGGAAACATCACTGTTAATGGAGCTGTTGTGCTCTGATGGGATTGCACGGAAGCAGGACTGGACAGCAGTTTATCATTAATGTCTGGAGTATGTATAGTTACTCCAGAGCATCTCTAAGAATTTGTGAGAAAAATTGAAAAGCTTCTCAGACAAGGCTGTGACTTGGGAAGCATAGAGGAAAATATCACCATGCACCTTTCACTACCTCACATTAACACTTACCCAATAACTTGATGCTCAAAGTACTGCAGTGTCCTTTGAAGAGTTTGCTGAATGGTCTGAGGCTATGGAAGAATAATTTAAAAAAATAGTAAGATAAGGGAAGTACAGTACAGTTTAATTAACATTATCTTTTAACACACTATTTTTCTCCACTTCTACTCCTCTTAATCTTCTACCTGCTAGGTGCCATCATAGCACTGGATACGAAATATTGTTGATCCCTTATGTCTCACTTCACCATTTAAATAGGAAGGAATTTTACAATGTGACATAATTAATGCTGCTTACAAGACTAGTTGTGCATAACGAAGGAGCCACTTCACTATTAGGTCTCAGAAATTATCACCCACCAATTATCTCATTATTTAAAAATAATTAAAACAGTTGCAAGAAAATGCTATTATTTTGTGATGAAAGCATCACAAGGAAAAGGCAATGGGTTTTTAAACTTTGTACACTCCTTAGAGAATATTATAAGGACACAATTTATTTTGGCTTACTTTCTTGACAAGCTATGACTCTCCAGCCATCTTTCAAATTACCAGGAAACTCAAGTTCATCAAAAGAAAATCATGGCATGCTTCAAGCATTTCTATGCTATTTCATTTTATAGGTGTTCACCAAACTACGTATGTGCATATATGTATTTATTTGCATTATTACTACTCCTACAGTGTTCACCAAAATACACATATATTTATTTCCCTTACTACTACTGCTGCTGCTGCTGCTATTCCTATTATTTTGAATTAATTCATGAGACATCTTTGGGTAAATAAAGCAAATTTGAAATCCATGTTATCCTGTTGGAATCTTCCAAGTCACTTACAGCAAAACATCGCTCTGGCTTGTATCAAATCTGGAGTTTTTCACCTGTCCATTCTGTCCTGGTGCCACAGGTCAGACAAAGGTACGCAACTGGGATTTATAAACCTTCCTTCTCTATCAGAGGCACACAGGGGTATTTTGATCAGACTTACAGCAGCAGACACTGAAATTTTAGAGTTATTTGGTATTTCCCTACCTTTTGGAAAATCCACCTAATTGTTTTGGAAAATAATAGTTGAAGCACCCCTTAATTGGACAAGTTTTATTCTAAAACCACCATCATCTTTGAAAGTCTCAGATTTTTCTTACTGCTGTACAGATTTAGCAGTTCAAGAGCTGAGCTTTCTTCCTACTATTGTGCATGAGTTTGTAGGAGATACCTGTTTTGATGGTGGCAGGAATGAAAAAATGTATACCAAGCTGCACTAGGCTTCAGCAATTGTAAAAATTTCTTTTTTAATACCAAACTATAAGAATGTGTGTACCCTTTTGAAATTAAATGTGTAGAAAGGCATGCCCTTAACAAAAATAAGCTCAAACCAGATGTAAACCTTGAAAGAGGTGGGGTTATTTTTGTTAATTCTGTATCAGATAATTACTTCTCTTCTCTGTGGGAGCTAAGTTTCCTGTGCTAAAAGGCATTAAAAGTTACAGGTTCTCTTGCAAAACACAATGAAACCATCACATATCAAAAAACCATCCCCTTCTCAGTGGTACAGCAGGTGTTGAAGTCCTTAGGCCTGATGGGCTACAAATATATTTCATGGCATGTTCTCACAGAGGTTCAGAAGCTTTCTGTGCTCCGCAGGCAGAAAAATCCATTCTTCACATATAGAAAAGATATATTTTCCCACTCCAGCAATCAGGCAAAGCAAAATGGCTTTAAGCAAAAAAGTCCAGACAGCTGCCATGTCCCATCTCCATAGAGCATCTCCCTCAGCCTCACTCCCTACACACAGAACATTAGTACTCCACCAGCACCTCCTCTGAAATGAAATGGGAAATGGTAGAAATGTCTGATTCTTAAATTAAATCTCCCTTCTGGCTCTCCCAAAGTGCTTTTACGGCAAGCGTATGGAAGGCAGCAATGCCTGGCACCACAACGGAGATGAAGGAAAATAGCTTTTTGTCTTCTCAGGAGGTTTTGCAGCTTATGACACCTGAGCAATCCTCCATGAACTGCCATTGCCTTTTTCATGCCTGACACACAAATGATGAACCTCTTTACCCAGGGAAAACTCCTTCTGAATACCTCAAGATTTGACCATACAAGCAACCTCCAAGTCCTAAGCTTATTTCATCAATAGACCTCCTTTCTCCTGCAGTACTGAATGAAAAAAAAATAGCCCATGTACTGTTAATTCTCTCTTCTGAAAGCTGAATCATCTGCCTAGCTGTTGTCAGACAATTTTATACAATCCCATGAACTCATACTCCTTTTCACTGCCATCTCCTATCAAATCTTAGAAATTAAATACAGACAAAAAATAGGATTTACGATTAAAACACTGGTCATAAACAGAGCTCTATGTAACATGCTTGCACCAGTATGAAAACTGACCTGAGGAGTCACAGTCTTTCTTCATTTCTGAGAAGAATTATTGCAGCATGTCACTGTGCATAGTTAATAAGCCACTCTGCTCATCTTCTCAGTTTGCTGTATTTCATCACTGGTGATTGTTGTTTTGCTATACACGTAATTCTGTAACTATGGCTATGACTAGACAAAACGGTGAGAAGAGATATGACACCGGCTTATAGCTACCTACAAGGGTGGTTTGGTGTGCCACTTCTGACTATGCGTTGCCTATGAGAGAGAGAGTGGAGAGGAAAACATTTCCACCTCTTTTCTGCATCCAATGGCAAGATTGGCTGTAGACAAAATAGCTAAACCTTATTCTAGTAGCCTCTCCAAGAAACATAGCTTCTCCTGCCTACCTACAACAATACACCTCTTCTACTGCAATGTATGTCTATGCCATGCAGGTAAAGCTCAGTGGTGCTTATTTACTGGAGAGGTTTTAAAGCTTCATGATGACTTAAAATGAAAGATTTGATATAAACGTAAAATAGCAACTATTACCTAAAATAGTAAATTTTAACAATTCATTTTTATTACAATGGTTTACTATTATTTGGTATGCATTACAAAAGGAATAGTCACATCAGTTCACATTTCTAAGGGCAACTCAAATTAAGACATGCCAGTATTGCTACTGTTAACTGCAAATTAATCCAAGAATTGCCATACCAGATCATATCCAAGTTCCATCTGGAATGATGAAATATAAGGTGGAAGGGACCACTGGAGGTATTTAGGCTGATCTCTTGCATAGCTGAGGGCACAGGACTTCCCTGAATTAATTATGAATCCAGACATCAGGCCATGGCTAACTCTAATGTGTCAGAATAAATTGTAAAAAATCAGAACCATAGAACGAGGTTGTAATTCGAATTACAACTGGTTACTCAGGTCTTTCTCCAGATGATTTTTGAGTGTATCCAAGGATGGCGGTTTCACAACCTCTCTGAGCAACCTGTGCTGGTGTTTGAATACCCTCATCCTTCTGCTGTGCAACCCCTGTGAAGAGTCTGGCTCCATCTTCTCTAGACACCCTGATCAGGTAGCCGTAGACTGCAACAAGATACTCCTAAAGCTGTCTCTTCTTAAAAGCTGAACAGACACAGCTCCCCCAGCCCCTCCTCGGATGTCACATGCTCCATCCCTTGAGCATCCTGGTAGTCCTCCGTTGGCCCCAGTATCAATCCCTGAGGGATATGCAGAGGTAACTGGCTGCCAATTCGACTTTGTGATTCTGATGGCCAACTTTTGAGCCCTAACCTCCAGCCAATATTGCACCTACCTTATCGTCCACTTAAGGAGTCCATATATCTCACCAGTTTGGCTCTAATGACACTATGGGAGACCACGCTAAAGACTTTCCTAAAGTCAAGATAGACAACATCCCTTCACCCATTGATCCAGTCATCTCATTACAGAAGTCAATCAGGTTGGTCAGACACAATTCAATACTCGGTAAAGGGCATAAAAGAGTGTAAAGGGTGTTAAAGGGAATAAAGAGGTTACATTTGCCCTGGATGTTCCCAGTCACCATCCTGTTGTCTAAGATTTTTGTGTTAAGAAAAAGCTTCCAAAAGGACTTCCTCCATAACCTTCCCAAGTACTGAGGTCAGGCTGATTGGTCTGTAGTTCCCTGGATCCTCCTTGCCCTTCTTGATGCTGGGTGTGACATTTGCCTTTTTCTAGTCATCAGGTACCTCCCCTGATTACCATGACTGGGAAGCTTTCCTATATCCATCCCTGCATGCTCAGGTAATGCCTCAATATCCCTCCAGGGCATCCCAACCCTGCTTCCAACTTCTGTAGACATCTCTTTTTGCATTTGAGCTCTGTGATGAGGTCCCTGTTCGTCCATACTATCCTTCTTCTATGCTTGCTCAACTTTCCACATGTCATAATCAACTGTTCTTGTGTGTTAAGGAGGGTGTTAAAGGGTTCCATGAAGATCAACCAGCTTCTTGTGCCCGTTTACCTTACAGGCTAGCTGCCTATTGGATCCTGCCAAGAATATCTATGAAGCCAAAATCTGCTCTGCTGAAGTGTGAGGTTGTGACTCCACTTATTTGTGTTTCCCATTTCTCTCAGTGTTTTGAACTTCAGTATCTCATAATCACTGTAGCCAGGGCTGACCTCAACCTTTATACCTTTGGCCAGTTCTTCCTTCTTTGTGAGCAATAGTTCCAGCAGAGTATCCCCCCTCCTTGTCAGCTCATTGATCACCTGCATTAAGAAATTGTCTTCAGCACACTTCAAAAAATCTCCTGCATTGCTTGTGCTCAGACCTATTGCCCTTCTAGTGGATTTTGGATTGGCTGAAGTCCCCCATTAGTACCGAGATCTGCCATTTTGAGGCTTCATCCATCTGTCTAAAGGTTTTCTCTGCTTTCACTTCTTGACCATCCAGTGCGTAGCAGACATACCACCACACCACCCCTGTTCATCTGTCCTCTCCTCCTAACCTTCACACTCTGGTCCAGCTTGCTCTGTCCAAAGGCAACTGCCCATGCACTGCTGCCACCTCTTTGCATAGAGTGCAGTTCCTGCTCCTCACCTTCCCAGCCCATTCCTCCTGAACAGCCTATGACCACCTCCTGCAGCACCCCCATCCTGAGAGCCATTCCACACAAGGATGTGTGCAATCCCACAGGAGGTGCAAGCTCACTCTATTAGACATCAGGGGATATCTAATACCACCTGTTTGCTCCCCATGCTACCTACATTTGAGCAGATCTCAGAGCACTTGAGATGCACTCTCAGTCATGCTGCTTTCATGAGGTGAGCATAACAGCCTCTTCCATCTTGCTGTCCTCCTTCACTGCTTCCCCTTCTCTTCGGAGAATGAAACGTCTTCCCCAACAAGCATAGTTTAAAACCTTCCTCACAAGGTTCTGAAACCTGTTAGCAAAGACACCCTACACACCCTCACCTCACTTTGTCAGATGAATGCCACTCTTGTTCAGCAGTCCTTGCTCCTCAGAGAGTTCCCCATGCCCATGGAGACCAAAGCCATGCCAGCAATGCCAGCCACACATCCAGGGACTGCCTTACTAGATGTGTTTGCTCCAACCAGAGCCTTTGCCCATCACCAGCAGGATCAAAGAGACACCGACTGGGCACCCACACCCTTCGCCCCCACACTCAAAGCCATGTAGTCATTCCTCATATACTCGCAGTCTCCCCTGGCTGTATCATTGATGCCCACATGGATGAGCAGCAGGGCTCATTGTCCAAGAGCCAAACAAGCTTTGGCAGCCTCTTTGTAACACGGTGTCCGAGCTCTTGGAAAGCAGCAAACCTCCTGAGGCAGCAAGGTACGCTGGCAGATGAGTGCCTCTGGCTCCTCAGGAGACAGTTTCTGATACCTACCAACCTCCTCTTCTTGAAGCCTCTAAAGTTTGAGTCTTAGCTGGCTGCGATGCCTCATCCCAAAAAAGGCCATCTCCTCTTCCCCCGGCACTGTACCTGGTCTGTCGCTGCTGAA
>NW_009649846.1:1164954-1174428 GCF_000708025.1 Charadrius vociferus | reverse complement strand
GCCTTAGTTATGTTGTCAGAAATAACAAACCTGCAGCCTCCTCCATCTCAGGAGTTTCCACCCTTGACCCTCAAGGGTTATCTCTATTTTTCCCTCCTACCTTGCAACACGGGGCTCAGATTCTTGGCACTGCAGGGCCTCTGGAAAGACATGTCCATCATCCATGCTGTGTACAGCCTGTTCACTGTCTCCTACAGTTCTTCCACCCGGCAACTCAGTGTTGCAACCATAGCCCACCACCATTGCACAGCAGCAGGCAGCAATCCTGACCATGGCAGCCCTGCCGTGACAGCTGCTGTGACTCTGCCAGCCACCGCTGTTTGCAGGATGCACTCGTAGAGAAATGTGGCCTTCTTGCTACATCTCACCCGACTCCCAAGTAGTGTGAATCCAGTTCAAGATCTGAAACTAGTGGAGTAATAGCTTTTCAAAAGCGCTGTTATGACTAACTGGAGAAAATCTGTATGAAGATATTTGTCTAAACGACCTTGAAATATTCCATGTTTTTTAACTCAGACAACGTCCTTTGAAAAAGAATTCCAGTTTAAACATTGTGTACATTTTTTTTTCTTGAGTTTAATTTTCCCTTCTTTTAACTTCATTGCCTCCAGTTTTGGAAACAAAGGGGAGAGGACTTCCACTTTAATTGCATCCCTTGTTATAAATGTTTTTCAAAGGCAATTGGATGTAAGCTTTCCAATCTCCTCTCAGAGGACAGAGACTTTAGCCTGTTCCCTAGCCATTTTCTGTTGCCTCTGAAATGTCTTTCATTTGACTGCAACACCTTTAGAAATAAAGGATAGGGCTCATCTGCCCAATGTAGGCACCCAAAGTGATTCATTTCATCCTGCAGTTGGCATCTAATACATGCCTGAGGACTCAGTCTTTAGAAATACCGATTTCTTTCTTTTGTCTAGAAAAGATGTTGAGTGATTGCTTTAGACTTCGACATCTTTTAAATGTTTAAGTAAGGACAGACAAACCCCACCCTGAGGTGACAGAACTGCACACAGTATCCCAGATGACTCAGTCTAAATTTACATAAATACAGTTTTAAATTCTGCATCCCATTCCTTTTGCATCCTAAGATAACCAGATAGAATTAGAGAAGAAAGGGACTGTATGGAACAGGGAGGTCCGAGCCAAGAGAGCAGCCAGGTACACAGACAGTTTCTCCTTAACCCTAACAAGGCTTCAAAGATTTTCCCTGGCAAAAGCTAAGTGGCTCCTAGCTGAGCCTCAGAAGTGCTTCAGCAGTCATGCTCTTAGAAACTTGAGTGCTTAAAATTTTAAACATGAAAGTTGAAGCACTGAAGAGCATAATAGGCTCAGCTAGAGACCACTTTGCTTCTGTCATAATTTCTTCGAGGAAGCCCATCAGGTCAGGGGGCTCCTCCAGACTCTTGTGCCCTGGGGAGCTGCAAAGTCCTTCCCAGAGGAATCTGCACTTCTGCATATGGGAGAAGCAAGCTACCACAGACCTCAGCCAAATCAGCACTTTGATGCTGAAAGTTTTACAAGCTTCAAATTTGTAGTGTTCAATCACTAACTCAGCAGATGTTAAGATTTTAATTGCCGGCTTCACTGCTGGCGATCGTTCACTAATGAAAAACATTTCTTTTTTTCGTATTTCAGAACCAATTTTAGTCAAGTCTTTGTGCATAGGTGATTAAAGACCTCTAAGCACACATGAGTACGTGTGCAGCTGGCCCATCCGGAAGGAAATAAATGGCAAAATAGTAATTTTCACATCTACCCTGTTTTGTTTTTTTTTTTAATATTTACCCCATGATCATGAAAGCAGTGGAAAACTGTTCTTTCCCTGTCCTTCTGGTCACCAAAATATTGATGTTGAAGAGGGCGTAAACAAAGAATCAAGGCTCCAGCTGAAGGCAAACATTTATCAACATTCGCAAATGCCGGGAGCGGGGAGGTAAGCATTGAAATTGCTGCAACTAGGGAAAAGCAGAACTGAAAAAGAAAAGGAAGGCTCCTTTGGCATCCTACAATTTTCTGATCACGCAGAAAGGAAGCAGGCCCCATTGCAGGTCCTTGTGGGTCCTGCACAGCCAGGATCCCTCCATGTCCCCTTCCTAATAGCTGAAGAATTAAATGAAAGGGCACAGACAAAAATCAGAAAAGAAGAAGCAGCACCCCAACATAAGCAACCACTTGAAAAATAAATAAATAAAAAAAAGAAAAAAAATCATCTTTGGGGGTTTAATAGTGCTTTTGATAATATAAACAGAAAAAAAATATATTTTTACTCGCTAGCTTCTGAACCTTTAGGGTACACTCACTTTTTTCTCTGTAACTATAGAAGCTAAAAACATATTTTTTCTTCATGAAAACCAGCTTCCTCACTCCGGAGGTTTGTGCATTAGATAAAAGCACCAACTGCCTGCAGACCTCCATGATGAGCACCAGATTTGGTATCAAGAGGGGAAGATGCAGAATCCCCAGGAGGGGACTGTTTGGGGATCCAGAGTGGGGTGACTGACAGCTGGAGGCAACAAACTGCCCTACAACAGCTCGCGACGATCCAGACAGGACCAGGCAAGACCACAGCACCCGAGCTCAATACCACCTCACACCTATACCTGAGACCATTCTGCTCCTCAGTTCATGCAAACTGGGGCACTCTTCACAGAGAAATACTTGTGCACATCAGAGAAAATGCCTTAATTTATTAAATAACATTGACACTAAAAATTTTACCCCATACTTTTTCATGTCAGTAACAATGCAAACACTCTAAAGAAATAAAGCAGAACTAAATACTAATTAGAAATTATAATTCCTGCATCCCCAGCTGCCTTTCCACTAGAAGAATCGCAGACATTATGGATGGAAATTGCCTATGAGATCATCTAGTCTAACTCCTTGACTGTGAAGGATAAATATCTCAGGGTGCTATCCATTATAATACCAGCCGGGATCACTTTGTTCATCTTTGAATTTCAGCCATGTCTGGAATGGATAGAAGATCTGTTCTGAGCTGCAGATAGAATGTATTCAGTAGTGGAGAATATAATAGATGATCTACCGCTAATGCTACTGGTCATCTTTTAATGCAACTCACATCTACTACATGAAATCATTGGTGCTACTCTAGCAGACAGATAGGAAGTGAAAGGCTTTACATGTCAGTCCTTCTCAAGGAATTTCTTCTGCTGGGATAGAAAAAAAATGCCTCAGTATAACTGGACCTAATTTTATATGCAGAGTTGCAAAGATGCTTATCCCTTTGAGATCTATAGACAAGCCACAGATTTTTTTTTTCTTCATTTTGAAACTTAGTTTGAGACTTAGCAAGCAGACACATCTAGAAAGAATTTGGATATGAGATGGAATGATTTCTTTTACTCAAAGCATTTTATAACAGCCTTGAACATTAACACAAGAGGTAGAAAGAAAGGGCTTTTCTCTGTGTTAACATTCTAAGTTTCACCAGGAGTACACTGGACCACTGTGAAGTGGTAACTGTCTCTGCTCAAGCAGTTGCAAATGAAGGACATTCACCCTCACTTTGATGGAGCCATGACTGCACACTGCTACTTAGGGAGATGTATTGATGATCATAATGTTCCCTTCTACTTTACAACATCTTTCTCTCTTATTTGCACCTGGGCACTTTGGCCAAGGGAGAGGCAAAGGAGAAGTGCAAAACAACTGAGATCAATTTTGTGGGATTAACACCGGTGCTGCCACGCTCCGGTCCGTCGGCCAGCGGTTGAGCCCTGCCTGTGGGCAGGCCTGATCCCCAGCAGGGAGATGCTCGCTGCTTCCAGGCAGCAAAGACGCCTGCGATGTATGAATGTTTTTTTCCAAGCACTGTAGGGGAGTCAAGATTTCAACCTGGAACTATACAAACATTAAGAAAGCAGCTATTACTATGATAGCTATAAGCACTAGATGTCAAATATTCAAACACACCCAAAATAAAATTTCATCAAGGTCAATACAATGGTGCAGGCCCTCGGGTGCAGCTAAACTGTTTGGGTTTTTATATATTTTATTTGCTGAGGCTGAAGTTCCCTTGCATGAGATGTTAAACTACCAAACAAGACAAACAAATAAAACTCACCATGATTCTCATACTAATAACGTTTTCCAGAATGTTCCTGTTTAAGACACCACAGCTCTGTTCTACGCTATGAAATAGCAGATTGACTAGCCACAGACTGCGCCTGTGACCTTGTGTACAAATGGCTTTTCTCTCTGTTACTTTGAAAGATACTGGACAACAGTCTGATTTTATTATACTTGAAAAAAATTCATTCTGTTTGCCTGTTAGAATTAGAAATAAGAAGTTTCTCATGGGATATGCCTTTCTTCACCATTTTCAAGCCTTTTTTTCTTCCCACCCTCATTCCTGGGAATACAACAGTAGAGCTTAGATATACCTGATGGGTTAATGTGAGTCATAAAGAGCTCAGAATAGTTGTGCAAAATTTTTTCAAAATCTTACGTAAAAATCAATTTGTTACCTCTCCTGTTAGCAGCAACAACTTGTTATTGCTCCTAAAGAGTAGTTATTCCTTGAGAGTAAGTCGTAGAGGTTTATGATGGAGCCACATTCAATTTGAGCTGCTATATTGCAATTTCTCCACCACAACCCCACCTCCACTCACCGGAGGATTCAATTGCAATTAAACAATTTGAAGTTACAGCGGTTCTGTAACATAAGTAATAGCCTACACAGCAGTCTTTAAGTTCACTTTTCTCCCACTGTCAGGGAAAAAAGCTTATTCAAAAAGACAATTCTTAAATTCAAACTACTTGGCAGCAGCTAGTAGCAGCTTCCTCACTTAAATACGAAAAAAATGTTCTTACTTTAATGTGTCTTCAACTGGGCCTTTAAAGAATAGCGGGAATAATTCTGAATGAACAGGAAAGTATATGAGAAGCGATTTTCATTTAATAATGTTTATAGTTCAAGAGATGTGATACATAGGCCATTCAGAAAATAAAATCAAACCGAAATGTAAGTCAGTTTAATGCTGTGTCACGCTGTAATTGTCTTTCCAGAAAGATCAGTACAGTGCTTGGGGGTACGCAGTCTCCTCTGAATGCATGCCCAGTCACTCTCAGCTCCTTTAGGGTAGTCCGTGCCCCTTAGATGGGAACTAAGTATTTGACTTTTCAAATCAGTGACAATTTTTTTTTTTTTCTGATTTAGATTCTATTTTCAGCCTGGTATTGGATACAAGTCAAGATAGAACTGGAGCAAATGTGAAAATTGCTGCAAGGAACTGGAATTCAGTAAGATACTAAATGGCATTTCTACAGAACAAAACTGTGTCCACTGGTGCCAGGATATCATTCCCACATAGCAGAGCTCTTAAAGGCAGAAAAATTTATGTTGATAAGGAATAGCATAGAGTGTCATCATCTCTAGTTACAATTAACCAAAATGTATGTCATTGTGGGTGTAAAATTCATCCCTTAAGATGGAACACAACAACAAAGCTGGAATTGAAAGAAAAATATATTGTTAAATTTGCGTGTGATGTACTTGTAATTATTACAGCTGATTTCTTAAATGCGAGGTCATAAATCAAGGTCCTTACTATGTTCCCAGCATTTTATTATTTGTCTCCAAACACCTGAACCCGGCCCAGTGAGAAGGGTACCTGTTTGTTTTGACAGCAGCTGGATCTAGCTCCAAATTTCTCTGATAAGAGTACGTAACCAAAGACACTTTGATGGTGGTTCAGATGAAGGAGGACAGAAGGAACACCTTTGCCCAGTCAGGAACATGATTTAGGAACATGTTAAAGTGGATGGGAGCTGCCTACACAATTACGGGCTCAGCTTTGTGGGAACATCTCGGGGGTGAAAAGCTGTGCGAGGGCAGAGCCAGACATGGGGCAGTAAGCGTGGAGCACTGTTGGCCGCGGTCTCCCGAGGTACAGGAGTCACAAGAGCTGAGTGTGTGCTATTTCCAGTGTTTATTGCACTGAGCTGCTAAGTTTGGTCCCACAGAACCTCATCTTCACACCCTGGCACTGAGCACAGCCCTGGCTGGGCATGGCTCCCCCAACTCTTTGGTTGGCTGCACCCGGCTGTGCCCGGCTGCCGGGAGAGCCTCAACCCTCCTGCTGTCAGTGCGCCTGCTTACTCGGGGGGCAACAGGGCAGCAACGCAAAGTGATGTTCAGTGTATGCACACGTAGTTTGTTGAGTGCGGCTGTGACAAAAAGCTGCTTCTCTTCTTGCATCGCTGCACCTCCGCCTCCCTGACCCTCCCCAGCACACCCTACTCATGAATGCCAATGGTAGGGTACCTATGGAGGTCTGCTCGTCTTCCTCATCGTCACATAATTTTCTCCAAAATATGCAGCTGTTTTGGTGGAGGTGAGCCCTATCATCCTCCTACTTCTGGCTGTTAAAAAATACAGGGTTTGGGGTAAGCAAGTTCTAGATGAACAGTGTGAACATCCTTCATCCATCCAGGCACGTTGGGAAACCTTTAGGAACCCACAGGAACATAAAATGACCTCTGCCAATTGAGGATCAGACCCCTACATCCACTAGTATAGCAACTGCAGGAAAAGTCTCTAAAAATGTATTTAAGAAAAAAGCTGGAAAATCGTGTGTGCTGGAAAGCACTAGAAGCTGTTCTCCAGCAGCAAGCAGAAGGGTTGGATTAAACGCTGCAACACAGGAAGGTTCATTTTTAATTTTTTTTCCCACAGTTTCACAAGAAGTAATATCTGTGCAAAGTCACACTCGGCTAAACTTCAGACCAACATTACAAGTGATACAAAATGCAGTAACTTCTTTTCACTGTATTTTAGTATAAAATACCTCAAATGCTTCATTACGGCATTTTACTCTACAGAATCTCTTTCCATTGGCAGTTAGTACAGTTGTACTAACTCATGAATACATTTCACAGGAGATATTAATATTTTCACACACATTTTTGCGCTACCACTCATGAGACCTGGCCTGCTTGCAGAGCCTTCTTGCCACTCTGCCCCATGGACAGAGCTCTTGCTCAGCTCCTTCGCCCCTTGGATGCTCCTCCCTGCTCAGTCTGAGGCTCTCCGCTTCCCCAGAGCAGCTCTCGGTAGCCCCTGCTACTGCCACATTGAAACAGCATCACCCCAGAGATGTCTCTGCATGCTACAGCAGTATTAAACACACAGATCGATTTTTTTTCTCAGTGAAAACACGCACACAAAATTTTACTCAGTATCTCAATCCTAGCCATTGCCGAAGGAAAGTACAAAATTAAGCATAAACATCAGGAACCTGTAGCATCCTTCAACTTTGAAAGTGTTCAGCACTGGGATGGGGACAAATTGCTGCTGCATTCATGTCGGAAAGGAAAACATCAAGCCGTTGCAGGCAATATATGTAGTATATACATTCATACACACATATGTACATAACTACATGTTTACACACGTAACAGAGACCTGTATCTATAGTGTCATGGAATGAAGGTATATCTACATCTGCAGTAAAAGTATTAAAGCTCTTTGTTCAGAAAGAACGCATTTCAATGCACCCTTCATACTCACCTTTTAATTTTACAAATAATGGGAATGAGTCCCATTTGACACTAATTTTATAAGCAAAGTATTTATTTTTTTTACTTCTAATTAGAGTTATTCCTGATTTATATTAGCAGATGTGCAAAAATAGATTCAAAGTGTTAGACATATGCTAACTTGACTTGTTGCAAGAAGGCATATATTCAATATCACAGAACAGATTCTCAGTAAGAAAGAATGCACCAAAATAACAATGCACCTGAACAGTGATTTCTCAGAGTGAGAAATGAAAAGACAGGGGACCTGATCCTGTTCTTATACCATGATTGTGACAACATGACTTTTTAGACTTAATCACATACATTTATGCCAACATGTGTAAGATGGGAGTGAAGTTGTGATGCCAAGATAAAAAGAGAAATTTTAAGCAATATGTATCACATATCAAAATTTTAAAAAACACACAGTTTTTCAGCAATAACAGTTACCATAATTATCTCCCAAGGAAGCGATGGAAGCTGTTGTTTGGGACATCAAAACCAGGTTGAATAAAATTTTTGCATTCTTAAGTGAAATTTCTCTGAGAGCAGGAAGGAAAGAGGACTATAAGATCTATCAAAGTTTTCCTCATCTCTTAATTCAAAGAAAGTGCTTATTTAAAAAACAACTTCAACAAATTCATCAAAGCTATAAAACTAACTGTCTTTTACAGCAACACAATACAGGAGGTAACAGTCAAACCTGGGAAAATACAAATACTAAGGTTATCTAAAAATACTGCACTGAGCTACTTTAGAATGCTTCAAATATTTTGGGTAACACATGCTCTAATTATACCATTGCATTATTATGAAATTAAATAGCTTCATTTTTTTTTGTACTAAAACAAGACAGGTCACCTCAGATACCATCTATTAATATCAGCATTACAAGACCAGATTCCCAGTGGAGTGGGAAAAAATCAATGGGAAAGAAAAGTCTTAACTGAAACTGGACGACTATCAGCTTGTAATGTGGGCTAACTTCGCCCATTACACAGCTTGTCTACTCCTGTCTAGCCAGTTCGAGAAACACCAAATGGGAAAGAGTATATTAAAAACAAACCAAACTGATAGCTGATGGTGATGAGACTCGTAAGGCTCATCATAAGACTTATCATTTCCAAAGCTGGATTACAATATGCACAAAAGATGATCCAATGCCACAACAGCAGATATAGTCATCTTACAGATTAAGACTACTTGTTGCAATTAATGTTTTATAACTTAACATGTTAAAATATCGCAGAGACCAAGCAAGCATTCAGTTACAGTTGAAACTTTTATGAGGAAAATTTAGTGATGGTCACAGAGGTATTTATAGGAGTGTAGCACAATCGTACCAGAAAGGCTGGAGAAGAACCTTCTATTTTAGATGAATCTACCGGAACTCCCGAGCCACCGATTCCAGTCTTACAAAGCGATACCAGCATACGTTACCGGTTCTACCTAAATTCACTGCTTATTTTAGTATACACAATGCTTCATTGATTCTCAACTACAGGTGTAGCTATCCAGATAATCGTAAGTCATGGATTTCAAAGTACACTTAAAAGAAACTGATCTCTCAGGAATGTCAGCGCATCTGGGAGGCACAGGGAAATCTGTTGCTGAAATATTTCCCAACACTAAGTCGAAACTTTTTTTTTTGCCTCTTTCAGTAGGGAAAAACCCTATAAATGTAAGGAGTTCGCATCTCCTCTATGCTGAAGGAAGAATGTGCATGCCATGCATCATGTAGATGTAACTTTTTTACAAAAAAAAAAATGTTGCTAGTGCCGGACAGTGATAAGCACTTTATGATTTTACGATTGTTTTATAATACAGAAAAGGGCTCGGCAGCAATTAGAAACCCAGCTAACCCGGCAGCGGCGCGTATTTGTGCCTCCCGACTCGATTTCCAGCACCGGTCTGCCGGCATCCCCGACA
>NW_009649846.1:1141108-1163814 GCF_000708025.1 Charadrius vociferus | reverse complement strand
CCCGCGGCGGTGCTGGACAGCTCCCGGGCCGGGGGAGGCCGCGGCCGCTCCGAATTCCCCCTGCCGGTCTCCTAACGCCAAGGAAACTTTTCCCACTGGCCTTCGGGGACGCTGAGGGAAAGCGATCCCTCTGACACGCTGGGAAGGCTGCATGCTACCGGCAGTTTGGGGAGGGAAAAGTTCTTCTCGCGTTTGTGTGAGCGCTGCTCCCGCTGACACTGCAGGTCATATCCGAAAAAAAAAAAAAGAAGAAATTACATTCGTTCCCCTGTAGCATCCCCGTGCTACAGCCTTGCAAAAGGAGAAAGGAGGGGGACACAAAGCAGAGGAGCTTGGGTACGGGATGACAACCTTGAAGGCAACGCAAGGTGTCACCTTACCAACTTTCCATACCCATGCAGTCAGCCTAAACCCACCTTGAGAGTTTCATGACACTAGCAATAACCCCGCGTGGTCCTTCTCGGCAGAAAGGCTCCAAGCAAACGTGATCTCAGCTGCAGTGGTTCATCCTACCATCAAGAAAAAGAGCTTGTCATTGCTTTGTCTTCGTTCAAACAAAACTTATTTTAAAAGGCACTGATTTTGACATAGCTTTTACTCTACCTTTCCCTTGTATTATGACATATGTTTTAAAACCTTATCCTGTTAAATGTCTGAGTGCAGCCTAAACAGGAACCTACTAGGAGTGCAGCCTAAACAAGAACCCGCTGGAGGGACTGGGAAGGTTTCCACAGGTGTGAAGGAGTTTTTGAGCACAGCCCTCAGCAGCACAAACCGCACATGTGCTTTCAGAAGCGGTGCGGGTCTGTGGCTGACCATGCTGCTTTTAGGTAGGGCACAACAGCCTTTGCCAGGGCATCACTTACAGTGTTGTCATCCCTGTTCCTCTTGGCTCACTCAGTTTCTATTTCTTCTGTTTTTCTTTTCCTATAGAAATATATATGGAGTAAGAGAACCAATGAATCTCCTTTTGTCTTGCCATACTTTTTTAATTTCTGGGGCTTGAAGCCTGTTTTTTGACAGGATGTATAATAAAGCTGGAATGGTCCATACTACCTTCTGTTGCCTTATTAAATGTTACAGTTGGGATACAAAGACTTTCTTTTTGCAGTCCAGTTGATGCCCTCAGCTGCCCTAGGACAGGAACCAGACATGACTTCACCTGAAACTTAATTCACACATGAATCTCCAGATCTGTTGTCCTCCTCTGTCTTTCCTCCTCTGGTGAATAACAATATTTATCAGTACCTGAGTGCAGAGAGACAAGACAGTTGTTCTACCTGGTCTCAGTCCAAGCTCCTGCCACTGAGGACATTTGGGAATTAAGGTATCTGGAGGGTGTCCTTTGGTGCTAAGCACTATCCCTAGCACAGGGTACTCTGTTAAGATGTCAACTTTCTTCACATGCTTCAGTTTCTATTAAACTTATTTCCTTCTCACAGACCATATCGTACAGTCCTCAGTGAAGCAAACTTCCACCGGTTTCCTGGCTGATGCAGTGACAGTGACAACTGGGTAACATCCACATAGTTGAGCGCTGAAAATGCAAATACATATTTATAAGTCTAAACTGCTGAAATACTGAAGTGTCAACTGGTTCCATGTGCGGTACTTCAGCTGTAGGGTAAGCAACTTGCTTGTGGGCATATTTGCATTTCATTCAGCACTAGGGAAAAACAGTTTCAAGATGACAAAATTTACACTTTTAAAATCTTCAGTTTCTTCTTTTTCTTAAACTTTAAAGTAGCACTTCCCAATGCAACTTATCATTAGTGTTTGACAGCACTCTTGGGTTCCCCTTGCAGCATTAAAAATTACATTCTTCATGCCCCTCATGGCCATATTCGTTTTATGTCTGTAACGGGGAGACCCTGAAAAGGGAAGGGAAATGCTTTGCTTCAGTGACTATTCCTGAGGTCAGGATTATTATAACTGAATGCACTTGTACACCGAACCAATTCTTCTCAAGAATGTAAAAGACGTTTTCCTTTAGCATCAACATAGTGAAGTTCACCACTCAGAGTAAAAAATGCAGTTAGGCCTCCAAGTCTTCTACTGTTCCAGCTGAAGCAACATTTTGAGCAAATCCAGACTCAGTGCAGCTATTCACTGACTATTCCGCTCAGCTACCGCCTTTCAAACCCGTGGAAGCGAGCCTGATACCTGCCTGGTCTGGTCACAAAGATGTCAGTAATCTGTATACTGCAACTCTGTTTGGGATTCATGATATAAAATACACAGAATTGGATACAGGCACCAGCTGGAAAAGTAAAAAACACCATCACAAGAAGTCTTGAGCTAAATAGAAACAGACAGCAGAACGTCCAAGATGATGCAGGTCCTGGAGGTGAGTCTGGTGAGGCCAACAAGTCATTCAGTCCCTGGTTAATTATTCTCATTTTATTCCTCCTGATCCAGATGCAGCCTTGGCAAAAGCGAAATACCACAGAGGGTTGCTTCATCTGACTGTCAAATGCCTTTGACAGCACATAGACAGACAGTTACAACACGTAAGAGAACAAATGTTCTTCTTTTATACATGTCTCATCAGCCCAAATTTGCAGTTGGCACATTATTGGATGAATAGCAGAAGTGCCTGTAAAATATGTAAGGTTCACCAAAACAGTGCCTATCTAACTCTTTTATCATACTACAACAGAGTGCAGTTTATGTGTCCCACATGTATTGCTGACAGTACAGAGAAAAATATGAATATTTTTAATTCTTTTACAATCCCTAATGTATAATCGCTCTTCTAAGAAAATTATTTTGAAATGCACAAAGGTTTTATAAATTTTTATCTGTTTTCACATTTTTGTCTGGGTTATAGTCCGCAAAAAATCACAATACTGAGTTCACCCCGGCAGAAAATGCATTGTCTTTAATTTCCATTCATTGCAACATGTTACTTTATTGTTATTTATTCATGATTTTTATCTATTTGTTATTAACTAAGCATTTCTCATCAGACATTATATGCTGGAGTTTTGATGTTATTACTTTTATTTACAAATGCTGTTTTTCTGCAGTTCACAGAGCCTTGGAAAATTAAAATAACAAAAACAACTTCATCATAGCGCATTGCATTGTCCTATCTGCATTTGATGAGAAAATGTTAGTCGCAGAGCTGCCGGAAGAAACTATTTCACTTAATCCCACTGAGGAATTAGTCGCATACATCACATGCATCGCCTACATATTTCATATCATTTCGCCTATTACATTATATGGCACTTAATTTTCCTTTAATAGAAAAGATTGTTGTCCCAGGATCGACGTCTCCCACAGAGAAAGTAAACATCTGTTTTGCAAAGCATTTCTAAAGCAGCAGGAGACCATTACCCTGTGACAACATTCTATTACAATTACTTTATTGCAGTCAGGCAAAATGAATGATGTGTAGCAAATTTATTCTTTTTTTCATATTCTGCCAAACCTTCCTGTTCTTTATCCAATGACTTCCATCTGGAGCATTGCCTGGAAGGATGGCTGGGGCATTCTGCCACTTGTCATTAATCTGTTGAATTACGATTGGCTTAAAGAACAGATCAATTTTATGTTTCATCTACTCCAAAATAAAGTTTATGTCCAAGATACAGCAGATTTGCATTGACCAAAGTCAATGTTCTAGTAATCAGGCTGTTTGAGTCCATCATGTTGCATGGTGTATTACTGAAGGAGTAATGAATCTATTTTTCACTGTGGGATGAGATAATACATACTGAAGGCAGCAAAATCTAGGTCTTAATCCTCATAAAATGTCTTCAATCTGTGATCCTCAGCACTCTTTTAAGAGTTTTGTTGTTGTGGATGAGAAAAGCAAAGCACCCGTGACTGATATCGTGAGTCTCATACTATACAGCAGATCAATAGCAGAATCAGAAATTCCTTGTTGCCTAATCTAACATCAAGACAATTTTATTCGGAAGCAATTGGCTTGAAACATGAACGGCCAGCATCAGATCCATTTGTAATTTCAGGGATTTCACTGTACCAGCTTGCCAAAGAAGGATCAAAACAAGATGTCAAGGCTATGGAAGGAGTTATGTTACATTGACATCATGACTACTTCACCAAAAAAATAGTGGAGGAAGCTGCTGAGGGAGTGAAAAAAAAAGAATGCCCAAATAACAGTGCTTTGACTCAGATGATTAGGTCAAAGTGAGATTGCAAATCTCAGAGAGATCTGGCGGCATACAGCTTCAACTAATTGTCTAGAAGGAACACACAGCTGGCTAAACATTCAGACTTAAAAATTTATAAATTGTGAAGGAAAAAATACTGCACAGCACTCAAAACCACTTATTTCCGTGTGGCTTGCACAGAGAGCCAGATTTACTGAATTCAGCACCAGGTGAGGTAAACTGAACCTTTTCTTGATGAGCACTTCTTCTGTGTCCTGAGTATTTAACAGCTAACAGAGGCCCCACGAGTTCTGCTTCAGAGTTACCTATAAACTCCATCCAAATTTATTTAAAACACCAAAAGACGAAGATGCTGATGGGCATCTAGATGCTGGTCTAGAGCTACCTCACCCCAGCACTCTCTGCAGCTGAGTCAAGCCACTATTTATAGAAGAACAGCTCTCAACAGAAACCACTTTGTTATCACTCTTGCAACCTTATTTATCCCAGATAGACTTCCTGCTATAAGCAGTCTTTCTAAGGATGTTGATGTCAACAATCAGGCTAATCCAAAGAAAATATAGTGGTAGCTATATGAGATTAAAACCAGCTTGCTTACAGGCATCCTCTGTAGCGTAGTGGGAATTCAAACAGACATTTTTCTAGACTTCTGGAGCAGCTCCCTGGACTCTTCATACACCACAGGAATCCAAGATGCAAGGAACTTAAATGCTTCTTGTGTCCTAGGCAGAGGCCGAATTAAACCAGGACCCCCACATTTTCTCAAATGGCTACTAGGACTGCCTCATCTCTGGAGGGAAGGCAGAGGCCATGCGGAAGGGTGCCCCTCATGTCCCAGGGCTCTGGCTTGCTTGTAGGAATTCCCCTTGGCAGTCTCTCGCAGAGCCCATAATGTGTTCCAGGCAGCGCTGAGGTGTTCACTGGGCTGGGGATGGGCCAGACGAGCATCAGAGCAGATCTGGAAGCAAAGGCAAGGAGTTAGCAGGTAGCTCCTGAGAAAATTAGGGTAGTGACAAAGTACTGACCAGGTTTTACCGGGCTTGAACCTGACGTGATGAAGGGGTAGTTTGCCAAGGAAGCAGTGCTGCACAGCGTCTGGGAGACAACCAGCCTGAAGCAGAGCTTGTACGAGGAAGGTTTTCTTGACTAGCTCATCCAAGACCTGGCTGGGAGTGTGACAGCAGGTTCTACCCAAGGAGGCCAAGCCAGTGTATGTAGTATGTAGTGTTGTACTGCGTCTTCTTTAGTGTCATCTGAGCAAGCTGGTCCTTTCCACAAATGTTACACTTTTACTACAGTTCATCTCTTCACAAATTGACACCTTCTACCAGATATCTTCACATTTAAAAATTACAAAATGTAAATCGTTGTCATTAATGTTCTCTCACCAACTGGCCTAAGATTAACTCACATGGAGTTAATTGGATTAAATTACCTTTTTTTTTTATCTTAATGACAGAAAATCAAACAATATTTTACCTGGACTTGTTTAAAAGTGAGACCTCGTATCATATAGTGAGTGGGAACACTTTTTCTTGGAAGCTTCTTTGCATCCTATAATGAATGAACCGATTAATAAATTGTCTGCAGTGACATGCTCCCATGAAGCACAAAAAGGAATAAGGAGATTTTATTTATATATAGTTTCAGCAATGGAGGGGGAAGGGGGTAGTGTGCTCATACCTACAGATGTAGATAATAAGAAACCATTAAGATAGTACCTGAGGAAATAAAAATTATCTACAGTATCTACCTACAGGATATTATTCACTGAACACTAAGTCAGCCAAAATGTTGTCCAAATGAAAGATTCTGTTGAGCTTCTAGATAAAATCTATTGTAATAAAATCTACTCTATTTCACCAGAGATGGCAAATGATGCTGTTGAAAAAAGCAATTTCTGCAAGCAGGAAAATGCAGTGTACATAACTCCTTACCATACTGCTACAGCTGTCCTGGCCTCTTTCACTAGATGTATCTTCAAAGTGAACTTTGGTCTGTCTATACTTAGTAGTGCATAGCAGTTTTAAGTACCTAGTACTGTCCAAGAACCTTTCCAGGTGTTCAGCTGTCTAACCTGCTGATGTTGTGGCTACTTGTTTAAAAAGAATCTTAATATTCTAGAGAAAATTTTACAAGAGTCGCAAAATATGGTGACTTAAGTTTCAGCATCAGTTCAGAATTCACTTTTCTGTTTCTTCCATTCTTCTCTTGCGTCTTTAGTCCTTGAAAATTTAGTTGTGCTTTTTACCTCATTCTTCATTTTCACTTGGCTTCTTAGAACAAGGCTACACAGAAACACCAAGGTAAATTATTTTCCTGTCATTTAGTTCCTGTTACTTTGTTTTGGTGAAGGAATACAACTTTCAAATATGAGCACTTGGGTTATTGGAAGCACTGTCACTCTTGCTGACGTTACTTAGCATCAGGATACCACAATTTCATATTCCAAGGTTTCTTGTGTTCTTTGCAAAACAGATCATAGGTTCCCACAGGAATATTTTTATGCAGAGAGTAGTGTGAATACTAAAGGAAAAGCTGTGCATTAAGAGTTTTTAAATAAATGTATGTTATAATGGTAACACAACTGGAAACGTATATACACAAATATATATGTATATATGTAATTTTAGCTTCAGAATTTGAGTTAGACCCTGTCTAAATTGTTCTGTTGGGTGGAGGGGTAAGGAAGGAGATGTAATTTTAGCTTCAGAATTTGAGTTGGACCCTGTCTAAATTGTCTAAATTGTTCTGTTACAAACAAACAAAAACAGGAAAATATAGGGGAAAAATCCCAATCCTTTTCTTTATGAAAATCTCCTAGTTGATTCTCAAGTCCTCTTTCATGTCAACATATATTATACAAACATGTCTGACCAAGGTAGTGATAGGACAAGGGGGGATGGCTTTAAACTGGAAGAGGGTAGATTTAGATTAGACATTAGGAGGAAATTTTTCACTCTGAGGGTGGTGAGACACTGGAACGGGTTGCCCAGAGAAATTGTGGAGGCCCCATCCCTGGAGGTGTTCAAGGCCAGGCTGGATGGGGCTTTGAGCAACCTGGTCTAGTGGGAGGTGTCCCTGCCCATGGCAGGGGGGTTGGAACGAGATGATCTTTATGGTCCCTTCCAACCTAAACCATTCTATGATTCTATAAAAGTAGGTTACTGTGAAGGAATCACACATCTTGGGGGGTTGCAATGTGTTCACCATAACATCAATATTTCACTTTTTTAACATGTTTCATTCTGAACTTCTCAAGGTGATTTGCAAGCAATTACAGAGCAAATGTCTGTAATGTGAATAAGCTTGAACAAGCAACCACAGTTTCATGGTGGATTTAAAAGCACTGTGGTCCAAATCCAGTAGTTTTCACCCCTACTGATACCAGCTGGGGTGCTCAGCATCTTTCAGGAAATCCTCAGGACTTCTCTGAATCAGGCCCTGGGTGAATCAGTCTCAAAATCTTTTACAAGAAAAAAGAAAAATATCCACGGGCAACATACATACTTCTGTGATAGGAATTTAACTGCTTGTAGCAATGCAAAAATAGATTCTAGCTACAAAAAATGTCTGCTGCTAAAGGAATAATGTTTTAAAAAACTGGTCTCATTAGATAAATAAAACAGATGAGCAAAGTATTGTTACATAGAAGTACCATTAAGAGCCTGAAACAATGGAACTGAGTCTTAAGAGAATGGTATTTAACATTTTGCAATTAAAATCAATAGGTAAACCAAGTTTACGGAATACTTCCTTTTAAAAAGACAAGGTAGATCTACGCTCTCACTGCAGTGGTGCAGCCAAGTGCCTGGTTTGGAAATAGAGTGAATACTGCAGTTCAGATTACCCACAAGTAAAGTTTTCTATAATATCAGTTTTTCACTTTGTTCTTCAAATACAAGATTCAGCTAAAGCTAAACCCCAGAAGTTAAAAATACCTTCTGTAAAGCAATGAGAATTTGATTCCAAAAAGGTGGAAGTGCTAATATAGTTGGTTTGAACTACTTTTAGTACTAATCTGTGCACAATACAAAGCTCGTGTAAAATATCGTGCCCTGTTTTGACCATGAAGTGCAGTATATGCCTGCTGTATCATCTCAAATTGACCACGCTGGTTTTTATTTTGTGTACATGGTTTGTCTTCAGAAAGTGTCATATTTTCCATCCACTGACAATAGTTTAATGCTTTACATGACTCAACGTGAACAGGGTGTCAAAAATGTTAAAAAGCAATTTCTGTGTTGGTTGGATAGAAATGCAATGCAATGCAAATGCAGAAAGAATCAGGTTAATATTGAAAATATCCATACTACCTCAAATGCTGGACTCTTCCCCAGATTTTGAGAAGCACTTTGAATTCATTGCAGGTGAAAAACAGGAAAAGCTCATAGCATTGCAGTGTTAACCTATGCAGTTCATCATCTAGCAGAAATTAATTTCTGCTTACCACAAAAGCATTAAAATGGCTTAATGCAAACCAGGTTTGAAAATGAAAGAGAAAAATGTAAAATTACACTAAGGCAACTTACAGGGGCATGAATAAGAAACACTGCTCTTATTGCCAAATAAGTTCCTAAATAAACAACTTTTTAAGGAAATCAAGCAGTAAGTAACAAAAGCACTGTGCTACCGTCTGGGCTATCTTCCTCCCTATACACTGCTGCCAGTAATTCTTAAATATTTCAAGTTCCAAAATTCTTTCCTCTCTTCTTGTTCTTTTCCATCCTTTCCAGCTGTGTTCTGGTCCCCCTTATTTAAAAAAAAAAAAAAAAAAAAGTCAACATATATCTCATTAAATATTGAAAACAGTAAATTTTCAATTCAAGCAGACTGATATAAGTGTACAGATATATAAAACAGAAGCAAAAACTTTTATTCTCCTATTAGTAAGGCAAGTGTACCTGTTATTATCAAGCAAAGCAATTTCATCATACACTGAACACTTGAAACATATCTGGGAAGAGAAGAATTTTCACAGTTAATTGGGTTTTAAATAGTGTGAAAAGTCTTGTGAGGGCTCTCTGTACTGAGCGAAGTTTCAGCTCTGGTAGAACAGAAATATGGGTGTTAGAGACAGGCAGAGGGACAGATTTGATGTTACAAGGGGCAAATTAGAAGTGGATAGTTAAAGGATTCAAATATGACTTATCAAAGAATAAAGTTCTGCCAATTAAAACTTGCCAGTCTCGGGTTAACTTCTCATGTCTTCTTTGGATATTATTGGAAGATGCCAGATTCTGATTTTATATGAAACAAGAAGTTACTCCAAGGAAATCTCTACTTCCTGTAAACAACCCATCTTCTTTTATGGGCCCGACCAGAAGCTGAGTAGCTGTTTATGATTCCACATTAGGAAATTTAACAGTATAAAATTTAACTACGCTAGGAAATTCTGGGAAAGAACTGGGTCACAGTAAACTTCGATCAACATTACAACTCTTACACTCTTCCTTAATTTTCTTTGACTTAAAGGGAAATTTGACTTAGAAAAGGCCACATGATTCTTCATTTCTTCTTCTGAATTTTTTGGCGTTCTTTTAGTGTTGATGAGAGAGCAATGTGCATAATGCGTGCCTAAGACTCTACGTTAAAGAAAGCACCAATAACAGAATTTTATTATTTTAGAGGACTGGAATTTATGAGGTTTGAGTGCTTTTTTTCTGGGTAGGAAAATGAAGATGACTAACAGAAGGAAAATCGGGCTTTACTGGGAACAGATGAACCATAAACATGAAAGCAACGGTATTTTAAAAGGTGAGGTCATAAACGTCTTAATACTATGGAAGTTTTGCATAATCTTGGTGGAAATGAGAAGAGCAACAAGCCACTATCCTTATGAGAAAGAAATCAGAGGTGGCAATATTCATCTTCAATCCTGGAGAAGCAAGTAGAGTTGGTGGAGAGAGGAGATCCCACTTCCAAAATGTCAGGGAGCCCACCGCTTACCTCAGGATCACAGCCCAGGGCTGGGGATAGAGTTTGGAGCCAGGTCTCAGTGGGAGAGGTAGGATTGTTCCTGCTTTCGTGGGGTCCTGGTGTAGAAACCCACCCCAGCCTACCCCAGCACCGAGTGCCTCCCAGCCACCCACCCACCCAACTCCTTCGTGGGCTCCAGACCTGAGACGTTCCACTGGCTGGTTCACGCTGCCAGGCTCGGTGCTGCAGAGAGAAAGAGGCCTCTGCCGTCTCTTGTTTAAAATAGCACACAGATGAGAATCTTCGGCAAAGAGGAAAAGGACAGCACAGGCATGATGTGGTCCATAGCCATGGAGTTTAAAATGATATGTCCCCTCTAAGCAGAGCGCGGCTAAAATCTAGGTCCAGAGTCAACTCCCAGGGGTTGGCCAGGATGTAACCTCATCAGTCAGATCGACAAAGGGCAAATGAAGAAAAGCACCGAACTACAGCAACTGTAAAAATGGAACAGTAAAATATGATGTTCTACAAATGAGAATATTGACATTATCAAGCAAACACACCAAGCAGCTCTTCCCTGGAATACATTTGTCTGAATGCAGCACGTTTAGTGTAATGTACAGGACTCATTCAGGCTCTGAACAGTTTAAGCTTTTATTTTACAATGCGTATTTCCATTCCTCCTGGCTATGAAGATAACCTTGAAGCCTGACCAACATGGGAGTTCTAAGAGTTATGGCCTCCCCCACTTCCCATTACTCCTATGGCACACTACCATCACTGTCTTAATAATATTTTAAGGACTTGTATTAGTTATTTTATTGAAAACAATTTTAGGAAATAAAATAAGAAAGGACTGGAAATTTCTGCAGAGTAAAGGAAGAGACATAGAAAGACAGGGAAGGGAAAAGAGAAAACGAAGATATGGAAGGCAGAGATTAAATGGGCAAGACCAGAGCAGCCATTGGTGTGTGCATATTGCCCCAAAACCACCCATTACTATAATGTGAGGGTCTGAGCCAGTAATAAGTAAAGATAAAATCTAAACATCCACTGATTCATTTGGCCAAAAGCAAAAACCTGCAATGTAGGCATTTACCTTTCAGCTAGTACCTACACTGCTCTTTACAGTCAATGCACAGAAATAGGCAGTTCTGAAGCGGGGGGGGTCGGACGGAATCATTTAATCCTAAAATAGATGGCTACAAATAGGTCAAGTGAATCACTTCTTGAAAATACCTGCTTCTCTTGGTCGACTCTGAAAGGAACCTAGGTGACTTGTTTCATTGCAAATGCTTATACCCATAGATAGCTGTAATTAGATGAGATGATACTACCCTCAACTGCTATGCAAAGACAAGATCCTTCTCTTCATCTTTACATCCATCCTTCATGAAGACAGCGAGAGCCTCTGTGGATTCTTATTGCAGCTCACAGACTGGATTTTAGTCCCCTTTACCAAATAGATTGTGTTAAGTATGTTTATTAGGTAATACAAAGTTATGTTTACTGTAGTCAGATACTACAGTAGAATTATTAGAAAAAATAGTATAATGCCTGAGAAGATGTTATAGATCGATGCAAATATAACTACCCGAGCCTCCATAATTCACCTGTAAAGGGTTTAATACAAGCACTACAAATGTACAGGATTATTGTGGTCGATATTGAGAGATGATAAGATTTGGGGCACAATTCTATTTAAAATGTCTATGTAAGTGAAAACAATTATATTTTGTAAGAAAACCAAATATTGGAAAATATTTTGACCATTGGTAGATGTTGCATTTTGACAGTGACACTCGAATATAGAGGCTGATGAACAGAATGAAAGGGAAGGCTGCCGGGGTGCTCCCACACCTGGCTACAGTTTGTGCTTACTGAAATGTCGGGTACTCAAAGAGCAGTGGCCCCACTGCTTTCGAGTTCTAACAGCTACTGGGGAAAAAAAAAACAGTTTTGTCCAAATATTACCACTTGGTAATGACAATACTTCCCATTGTTTAAAGCAGATCAATAACCGATCTGAGGCTGCTTTGTCATTAGATATAAATGGTGGGAAGCAGCATCTCTGGAGCAAAATATCACCATCACCATTCAGCCTCACCAGCCTGAGGTCCACACAGCTTGTTTTGTAAAGGTCAGGGTGCCACAGCCAGCTACTGGGAGAAGCTTTTCTGTTCCTTTCTACTGATTTCATGTGCTTTGAAAGGATACAGCACAAGTTCCTTCCTGTGGCAAAAAGGAGTTCTCAAGGAGCCTGAGACCTCCACATTGTGTTGCTGCTGCTGCCTCTCACAGCTACCCAGGGCAGGTGGGCAGGAGGATGGATAGTCACCAGGACATGTGCTTGGCCAGTCTTCCACTGTGGAGCATGCACTGGGAACACTGGGGACAGCCAGCTGAGGCTGGGATAGCCACCAGCCCTGTGACCTTCACCACAACCTGGCAAACCGGGTCATTCCTCGGTGTCCTGTCCTCTTCCTCTCCTCCCAGGCAGCTCCACAGAACTCTCTGGAGTGGAAATATTCTTTGCTAGGTTTTCCCCTAAGCTGAGAAAGAGACGTTTATTCTTTTAACCTGGTGACACAGGGTACATCAGGTAATATCAAGTAAGAATACAAGCAAAGGACCACCGGACAAAGAAAGGGAAAAAAGGGTGCTCCTTTCCTTTTCTCCAGCACAGGTAAATGCCAGCAGCTGAGACGAGGTACCGTGTCACGGAACAGCCCTTACCCTTGACTCACGTTAACCTTCCTGACAGGTATTTCCCCTCACACAAAAAAGTCCTCATGGAGCCACAGAAAAAGAGAGAAAGGGCTAAAGAAGCAAGTGTTGGTTCTGCAACACATTCCCATGTCAGTGGGAACAAGGGAATACTTACAGGCAAGGGAAGCCAGGGTTCGTGAGCAAACGGACAACACCTGGTTGGAATATTTGGCTGCATGACAAATTGTGTAATACTAAATCAAGGGAGATGAGGGGCAGGAGAAGGAGAAAAAGAGAGTAAGAATCCCTAGGAAACAGAAGTGCTATTCCTCAGGAGGAAAGAAGAGTCTTACTTTCCAAACCAGTGGCAGGGTAGAGTCAGAAATAAAACACAGCCACTGATTGACGGTAATGCTTTTATTTCCACAGAGCTTTAAGGGAACTGGAAGGGGGAAATATATTTTCCTGGGTTTTCCTTTTTCCTATAATTTTCTTTTAGGGTATGTATTGCTATTCCTGTCATTGCGCTGGGTAAGGTTCCCAATCAAAGCTTTACTGCCTTGGTACTTTATTGTGTTGGAGCCACCAGAGTTTCCTGTTGTCTTCCTGGGATGGAGAGCAGCTGGAGTAAGACCCAGTGAGGGCACAGAAGGTTATGGTCATGCAGCCGTAATGGTGGAAGAACTTGAGAACTGGTTCCTACCAGGCAGGTGTTGGGACATACCAAAGGAACCTCTCTTTTGCAGGATTCAGATGATGACGGCCCACTGACTCCAACCCCTTGGGTACAGACATCTCACCTTTCCACATGTCTCAGCTGGGAGCAGTCTCTCTGTAACAGTGGGCTTGCTCTTGTACAATGACAGTGTGAAGAGTAAATCAAGCCCATTATATCTGTGTTAGAAGGAAGTCAGATTGATTTTACACTGTAAGATTACAGTGTAAAAAAAATAAATATATTTTGCCAAAGTTTGTAGGTGTTTTAAAGTTTAAGGGTAATTTTTAACTTCATAAATTCCTGCAACAAAGATAGAAATTTAATTTGTCCTAGTCAGCTGCAATTTCCTGGAGAAAACAGGAGGTATTGTTCACACGTGCCAAAATCCTGTTGGGTTTTGCCCCATGCCTTAGTCAGCCACATAACATGTGTGCTGGTCTCCAAGAAATTCTCAGGTGTAAAATGGTACCTCCATGGCAGAGAAGTGCTCCAAAATGCAAGTGATGTCATGCTGCTGGATATCTGTGGCTGGCAGAGATCCAACAGACCGTAATTGTATGGAAAATGTACATACTGTGTTGTTTGATGGCCTATCGAGTTAGCAGTTCCACTCAGTATTGAACCACACACCCCCGTCTGGCACCGCATAAATGGCCATCACCTGATTGTCTCTGGGTGAGCGTCCCCTGCTTTTGTGACTGACAGAGCGCAGAATGCTGACAATGAAACAAACACCTAAAACAGATTCAGCTGGCTTTTGCCTGCAGCAGTTAAAAAAAACAGCAGAGAGCTGTGAGGCCCGCAGCGGCACAATGAATCGCAGTAAAACTCACTGCCATGGGGAAGAGATGCCATTTTTTCCCCCTTTGTGCTTGGCTGCTTTTTGCACAGCAGCTTTCACCTGTATGTGTCTTTTGTCACAGAATTACTAAAAAAAACCAAACGGCCAACCAGCCACCACCAGCAATCAGCAAACTATACTGGCAATGAGCTAAGAAAGTCAAATGGGTTAATATTGAGGGAGATGTTAATATTGAGGGAGACATCCTGCAGCTCACAATGCTGCATCAGGCAGACGCCACGCTTTTGAGAAAGGGTATGCCAGGTGAAAGCAGAGCTCTTCCCTGTGTGGTACATACAGCCGAGTGTGAAAAGCCCCCAGATAACCTTTAACGATTCACCGGCTTGCTCTAAGCATTTAAAATACCATTTGACAGAGTATGAGACCAAATCGGGGCCAGCCGGCAGGTGGCCACCACCCCGCCGCAGGCTGGGTCAGCCCCGCTGGCCACCGCGCACGAGCTGCTCCTCATTACACTTGTTCCAGTTTCACTCTGTGCCGGGGGGAATTCTTCTTCCCTGGGCAAGAATCGATGAAATGTTCTCTCCACCATGGTTTTCCCTTCCAGCTGTTCACTTTTGCCTTCCTCTTTACAGTCAGATCCACCCAAGCTCCTCTGCGCTCATTTTCTCTCCCCCCCGATTCCTGCCCTCTCTTCCCACCTCAGATTCCCCTTGCAGTAAGATGCTTCTGCTGCCCGCCCAAAATCCTGGTGTCACTCCCCTACCCCCTGCCATCACTCCGGGCACTACCCCCTGCCTGCCGGAGCAGAGAGGCTGGTGAGGGGGAGGAAGGAGGGCTCTGCCTGCCAAGGGTTGCAGGGAGGGGGGAAAGCCCCCCTGCCACAAAAAGTACTCACAATCTCAGTGACACAAAGCAATGCCAATACCCTTCTGCTGCTGATGGCTTTGGCAAAGATCCCTCCAGGAGGTCTTCAGATGGAAAATATGTTCTGTGAGTGTCAGCATGGCACTAGGCATCTGAGCCCCAGCGTTCACCTCTCAGTCTAATTTTTCTTTTATGGAGCACACAGCCATGGACTAGTATCCAGAACAGCACTTTTCTCTGGTCTCTGAGTGTTTTAAGGGCTTGGACATCTGCTGTTATCTGACTTCTGTGCTGACACATCAGCAAAGCACGAATGACAACAAGGGGGACACACTTCCTCTGCTGATGGAGAAGCGTCAAATGGTGCCACAGGGCTGTGGCTGGCATGTGCTCTGGTACCGGTGGGGAACTTGCTCTGCAGCTAATTCACCCTGCAATAACATTTTATAAAGCAAGTCTTGGGGCAGGAGGTGCTTGGAGAGAGGAGCAAAGACAGCACAGACCATAGTGTTGGTGTGACAGAAGGTTACCCACCTGCATGGACGGGCAGGCACTGGCTGTTTGAGAGGATTAATGAAATAGGACTAGAAGGCATATCCTGTGGATTTCAGAGTGCAGACAAGTACCAACTGCTAGTCACATATGACTGCAAAATGTCTTACACCCCGATTTACTGTTTACTACTTCTGCAAAAACAGGAATGTTTTTTCCAAGCACATTACTTGGCCAAAGAGAATTTGTTCTGGGTTTCCCAAGACCAAAAAGCCCAACACCTCAGGTGTTGATGCCCTGAGCAGTGTTTGGAATAGATGGATGAGTGAGCAGAGATGATATGAGGGCTGGGTCTCTCCTTCTGAGTAAATCTTAATAGCAGACGGGTAGCAGTCTGTGGCAAACATGCTTAGAACAATAAGCTGCCCAGACTTCTCGCACCTTGGGAAACAGACCATGCTGCCAAAATCGTTCATTTGAGCACTAAGGAAGAAAAAGTCTTAAACTAGAATCTTTCCTCTGGAAACCTGTCTGAGAGGTCTGTTGCTTGTTACAGCAAGTACATTTTTATTACCCTGATTTTGAAGGAAGGTGTGGCATATGCTATTGCACTGTCTGCATGAGGGTATGAACCTGCCCAGTGACTTCTGAACCCATCGGCCAATTTTAGACAAATAGGAAATGGAATGGGCACAAACATTTCGTGAAAAAGGTGGGTTGGTAGAGGAGGGAGACTTTGCTGGTGCCCTGGCCGAGGCGGTGGGAGCACTGGGGCTCGTTCATTATTAGTGACCACAGATTTGTGAGAAGTCAGCCTTCCTCTGTCCTTCTGCTCATGCTGTTACTTGTTTTAAATCTGTGGCTAACTGTAACACACAGCCCATGCCAAAATGCCGTCTGCTCTGATCACCCCACAAGGCTTTACTCTACACCCTGCCAAGTTGTGCTGATGTTTTTAATGTATTCTATCAAATCAGTAGGTTTAGATGATGTCTCTTATGGGCATAAAGTTACTTGTGGTGGTGGTGTAGGGGCCAGGAGTGACCACAAGCTAGGAATACATGGAGACTTATAAGGGGCATGCATGAAGGCAGCAGGGTGGAGCAAAGTCCACATGATGGATGAGCTCTTAGTCCACAGAGAAATGAGCAGCATGCAGAAATATGAGGGCTTCATAAAACCCCTGGAGCTCCTGCCCTGTGACAGGACAGCTAGATGCTCTGGGGGGTAAGGGATGACTCTCATTCTTAGGCAGGCTGGCATGTCCCATGACTATAATTACAACAGCAGCAGAGACAGAGCTGGTGCAAGGCCTTCCCTGGCAAACAGACAAGACCTGCTCATTTGGAGTGAAAGTTACCCCTTTGCTTCCCATTTCTACATGGATATGATGAACCTGTCAGCCTCATGTGGTTGTCTCTGATACATTAAGTTATCTGAATTGCCTGTGTTTGTGGAACTGAACCACACTCTAAATCACTCTAGGTCAATTAATTCATCCAAACATAAGCACCTCGTACCAGCTGAGACGCATTTAGATGCTTGTATCTGGAAACGAATCCAATTTTGAGTGTCTGTACCCTTACAGCTGTGGTCTAGACTGCTTTCTCCATGTTCACCAGGACCAGCGCATGGCCACAAAGTCCTCCTAAAGGCAACCCCAATTCCTTGAGCTGACAAAACCAACCCAGGCAAACGTATATGCAGCTACAACATCACCGCGACTCCAACCTACCCACCCTACTGGCTCAGCATCTTCCAGGCACATCCTCATCCCACCAAGCTGTAAACCCCGGAGTCAAGCAGGGAAGGGTATCAGCATGGAGGACAGAAAATTTGCAGGAATCCGTAGGTAAGCAGGAGCTGAGATACTTTAAGATTTGTCTTTTCCCATATCCCATAAAAAGGATTATTTCCAAGACATAGTCTGAACTGCTGTTTCTGGGCCATTAGTGAAAAGCAGACTAGGCAGATGCTCTGTCATAGGCACTGCTTCTCCCATGGCTTAGATCTCTCCGAACTTTCTCCCTTTTGGTTGCAAAACAGGCATAAAAGTAAGCGCAGGCTGTCATGGGCAGCCCCCGTTACTGAAAGAACTGAAATATTACTGTTCATTAGCATGATCTCACTTACTTTGCATGTTGCTTATAGAGACTCAGCTGCCAAGAAGCTTTATTTTTAAAGCAGCAGCAGCTATTGAACAGCTATTGTCTTCCTTTAACTCTGATCGCGCCTTTACTACAGGCCTTCCCAGCTGTCCTGATGTGCACAAAGGCCAGTAGAGCTTGGCTGGCTTCTTCGTCAGAGATTGATAGAGCGGTTTTGCAAAGGGGGCGTCCCTCCTGCCATTTTAGTACATGAAGGCTGCTACTGTGGAAGATCTTCTGTAAATGAAGCCTGGCTTGACCTGAATGCACAAACTCTTCAATTAAATCCCACCAGGTTTGCATACACCCTATGGGAGCCTCATTCTGAAAGCATAATGCTAATATTATAATATCATAAAGAGTTGTCTTTCCCAAGCCGCTGCTTTCCCTCTTGATTGGCCTATGTTTATTCACATTTTGAATTCATAAAGGTGCCTGAAAATAGAATACATAGACCATTTCCAAATTAATCTCCAGACTCCAGTTAGCCTTTAACTTCAGTTCAAATAATTGATCAACACTATCCAACTAATGCACTTAAAGTATTCCTCATCCCTAATTCATGTCATTGCATCTTTATAAATGCATAATGATGTTCTGAATAAGAACTTTAATGCTGCTGTCTAAATGTGAATAAAAAAATGTGCATAGAGAAATGGCCTTTCTAGGAAAAGTCAAGCGTATTTGTTCAGAATTACTGTTAGTCCATTCTGAAAAATGGTGACATGCCTTGCCTCAGAATCAATTTTATCCTCTTCAGTACATTAAATATTACTGCATTAACAAAAATCAACAACAACAAGAATGATGGAGACTGTTGAATAGCAACATGTAAGATACACTGGGCTCAGTTCTCACTTCAGCTGAATCAAAGTAACCTTGGAACACCCCTGTTGGAACCAGCTAGGTTATGACTGGGTGGTTTCTGCAGTCCCCAGGCTTCACCTGCCCATGGTTGCTCACATCTTGCAAGCAACACTGAGCAATATCAGACTTTGCTCTTCCAGTCTCATTCTCTCTTGTTCATTTCCTGCAGCCAAGAGCAGCGCTGAAGAATCTCCTCAGGAGACACGTTGCTCACAGTGGGTGGGTGAAGGGCTGTAAGCCAAGCCAACATCCTTACAGCACTACAGGATTCAATATCTATATCAGGCTTTGGGTTTGCAACCAGTAATTGGCCTGCCTGCTCTCGGCAGATGACTTCAGCGGAAGTCCTGCGAGCTGAAGGGTAAGTAGCCACGCATGACTTGAGTGAGGTTCTTCTCAAGCTGACCTCTGTTGAACTGCTCACAGACACAAGGTGAAATTTGTTCTGCAGTAGCTACAGTTAAGTGGTTGAAGGATTTGGGACTATGTGAAATCAGAACCTGGTTCAATATTTTTACAACTGTTCATATTTTTACACACACACAGACATACATATGCAACCACTATCAACTTTGGAGAATTTAATAGTGGTTTTTTGTCATGGGTATTGGCAAGATAATAACTATAATAATACAAAAATACCAATATAATTATAGCGCAAAAAGTACGGATCTCTGTTGGCTTTTTTTTTGTCAAACTTTCTTACAACCCTGCCTGTTTTATTTGTGTTAAATGTGAACTTAATTAGTAATCAGAATTCTAGGTCGCTCTTTTCAGTTCTAAACCTCCAGTACAAAATATTTTAATATCTTTCTTTTTCTTCTCTGCAGCATGCTTAATGAGGCATTGAAAATTCAACTTTATACTTGATAGATCTTTCTTAAAAAAATTCTAAGAAGGCTATAATTATTTAAATTTTAGTTCATAAGTATTTAAACTACTCGGAAATAAAGGAACTCAAAGCTAATTAATCATATTTTGACTAATAAAATACTGTAAAAAGTGATTTATGATGTCTGCATATAAATGAATGTACTGGTAATTTAGGATAAGTGAATGGTTTGCTGTAAGGCTCAAGTTTAAAGACAACAAGCAGCTGAGGAAAGGAAAAAGGTAACGCCTTGCAGTCGCCAACAAGCCTTGCATTAGTCAGGTCTGGAACAAGGTAAGCTCAGACCATGGGAGAGAGAGTGTCTGTCATTAAACCTGCAGATCATTCCCATGCAAATGCAGAAAAGACGAAACACCATAGTTAACAATAGCGCTAGTGCGCCTTGACCCAACAGGAGTGGTTACTCACAGGTTGGAAATCACAGTGATCTCATGCCTACATTCAAGTACAAATATGTTCTTATATGTATAAATTTTTGCTTTATTCCTTCCTTAGTCACCCATGCTGGAATGAGGTGACAGAGCTCACAGCGGCTGAGCAACTCACTTGGACTACTCATTTGTTCAGAGAGGAAGACTAGGACTCTTTTAACTGTCATTTTAAAAGCCTTACACTCCCATATGACAAAGCCACAGCTGGTCAGGGAACTATGGCTGGAGACCCAGCACTGGGTGCCAGCACCGAGGGCTGCTCCACCATACCTGGGGCAGGTGGGAGAGTGTGTAGAGGCCATTGTTGAAACAAGGTAAGAAATGCCTAACCCTAGTTAAGCACTGAAATAGACTGTCTAGGGAGACTCTGGGATCTCCATCAGGCAAGATTTTTAAAGGTAGGCTGGAAGTTGGTGGAAGCAAGGACAGGAAGCCTGGCAGAAACTCAGGAGATTTAGAACAGATATTAGGAAGAAAATTTCCACTATGAGGGTGGTGAGACACTGGAACGGGTTGCCCAGAGAAATTGTGGAGGCCTCATTCCTGGAAGTGTTCAAGGCCAGGCTGGATGGGTCTTTGAGCAACCTGGTCTAGTGGGAGGTGTCCCTGCCCATGGCAGGGGGGTTGGAACTAGATAATCTTTAAGGTCCCTTCCAACCTAAACCATTCTATGAAGTCCAGCAGCCAGGCAGGATTTAGGCACAGCTGGCCAAGCATTCAGGCAGGAGGCTGGAACAGATGACCTCTTAGCTTTCCTTAGATCAGTTTTTTTTTCTGGCTGTGTCACAGTTCTGCTGCATAGGAACCACGAGAGGTGTTGCATCCCACTCAGAAATATCCCACACAGATGCTTATGGCTCCACAGGCCCTCAAGGAAACATAAGCAGAAGAGCATCCCTGTGAAATAACAGTAAAGCCTGTTACTAAACGGAGTTGCTACTCTGGGTCTTTGGGTATACTTCCTTCTCCTTATGAAATCAGTGAACTACCACTGCAGAAACCCCTATTCCTACCAATTATGTGGTCTGCATGGAGCATGTGACTGTACTCTGGGTATCTCTACCTCAATCTTCTCTGTGAAGGTTTGACTGAGGTTTGATGAAAATTGTCACACAAGAAATATGTCATTTATGAATGTTTCTGATGTCTCCATAGTGGAAAATATCCTGAAAAACATCACCAGCTCAGGGATATTTGCAGGTATAGTAAATATGAGTAGACCAAGGAGGTCACGAATCACAAGGAACTTGGCTATCCTCATGAGCGAAGGAGGAGACTGTGTTGGTGCATGGGAGATGGAGTCCAGCCATGGATTTGGGTGAGGCTGTGGCAGTGTCAGACCTCCAAACTGCAAGTCATGAAGATAACTGCTGTAGGATACAATTGGTCATTTTTCTCAGGTCCTTGCTTTTTCCCCTTGTCTCATACTTCTTTCACATTTACTAAGAACTACCACATTAACATCAGCCTTTGTCACCATGTTCCTCTGGTAACCAAATTGCCTTTTTCTGTCCCTCTTTTTTTTTTTTTTTTTTCTTTTTTTGGAGGGAGTTTAGCCCTTTGCTTAGGATTTGTATCGCCAATAGTCTCCCAAAAAATTCTTCCCTACTGTCCTCCAGCCATCTGGCTGGTCTCCTCCTGCCTTCCCCTGTGTTGTGGTTTAACCCCAGCTGACAGCTTGGACCATGCAGCCACTCGTGCAGTTCTCCCCCTTCTTCCCCAGAAGGGCAGGGAGAAGAGGGAGAAAAGGAGGGGAAAGGAAAGGGAAAACAACCTTGTGGGTTGAGATGAAGGCAGTTTAATAGAACAATAACAGAAAAAGGGGAATAACAGTAATAATACTAATGGTAAAAGTATATACAAGATAAAGTAATACAGCACAAGTCACTCTCACCACTTGGTGAATTGGTTGCCCACGTCGTCCCAAGCAGTGATCATGGATTCCCGCCTCCAGTCCAACACCCATTTATGTACCAAGCCTGATGTCTTTGGTATGGACTATTCCATAGTGGACTGTTGTTCTGCCTATGTTCCTTCTCAGCTTCTTTGGGAAGGTGAAAAAAGTCCTTGACTAGTATAAACATCACCTAGCAACAACTAAAATAATATGTATTATTTGACATTCCTTTCATACCTAATCTGAAAACACAGCAACCACTAGAAAGAAAATTATCTCAGCTGAAACCAGGACCCCCTGGAAAGCAGAGGTCATTGCCACCCTCATTCCCCATGCACCATCCTCACACAAGCATTGACACTGCTCATTCCTAACCCAGCTTGCACACAAGCACAACTGCCACCAATGAGTCTCCAATGCAAATTCCCCTCTGTCAGAGCGGTGACCACCCAAGACACCTGTGAGAGAAACAATATAAAAGAATGAGCAGTCTGTCTAGGTGAGGTTTGTACCTTGGTGTTCTTGTCCTCATATGGTTAAATGCCTGGGAAAAAAAAATAATCTGTTGATGCTACTGACAAGTGATTAATAGTCATTTCCCCAGTGCTTATCACCATGGTATGTTGAGAGAGAGATAATGAAAATTCTCCATTAGCTTAAGTGCTGGGTCTGCTCTTATGGGATCTGAAGAGCCATTGGTCAACTCGGTCCAGTTCTTTGTAAAGAAACTCACAAAAGAAAATATGAGGGCAAATAAGAGGAACCCGGTAAGCAGTAATTGCAAGTCACATCATTATTTTTAGCTCTAGTTTGGCATTCC
>NW_009649846.1:1139004-1141092 GCF_000708025.1 Charadrius vociferus | reverse complement strand
AATCTTCTAACATTATCTGTAAGTTTGTGCAATTTTTTAACTTGGGGGGGGGAGGAGAGCTATAAGTTGGTTACCAAAATTGCCGTTTTGTGGTTTTAACATGGAATTATATGCAAACTCAGGGTAGGGTAGAATTGTCTTCACATTTCCCTCCCTTCTGCATGCCCTCTTTTCCCCAAAAAAGAAGGAAAATGTTTTGGAAATGTCAGTATTTTGGAAATGGTATTTTTTAAATGAAACGTTTCAGGTTTTCAGGAGTGCATAAGTAACTAGTTGAGACTTAATACTTTAAAAAAAAAAAAAAAGGAAAAAATCCCTTTACAATCTCTTTACTTTCATAAGCACCCTCACATTTCAGGACTTTTGGAATCTAGAATACACAGGAAGTTTGGGATATAATTATCTGAATTCCACATAACTGATCCAACTCTGTTTTGTTGGCTAAGATTAGTGTCAGACTTCTTCCTTCATGAATTGTGAGAAACAGCTGCACTGAGAATCAGCTTTCTGAAGACAGACGTTATGGGATGTTCAACCACAGATGTTATGGGATATTCTGTCTTGTATATAGACAGACCCTTTGGAATACAGGGTGAATATGTTACCATTCCCTTTCCCTCAGTCTGAGTGCCCTGTCTATGAAGTTTAGAGATTTGGATATTCTTGTTTGTTCTCTGGCCCCAGAAGCATTTAAGTACTGATGTAAATTGGAACAGCTTCACCAGGACAGAAAAATCCACCCCCAGTTCTGACACGTAAAACATGTCCTAAGGATGTGGTTGACCTTCACTGCAACTGTGTTCCAGCTCAAACAGAAAGAAGACTTCAGCCCAGCCTCCCTCACTCAAAGCCATGGCCACCCTTGTCATATCAGGGCACCCTGTTCTTACATGATGTATGTTTGAATTTCATTTCCAAATTTTATTTCCATGACTCCAAACCTTCATGGGAGTTAACCTAAGACTAGAGGGATGTGAGTGCTGATCTTTTCACCAAGGAGTCTTTAGCTTATATTACATTAATATACATTAATATACATTTATACAGTTACTGGGTAAATTGCACAAACATGCCTTAGTGCAAAAAAACATAACTCAAGACTCCTCTCTATGTTAATGGTCTGAGTATTTGACAACAAAGCTATCATTACTTTCATGCTCCAAGATTTTGATCCAATTAAGTTGCAGTGCTTTCCTATAGAGAGGTACACATCTGCAGGGAGCGATGGAAAGTAATTTTCGCAACTAAGCTTGTAGTCTGGTAGTATGAGCAGTCTCCTGCAAAGGGGAAAAGGCAGATTGGATCCCTCTCAGGGAGATCCCTTCTGCCTCTCCCATGAGCAAAAGATATACACAGAAAGCAATTGCAGAAGTGAAAGCCATTCCTTGATTCAGAAAGAAATACTGTCTGCTGCTAAATTTTATATAGGGTACAAGTCTGATGAGGTTGACAGACATGAGTGATCACGACATGGTCTTGATAAACTGAGCCCCTTAGCAAAATCAAACTAAGGATCTCCTGTATCACTTCTATGCCTGTACCATTGCTGTACCCATGTTCAGACTTAAGTTTACCCAGGTACTTGGCTTGAGTGACTCTCTTCTGGCCCGTGGCAGTTGGAATAAAGTTGGTTTCTACAGCTCTCCCAGGTACCTTTGCACATCACTTTCACAAGCTGTTCCGCTTTACTGGCTGTCCACGGGCCAATACAGCTCATATCTCCCCCAGCACACTTTATATAACAGGCTCCATCTCAACAAAAGCAACCAGATTTTCATTTCATTATCAAGACCAGCAGATATTACCAGGTCTAGCAAATAATCAGAAGAAAGGATCAGTGTTTTAAACAGTCACTGAAATGACAAGAAAGAAACTCCATGTGTCTGGACTTCTTATGGAAGTAAAGGATGATCACGCTAAAGACTGTCCTCGCTGAAGAAGTCTGTTTCTGCTTATTCACTGAAAGCTCTCCCTACAATCAAATGAGATAAAAACCTAAATGTATATGCCAATGACCATTTTAAATGTCCCAGGATAGCCAAGACACCATCATGAGGCTGGTGTATGTGTTGTAGGACCTGTGGGACA
>NW_009649846.1:1130506-1138992 GCF_000708025.1 Charadrius vociferus | reverse complement strand
ACCTGGAGGCCAGGAAGGTTTGCTTAGGGTATCACCAATGGTGCTCAGTTATGCTCAAAGTATATAACTTTGGTGTCCACTCTTCTCCCTTGACAGTAAAGGCAATCTATACCTCAGACTTAAATGTAGATTCCTGTCCTGTAGAAGTGAAGCTCTGATCAGATGAATTCCACCCAATGCATGGCTGTCCAAGAAAAATATGACAGTTAGGTATCTCTCTGTCTATAATTGTTAGATCACATGCTAAAGAAGCAGAGGAAAAGTTACAATCCAAAGTCAAAAGAGAATAGTTCAGCAGCTTCTTTCTGATCTATCCCATATATTATCAGGAAGAAAATACACTGCTTAAGTATGTTTGTGTTTGTTTGCCTTTGTGATGAGAACAAGATGACTGGGGTGGGACTAGATGATCTCCAGACGTCCCTTCCAACCCTGACCATTCTGTGATAGGTTTCAAATGTATGAATTATTTGGGTGATATTTCCTGAAATATAATGCCACATTTATCCAGGACAAAACTGAGGCCCTTTACATGCTTTAGAAAACCCTTTTAATATGAAAGGGGCATTTTAAACACTTTTGCAGTTCTGTTAAGCAAGCTGGAATAAAAGAAAGGTGCCATTCTCCTTGGTGAAAGGTCAAACAGCACGTTTCCACGTTGAGTCAAAAGCAAATTCAACAGACCTTACTACCAGGCAGTCAGATTTCTTCCTTCAACAGAGGTAGACATAAATAAATAGCAAGTATGTCATGGTAAGATAGTATCGCAGAAAGAGGCATGAAACAAAGGGCATGCGGGTAACAGAAGCCTCAGAAAGTACATGTAAACCTGGAATTACTTCTGCTGACTGAGTGTCTGCTCATATTATGCAGGCTGACAAGCAACATTTCCATTTTCCAGTGTCTATATCCATCTATCATTTTCACTCAGCACTCCATCATAAATCTAAAGAGCATCAAAAACTAAAGGGCAAATATGAGAAGAGATATACAACTTCACTCTGTTTTATAACAACAAAAAGGGATTTTTGGTTCAGCCTTTCCTTGTGTGTTTTGATTTTACAGTTTGTCATATATTAAGCCAAGTAGTTCAACCGAAAGAAACTGATCTTGGCCTTTGTTATTACAAAGGTCACACATAAAAGGTGCAAGAATTGATAGCAGGGCGAGAAAACTATCTCTCCCAGTTCTTTGCTCTTTGTTTCCTAATTCAGAAATTTTCAGCCCAGCTTGTACCAATGCCTACTTCAGAAACTGGGATGCTAATTAATGGAGCTCTTCTTTCTCCCTGCTATCTATCCAATACAACACGTGTTCCCAGTAATTTGAACACACCGTCCCCTACCAACACAGTGTGAGTCAAGGAAATGTGATTTGTCTTTCCTTAGGGACCAGTAAGATTCCCCAAATTGAACAGAATGACAGTCAGACTGATAACATCTACTCTCTTCTGCCTGTTTTAAATAATTTCCCACTCAAGTACTACTCTCTATGGAGGAAAGAGTCATACACTGATTAATTCACTACTAGAGCTTCACAATCACTTTAAAATGTTCTCCAACTCTAACACTTGGTGGAACAGGGATTCTCAAACTCTTGTATGCTATGACTCCACACGTAGTTGTTTTCAACAAATCCTCTTTAGAGGTAGTCAATTAGTTTTCCCAGGGGTCTGTAGATTCATAGGCACTAGAAGTTGGCAAATGTTGTTGGGACAGATGGATGGGATTTCTCCAACTCATGACAAGGATTAACGCCATGATGTGGTGTGCAGTGTGGAAGCAAAGAACAAATAAAGCTAAATCAGAGCTTACTCCTTTCCCAGCACCTGGCCTGACCTGGAACAGGAACCAATTTGTGTTGCCTCGTTGTGCCTCATTTCTATGTGCTTGTTGCCGTGAAATTACCTGTGTGTAAGTTTTCACTGAAAACAGGTTCATTGTTAGAACATGCCTGAAACTGAAATCATTCTCTAACATGCATTAACCTATCTTCGGAAAAAGCCATCTCTCTTTCCCACTTGACAGAATAATAACTGGTCATGTAAGGGATAAATGTGACTGTCCTGTTGGTGATGCCAGTGAGTCTCTCAAACTCAGCTGATGGATCTCGATATTTCTAGCAGCGGCCCACAGAGTCTTCAGTTTTGCAAGCTGTCATGGTTTCAGTTGGGGTAGAGCTGACTTTCTTATTAGCAGCTGGTATAGTGCTATGTTTTGGATTTCAGATGGGAATAGTGTGATAGTACAGTGGTTGTTTTGGTTGTTGCTGACCTCCCAAGGCCTTGTCTGCCCCTCACACTGCCCTGCCAGTGAGTAGGCTGGGGGGGGGCACAAGAAATTGGGAAGAGACACAGCTGGGACAACTGACCCCAACCGACCAAAGGGACATTCCATACCATATGACATCACGCTCAGTATATAAAGCCGGGGGACAAAAAAGCAAGGGAGGGACATTTGGAGTTATGGCTTTTTGTCTTCCCAAGTAACCGTTGTGTGTGATGGAGCCCTGCTTTCATGGAGACAGCTGAACACCTGCCTTGCCGATGGGAAATGGTGAGTTAATATCTTGGTTTGCTTTTCTTGCATGAGTGGCTTTTGCTTTACCTATTAAACTGTCTTTATCTCAACCCACAAGTTTTTTATCACTTTTACTCTTTGTATTCTCTTCCCCATCCCAGCTGGGGGGAGTGAGCAAGCGGCTGCGTGGTCCTGGTTGCTGGTTGGGGTTAAACCACGTCACAAGCATAAATTAACAAAAGAGGAATCCAGAAACGTGTCTAAAGTCCAAACTTCCCCTTACTGTCCAGTCTACTTCTCTTAATATACACACACACACATATACGTATATTAGCCTTAAGGAAAGTAAGAAGTGCAAAAGGATATCTTCATACCAATATGTTGCTTGGATAGCTTTCTCCACTGCAGCTTTCATTGTTATACGTGCCAATGCCAGTTGATGCTCCCTCAAGGACTATCTGGTTCCTGAATTATTTGTCATGGGTATCGTTCAGACTGTAACTCTAGACTGCAGCTGTCCAAGTGTACATAGCATCTCTTTACACACGGTTCTACAGCAACTGGTACAGATAGGATTCCATTCATAGAAGGTGCACTTTCATTTTTGAAAACTATGTAGCATATTCATCAAATTTATATTTTTAAAATAAAAGATTTCATTCAATATGGAAAATAAATTCACTATTTTCAGGCCTAATAAGTTAAATATGTTTTCCTATGTCATTCAATGTCTGTTCGTCACTCTTAGGGGTTCTCTTTTTATTAATGTCCCAGATCTCCCTTCCACCTTCAATTTGTGTTCAATTTTACTCTACTTCCCAGAGTCAGAATGTTCTCGTCACAGCCTAGATTAAAGAGAGATGCTTAAAAATACCCAGGTGCATTGTATTGTTGCTCTCTTGAAAATCTTTATGAATTTAACACTTAAAGTTTGAGGCTTTTGTTTCACAATTTCTTCATAATGTTAAATGAAGTTACAGGTCCTAAAAGAGAAAGAAAAGAGAGTCAATCCACGTGTTGTCCCCTGAATTCATCATCAAGTGGAAGTGTTGATTCTGTAGGTGGCACTATCAACCAATGCTTCCACACAGCATTTGAAGTTACAGTGCCGAACCAGAGACCGTCCTTCAGAAAAGGTGCATAGCTGACGTCCTGACCACTTTGTGATTATCAACAGTCATGTAGCACTTGCTGCAAGAAGGAAGTTGTTTATACGAGTGAGTTGTCCAAAGTGAATGAGCCAATATCCACTGGCAGACATCCAAGGGAATCCAAGCCTTTTGTTCATCTTTTATTGGGTGAACCATGATCTCGCACACATTTTTCCCAGAGTTGAGTCTGACAAGAATAAGATATAGCTTATATCCCTTTTATTCACTTTTTACATTGTGCAGATACTAAACAAGGAGGATTTATAAATATATTGATATAGAAATAAAATTAGGTAGTACAGAAAGTAAGTTTCTTTTATCTGTTATCTTCTAGTCACAGTGGCTGCTATATCTGGAATGGAGAATTACAGTTATACTCTATTCCCTTGGAGAAGATCAAGAAGTGAGCTTTTGCAGAAAACAAGGTTTCTGATTTCTTTGAGAGTACTGCTTTTAGATTCTCTATGACAAGGAGACATCTATAGGGAATATCAAAGGTTACTGGGGCATCAGTCTGAAATAGTTTTGCCAGTTGACATGGGAAAAAAAGACAGGCATGAAAAAGCTAAGATTGCTGGGGAATGTCACCCATTCCTATGCTGCTTACTTTTCCACGTGGTGGGTTTTTTTAATTAATTATTTATTTAGCAGCTTGCCCAAGGTTGAGGCTGAAGCATAGCAGAAGTATGCCCATTAGTAAAAGAAACTGTTATTCGCTCAGGATTTAGAAGCAAAGTGATACCTCTACAACAAATTAACCTGGCATATACCGAAGAAGCAGATATTTGGTGACCAAGCTTGCCAGTGGGAAGGTGCAAGGGTGTCATTTGGCCAGATCTTTCCTTTCACAGAGTGAATGTTGGCAGTTGTGTGCAAATCAAGGATGTTAGTCAGTTCTGTTACAGGTAAATGAAGAAAACAAAATGTTATACCAAACCCAGCCTGAGCTGCTCTTGGCATGTGTTTACTAAAGGACGAGTGAAAGCAGATTTAGGAAAAGTCAAAACACACCGATTTCACTGAAAACTGTCACAGAGATTGAAAACTGAAAACTGCCACTGTTCCTCCTCAGAATGACCAAGCTGTAAACAAATTGATACTTCAACCAGTCTCAAAGTGCTGGGTCTTTATCAGCTGTTTAAAACACACTGTGGCTCTAAACACAGTGCACTAAAGTTACTGAAACTAAAGAACTTTCTGAATTCTTGGCATTTTACAGCTGTAGCATTTTCAAGGGATGCTCTGTTCTCCATGGGGTGCTTCACACATAGGCAAATCTCCAGCAGATGGCAGGAGAAGTGATTCCACCTGGCTAGGACCAGCAGAGAAGGGCCACTGAATGTTGGAGACTGCCCATTTAAGAGACGTTTCCTTGGGCAAAAAAGGCTATGATTCAGGGTATAATTCTATGGGGGAGCTTGTCACTAACTATTGACTAACTCACTGACTGTTTTGCTAGAGACCAGGTCACTTGATAAAGCAAATTAAAGGAATCCTCAACAAATGGTAACTTGTAGCGGCTTCAAGTTATCAAGGAAGCTTGAGCAGGAGAGAAGAGTTGAGGGATCTGCTTTTGCAGAAATTAGGTAATTTTCACTGTTGGAAACAGCTAAGGAGGGAGGAGCTGCAGGAGACAAGTATGTGACTTGAAGGAGAAGCCGTATGCAGAAGTCTACCATATCCCCTGGAGGACTCATGAACGAGGAGGGAAATGAGGCATTGAATTGTCTATAGCTGTTTTATAGCTGAGTCTTGAACTGTACAACTCTGAGTTGAAAGTGTTTTTTTGAAAGATCTTACAAAGCCTGGGCATAGTTTGCTCTTATGCAGCTGTCCCTGGAGAGAAAATTGTAAATTCAGATGGCTTGTGGTGGAATCTCTTGGAAAAAAAATATGTATTTAAACTGCCGGCAATCTGAAGAGACAGCTTTAGTACAGGTGGTCTGGGTTTGCTGGGCTGCAAACCCTCATCTCATGAGGAGAGAGGCAAAGAGACTATTCTGGGCAGAAAAGCCAAAAGGAGCAAATGAGCCACAGTCCAATCAAGTGAGGAAAAACTGAAGAGAATACAGATCCAGTCTGCTGTGACCCAAATGCAGCAGCTGAGGAAGCTTTCCCCAGGCGCAATGATTTCAAAAACCAAAAATCCCCATCTGATTTTTTAACACCAATAAGAAAATGTTCCTAATGAATTTGCCCCTTATCTCAGTTAGTGGTTTTGTAAAGCAATCCATATAATCCATTACTTTGGAGTCATTTTTAGCTGGCTAATCATCTGTGATTAGTGATCTGTGATGGATTTTTGGACTGTGTGATTGACGATGTAGGTCAGGTGATGCCAGCCACGCTCTCTGCATGACACAATGGGAGGAGAATGGTGAATAGTGGTTAATGGATACAGAAAGTGAATATTCTTGTTCAAGCATGGTTTTTCTTGTTTTTATATAACATACAAAAGATGTGCAGATATGTTCTTTTAAAGCATGCTATAGCAATTTCTTATTCATATTTCATGGAAAGATATAAAGACATAACAACTGGGTCATACATTTCTTAGTCTGCAGAGCTACAATAAAAGCCCCCACAATTCTTGTTTTGTTCAATGTATCTTTAGATTAAATAAAAATACAAGAACTTCCACACTAGGTCAGGCAAAATGTCCATCTGGTCCCACTAACATGGCAGAAATAGTGACATGCATCCAGTGACCCTTATATACTCTTCTGACTTTCAGTAGGAACAGGCTGAAGAACTTCTTTTCTGGACAACAAGTGGTAAACAAAAGTATTGTCTTTGGTGTTAATGAGAATTTTTCACTAAATGCTTTCATTCTGGAGAAAGAAAAACAATGCTGAAGGCAAATATCTCTTTGTTTGGAATTACTTTAACTTTTATTTAGCTCTGCCTCTGTGTGTACTTAGGAAATTATCAGGAGAGAAGAGCCAGACAGCCCATAAATGCTGAGATCGATATTCCAGATTTACAAGACATGCAAAATAAAACCTGGAACTTTCTGTTCTGCCTTTCTATTACAAGCATTCCTGTAAATTTTAGGTGTCTGTGACTGTTTTCTTGTCATGAGCCATATTCTACAGGTCATTAAATGTCCAGTTGTATGGTTTGCAAGGTAAAGGAAATTCCCAAGAATATCTTCTTTTTTGTTGTTGTTTGCTTCCAAATAAGAGAATGATACAGCTATGCAAGCAACACACTTCATTTAGCTATGATGGAAAGAATCTGAAAATTTTCTTGTAGAAAACTTGTAGTGCCTGAAATAAAATGACTTCTTAATTCAGGCCAGCCAAATCCTTATAAGCAATCACATTTACCACAGACACACATTCACCTGGTTTTGATAACCAGCTCCATCACAGTTCGAGGGTACACATTACAGGCTGCTTCTAACTAATTAATTCAATACAGATTCCTTTTAGTTTTTCATTGAGAAGACCTTGGCTGAGTCAGAAATGTGAACAACGCTAGAAAATGCTTTTAAAAGAGACACAGGGAACCAGTGTTTCATGCATTGGTATTAACTGTCTAGATTAAAAATTAATTTCCATAAAACTATAAGGGCAAGGAAATCAAATGTTGGCTGGCACTCAAAGGAATGATATTCCTGTCGAACCTCTTTTGATAGCTGGTCATTAGGAGAAAAGTTTTGCATCCACAGCTGAAATCTGCTGCATTTATGTCATATGATCCAGAAATCTGGTCTGCATTCTTTTTGTTTCATTTTTCCTAAAACACAATCCAGCATCCTAAACTTCAGAGCTCTGTTGCATTATGCAATCAAATTATACAATTCCAGGTTTTTTTAAGCAAAAAGCACACAGCACAAATGGATCAGCTGTCAGAGTTTGCTGTGACCTGCCTTAGCAGTTCTATCCAAAAGTGTTTATGAGACATGCCAGTGTGCACAATGGTTATTATACTTTAATGCATGAACGCTTGAATTCTGCGTGCCATTGGCCACTATTTGTTCAGTCATGTGTCCTTCCATTTTCACCTCTGGAGCAGTTGCCTGTCTCTCAAAGAAAAAAATAACAAAAATCAAAGAAGATATTTCAAACCCAAACTAAAATAACTATGGGTAAAATTTTGTTCATTCACAGCACTAAACTACCATTTTACTTCCCAGAGCTACACAGATGTACACAGGAGGAGAATTTAGTGTTGGGTTCACTATTATATTTACCGTTAATTAAGGATTTATGATCACTAATAATTGTATTAAGTGAGAAGATACTTACTATTTTGTGGGGGTTTAAGTACAATTTAATATTGCTGCTGAAAAGTTCTCTATATATGAAGCAAATGCTGTTTAAGAAACATAACTGGCCCTCACCCCATCATATCTGCACATCTCGGGTCACAGAATCACAGAATGGTCAGGGTTGGAAGGGACCTCTGGAGATCATCTAGTCCAACCCCCCCGCCAGAGCAGGGTCACCTACAACAGGTTGCACAGGACAGCGTCCAGGCGGGTTTTGAATGTCTCCAGAGTCAAAGGCTCCACAACCGCTCTGGGCAGCCTGTGCCAGTGCTCTGCCACCTTCAAAGTAAAGAAGTTCCTCCTCTTGTTAAGATGGAACTTCCTATGTTCAAGTTTGTGCCCATTACCCCTAGTCCTATCACTGGGCGCCACTGAAAAAAAGACTCTTCCCATCCCCCTGGCACCCTCCCTTTATGTATTTATAAGTATTGATAAGATCCCCCCTCAGTCTTCTTTTCTCTAGACTAAAAAGACCCAAGTTCCTTTAATACAACGTTCCTTTGGGGTGAGGAAACATTGCCAGATCTGTTTCACAGCAGG
>NW_009649846.1:1085283-1130488 GCF_000708025.1 Charadrius vociferus | reverse complement strand
GGAATCTCAATTCCAGCTGCGTGGAAGTGTTTAAATTACACATCTGGCTACCTGGTTCAGGATTACAAACCTGGACTAGCCTCCTGAGACTCCTCTGCAGTGGCTGAGGATAGGAAAGCACCCAGAATATGGGTTGAGATAGTCCATGTTTTCTTTGCAAATGCTAAGGTCTGGTCTGAAACAGATTTAAGTCTTTTGCCTCTCTACCAGGATGCTTGAGGTGCACCCTCCGAAACAGACTTCTGCTGCCAGGTTGTCACCTTCCTGCTGGGTATGTAACACGGCCTCACTCCTCATTTTTAAGCTGAAGGTGATAGAAAAGGCTGGTGGTTGGTCAGTGCAATCACCCAGGGAGGGGGAGACACAAATCTGAGCCCTCCTCAGGCTGGATGTGTTTGGACTGACCCTCCTCTTGCCGAGGGAGTACCCGAACCCCTGGGGTGGCATCGGGGCTGCCAAACAATCACTTCTCACTCCTCTTGGGGACTCTGTCCCCCCACTTGAGAGATCGGATTTGAAGAATCAGAAAACAAATGAACCAAAATGAGCCTTTGTAGCCCAGTAATAAGGGTAGAGGACAGGGAAAGAAACCTGGATTTTGAGGTCTTATTCTTGAGATACTTATCCAGTTTTGCCCCAAACTATCAGCAAGTGAAATCCAAAATTTAATGTTGGGAACAGTCAAGCATAAAGGTCTGTATCTAGGAGCAAGAGATGGAGTCTTCGCAGTCCCTGAAACATAATGGATGAGGGGTCAAAGCAGACAAGCAGAGAAGCAAGGTGTCACTGGGGATGGCAGCATCAGCGCACAGAAGCAGGCAGGAGTTGCAGCTCAGCTCCTTCCTGTTTATGGAAATTGCTACTGGAATAATTTGCTCAACTCAAGGATCTAACAAAAAATCAGAGGTTTTTTAAAAAGACTAATTAAAATTATTTGAAGGCTAGGGAAAATACCTCACAAGGTTTAAAGCACTGATTGTGGTTGCTGTATCAAAGAGGAGGCTGAAGAGTGACCTGACTGCAGAGATGTTCAGTACCACATGCCTTCTTCATCTTACAGAGAAAAAAAATGAGTTGCAGCAGCTAGAAACTGAAGACAGATGCATTTAAACTTGAAATAAAGCATACAATTATAAGAACAAAGATGATTAGCCAACAGAACAAATGACCAAGGAAAATGGTATGTTCTCTTCCCCTTTGTGGTGACTGCATGACTTTTTGTAATATTATTTGTGGAAAAACACAAGTCCTTCTGTGATCAAACACAAACTGCTGGGTGCAAAGCAGGGCGATGGGTCCTGTGGCATGTAGAAGGTCAGACCAGGTATCAGTAATATTTAATGAACAGCAACTGATGCTAAAGGTATGTGTTATTAAATGTATGTAAGTAGATAATCCACAGTTGCTTCCTGCATGAGCATTGTGCCCTGCTGTTGTAGTCAGGCTTTCTCTGTACGAAAACCAGGGCACAGTGGTGCTCACCCATCCCTTCCCCAGACTGGGAGGTAGGGGTACAGCCCAAGCAGACGCCAACGACCACCAACTTGGAAGCTTAAACATAGCCACTGAAATGACAAGTGTCCATGATGCAGTGAATTTGCAGGAGGAGATCTCAGGAGGCTTAGCCCTGATTATTTTCATGCTTAAATATGCCACTTTGAAAACAACAAAGAGGGCAAACCAAGCAGGTATCTACGCAGGGAATAAGGGCTCCTGTGGAATAATAAGTCCTACATTTGCTTGTTCAGCTGTCATGTGGAAATGTCCTTTCTGTAGGGTGTGTTATAGTAAGTCAGTCAGGATAGCTGTTACCTAATCAGAGTAGATGGGCTGACAACAGCACTAGCAGGGAGATGTGGTGCCCAAAAAGGTGACATGTTGTGGTGGCTGCAGTCCTCCCCCATCCCAGTTGTCCTTCTTGATAAAGGCTGTGGTGCCACATACAAAATGATGCCCCTGGCTCTTGGGGTTGAGCCGGCCCAAGGTTATACCACAATGATTCTGGCAATACATGCCCCCTGCCCAGCAATCTGAAGGACATGGGGAATCCCTCCTTGTAGGTACCTATAGCATAGGGTGCCACGCAGCTGAAACAAGTGTTTCAAGATTTATTACACATGTTCACAGTGACATCAAAACTGGTGGCAGAAAAAAATCTAAAAAAAGAAAAAGGTAGAAAAGGAAGCTCTCACATGGGTGTCTTCACAACAAGGGCAGGACAAAGGAGCCAGCTGAGAAGATGGTTAGCCATGGCTGCCATGTATGAAACATAAGTTTTCCTTTGAGTATTCGTAACATTATCTTTGGTCTCTATGATCTAAAAGCAATCAGTACATGCAGCAGCTGTTAAAATACGATGCAAGTAATCCATATGGGATATGCTGGCTTCTACCAGTGATGTCTGTTGCTTCTTAGTAAGCAGGAAGGAATAACTCATCGTTATAATATTTACACCCCATTTTACAGTCTGTCTTAATGCTGGTTCCCAGAACCATAAAAAATCCTCAGGCTCTCAAGACAAAATTTCATATCATTGCTCTAATTTGCCTTGTTGAGAAATATAATGATGTGTCAACACACTAACACAAACGTAATGCCTGCATTGCATACAAGATAGCTGCTTAATGTCACTATCCACAGGGTTTTATGCGTAGTTTGAAGAGATAACTTTGCATCCATGTTGGCAGCTGGTAGTTAAAATTACGTACATGCTTAGTCTCAGGGGCACATTTTCATCCCACGCTGTACTAGATTAATGCAGGTAATACAGACAAGAGTATGATGGATATAATCTACAGCACATACAGTCAGCTTGCAGAGAAAGGAAGATATTTTTTCTTGGTTCTCAGGAAAGAAACTAATACAGCCAGCTGATACTGGCCTCACCCTGTGTAGGTTGTGCTTTGCCGGGTGACTGTGCTGTGGTGGCTGCAGTGTCACCTCCTGCCGAGGGGACATGGGGAGGATGGGGGAGCTGTCAGCTGGGGGGTCTCTTGGGGAGCACAGTCCATTGCACTTCAGCACACCTACAGGACTTCACCTCAGCCAGTGAAGCGCAGAAGCACAAGGGGCATGGGCCACTTCTCATCTGTTGCAGATAAACAAAGCTGAAAGTAGGTCACTAAGATTTGAAGTTCCTCTGTGCAAAAGTAAATGAGAAAGACTTACGAAAAGGCTCAAGTAACAGCTACATGGTAGGCTGCCCACTGTCTCAGTTAAGTCAGGCTGAGGCAAAGGGAGTCCTACGTAAGCGACTTCTCAGCAGGCAAAGAGAAATAGCAACCCTATCTCTAAATCTTTACAGATCATGGAAGTGCCTGGTTATGTTATTCTCCTGAATAGGACATGCAAAGAGAGTTTAATATGTTTATACTCATCTATTTATAGAGAAACCAAGTGACCCAATGTGTAAAAATCTCTCTGATCTGAAAGTACCAGCTTGAGTCTCCACAGGAGAAGGAAAACACTCTCATGAGGTGTTGTAGAATCTCACAGGTTTTTGTGCTCTGCAGTACAGGTCCCTCACAACAGCTAATTACATGGTCACTCACGTCAAGACCAACACGTGACAGTGACCTTACCCGCTGCCTGTGAGCTCAGTTGTACCTGGCACAGACATCTTCCCGCTGGAGCTGGGCAAGTCAGAGAGGGATCTTTCACCCTTGGCGTTCCCAGCGGTACTGCAGGTCGTGGGCGCTGACAGCTGGCCAGCCCTTCTGCAACAGGCTTCCTCCCAAAACATCGCCAGCTGAGTCACATCTATAATTCTGCTGTTTCTGGCATTTCTGACTATCCCAGGCAATAGCACAGCTGACCTACAGGTCTAAGGATTTGCTCCCAAGCAACACTGTCCATTTCTGAGCAGAAGGTATTATTGGGGGGGGGGGGGGGAGGGGGGAATTAATCATGCTGCAGCGGGACAGAAAGGATCTTTTCTCCAGCAGGCAAAGACAGACCTGCTCACCACCTGTCAGCTCCCAATTAGAGTTAGGTACAATCCTCTGGCACCAGAATATGCTGAAACTGTCAGTGGCTGATAGATCACAATTGTCATCAAATCTACAGTCTGGGTTTAGTGGTGGGCTTTTTTCTTTGAAGAGTTCAACCACTGACTATGCTGGAGCAATGAGTGTGACTGAGGTAAGTCCCTGCTCAGCAGCCCTTCGGTGTTTAATCAGGAAATGCAAATCTCTTCTGGAATCATTTCGTTTCCCTAAAACCTCTTTTGTCAATATTATTCTCCTGCCTTTCTAGCCTGTAGTCAATCAAATCAGTCATCTGCACTTGATGCCTACGCTGCCATTTGCTCAGGTGGTGAGGCTGAAGACCTTTTCTGGATCCCCCACACCAAAGTGGATACAAAAGCAAAATAGGCAACCTCTCTGGTGATCTTGCTTTGTGACACCTCTCATTTACTTCTTTGATCCTCACACAAAGCAGACCAAGCCCTGTACTCACATAGGCTCATGTAAGTTTGACTACACTTGACACTGTTCTCCAACACATGATCCACGGCTGTGCAAATTTCCTGCAATATGTGATTGCCCTGCCTCGGAGGAACTGTTCCTATTTCTGTGGCTAGGTTTTTTTCCAGTCTAATAGCTAAGGCTGCTTTTTGCTCCAGTGACAAACACCCTGTAAATAGGAAATAGAAGCATTTGCCCTCTTGAAATTGGAAAGAGAGGTCATATTAACTTGACAGGTTCTAATGGCCTCAGAAAAGGCATTGTCTGGAAATTAGTTTTCATTTCTGCTGACTGGGTCCCATGGCTTAACCTCAGTCAGCAGACAGGACCATGCAGCTGCTTGCTCACTCTCCACAGTTGGGATTGGGGAGAGAATCGTAAAAGTAAAAGTGAGAAAACTCATGCTTTGAGATAAAGACATTTTAATAGGTAAAGCAAAAGCCATGCACACAAGCAAAGCAAAACAAGGAATTCATTCACTGCTTCCCATCAGCAGGCAGGTGTTCAACCATCCCCAGGAAAGCAGGGCCCCATCACACATAATGGTTACCTGGGAAGACAAATGCCATAACTACAAACATCTGCCCACCTTCCTTTTTCTTCCCCCAGCTTTATATACTGAGCATAATGTCACATGGTATGGAACATCCCTTTGGTCAGTTGGGGTCAGCTGTCCTGACTGTATCTCCTCCCAACTTCTTGTGCCCCCCCAGCCTACTCGTTGACGGGGCTGTGTGAGGGGCAGAAAATGCCTTGACAGCTCAGCAACAACCAAAACCACCAGTGCGCTGTCAACACTATTTTCATCCCAAATCCAAAACATAGCACTATACCAGCTGTTAGTAAAAAGCTTAACTCTACCCCAACTGAAACCACGACACTGGGGTGAATTTCTAAGCACCAAGCTCTTCATAGCAGCCTCCATATGCTCACCCATAGCTTAAGCCATTCAGCCTGCTCTGAGTATTGATTTTTGGCCCTAGAATATTTCTGTTCTCCACAAACGTGTTATCCAGCAACTGTTCCACAGTGAGTTTTTATTCTTAATTACAAATGTTGAATTTTGTAACAAGTTACGGAAACATTTAAATCAGAAGGATGAACTTCGTATAATTGCAAATGTCTTCCTTTGTGTGTTTTTTGCTGTTTTTCAGGTTTCTTCCTTCTCCTGGCTTTTCTTAAGACAACTGTTTCACATCTGGGCCTCAGCAAGTTTGTGGGCTATGCTAGTACAGTAAGGAATATTTTTTCTCCTCAAACTGTAAGCAGGCAGGAAAGAAAATACTGCCAACAGCTATGGACCCCCCTGGGAGGCTTAAGTACCATTGTGGATAATTTTGCCTGGGGAAATTTATTGAGAAGCAAAAGCAATGCCTAAATATAATTTTATTTGTACGTTCCTCATTTGAATAACATCAGTGTAAACATCCCTTTTACGTGAGCTTTTTTCTCCCTGCTGAGAGATTGATGGGGGGTCTGGGAGAGGCGGGAGGGAGCACCGTGTTGCGTTACGCTGTGCGACATTCAGGCACACCAAGGGACCTTTCTCTCTCAGCACAGTATGTAGCAAAAAATATCACTATAATCATCATAGGGGAGTGAATAAGATAGAGCTGCCTTAGCCAGATCTTGAAAATCTGCATCCCCCGCAATGGGCTAGTGGGAATCTCACAGCACAAACAGCTCAACCAGCATTTTTCAGCCCTGGTGCGAGTGTGCCATGCGGAGCCTTTTCCTGAAGAGACTGCTGGTGCTGAGCACGCAGCAGGAGAGCATTTCCTAAGCACAAAGCTGGGCTGCCGCAGCATGTCTCATGCTTATGTCCACCAAAGGCTTTCTACGTTGACTTAAGAAGCAAATGGATTTGAAGTAGTTTCCTTCTCTCTCCGAACCCGGCATCTTCAGCTATGCCCCTGAAGTTTCACACACCCCCTTTTCCATTAAATCCCACAGCACACAGCATCTCTTTGTTCCTGGAAAGGCTGTTACCATGCAGGGGGCAAAACCCAACACAGCTGCATTCATTCTTCACCGCTGTTAGCAGCAGCAATCATCTCCCACTGCTATCTTTTCAATTTTTCCTTTCCCAGATGCAAAAGGAACCCAATCCTGCAAGACAGTGAGAGTGTCCCTGGAGGGCTTGAGCTATTCCATTACTCATCCAGATCATCCAGACAGATTTTTGTTGTATTTCACTAAACAGAAAAAGCCACTTACTGTCGTTCATCTGTGAGGATTCTCTCCACTACTTGTGCAAATAACGTGTTCAAACAATGGTTTTCTCCCATATAGCCAGATTCTTAGGATCTCACCTTGTAAGGAAATCATAATCCTTTGTTACAATGACTGATCTGCTGCCCTGGTAGCTATAACAATGTACATTGTACTCAATAATAAGAAAAAGCAACCTTCAGTAAACCTCAGTAAAAGGTGCCCGCACTGTTTAAGGAGGAAAAGCCAGGGCACAGACTCCTGCTCAGAGCAGTCACTGTACTGCAGCATCTGTTCGACTCTGGAAATTAAGGGCATGAACTGGACTGAGTTGGAGGGATCAGGAATTTGCCAAAGAAGATGCTTTTTGGAAAAGAGGCTGCTTTTGTGTTGTGTAAATAATCATTATCTGTCAACGTAATAATTGTGAGATCAATAGTGCCATAGAAACGGGCAACGGGTAGCGTTCATGCTGCAGCCTGTTAAATGCTCTTGAGGTGTGTCCACACCAGTGCTTCAGTTCAGATCAAGAACACACATTGCAGCTGCCCCTATTCCTGCATTTTGGTTTACATCCTAAAGTGGGTCTCAGCAGATGTGAACTGGATCATTTCAAATAAAGGTTAGCTAAAGGATTCACTGGACCATGCCTGTTCTTCCACACCATTCCCAGCACCAAAAGGACCAACACTGTCTACTGAAAGTGGCACCAGTGGTGCTAAAATGTCCTTAGCCTGCCGAGGAGAGCAGGGAAGTGGGACCGCAATTACATTTCTGCCCCACAGTTACTGGGATTGAAGGGTGCTCCAGTAAGCACATGGTGGGACTGTCCTTCGTCCTTGACGTGGCCACAGTAGGGAAAGGTTTCTAAAGCTACTAACCTGTCTAGAGTATCATGTCTGTATCGGGAGGAGACAAGTCACACTTCTTTCTCTGTCCTTTGACTATAGGAGAAACCTGTGAATTGGCTCTCATATGAACACCTAACACTAGGCCAGATAATTTCTATCGTTTATGGCCAGACATGTGCAAAGACCAGAGGACAACCTGACCTGCCTTAACAGTTGGCCACACCTATGAACAAAACATGTTTCTCTGGCAAAGAGTGCAGGGTCTGACAGATGGGGACAACCACAGCCACAGAGCCAGTGCAGCCGAAGGTGCTCAGGGCCCCTGAAAACCTGGGGGTCCTGACATCGCAGAACAGGTAACGCCTGTAGTAACCTCAGTCCTGACTCAGGTGGTGTCTAGGAGGGGGTGTGAGGTACCCTGGCTGCAGGCTGACAGGAGCTATGTGAGCAGGAGGTTTCTAGCAGGAACAGGCTTTAGTGCATTGCAGACAAGTTCTGTTGAGTGGAAGGAGCGGATTGATTCACAGCAGTCTTGAAGAGTATGTATTTCATGGTGAAGGTAAGTTAGCACTAAAGCCATTAGCTAGGCTCAGTCTGCTTCAAGTCATTGAATGAAATAGGCTTGATTTATTAAAAAACAGCATTGTAGTGCAGCAGAAACACTGGGCTACGGGGCAGAATGGCAGTTTGTGTTAGGAAAGTGACTGCCTTTCCAGCCTCTCAGTCAGTGCATCTGACTGAGGAACACTCCCTTATTGTTCTGTGTTGCTTAGGACGACATGTTTAAATAGCAGAAAATGAAGTGGGTTTCATTTAAAGAAAGCTGTGAGCATCTGCCACAAACCCTCCCAGCAATGGAGCACCACTCAGAAGTGGCAAATTTCCCCCTGGATGTACTGTTCCCCTTTTCAAGTATTTTCCTTTCAGATGTGTCGCTGCTGGTCTGGGGTCACCTGCCCCCCTGCAGATTGCACCCACATGGGTGTCTCCGGCTTCCCTCCTGACTGAAGGACCATGCAGTGACAGAGGCTTGGGTAGCTGGAGGGTTTGCCACCAGCGAGGCTGCCTGCATGGAAACAGAGCAGAGCATCTCTACTGCCATGGAGAGCCTTGATACAGCCGAGTATATCAGACAGTCAGTTATTTTTCACCTAATGCAACAGGCTGTCTCGTACTTGTCTCAAGGTCACCGGTGTCCCACTCCCCCTGATTCTTCTCATCAGAGGAGAGAGCTGAGGAATTCTGCTGTGATTAATAACTGTATCTATCCCCCTGGGCTTATTTTTTCCCCTCCATTTTTAATTTTACGTTCTGCTTACCAGCTGCTCTTGTTCATTAAAAAAACAAACCCTCTCTAGCTCTTATTAGCACCATATGTCTGCTGGTTATTTGAGAAATGAATGCAAAATACATTTAAAGGATTAGTCAAATCATGATAAGCGAAAAGATTGAAAGGCAAAAAGCTAAGGAGATGCACATTAGACTGTACCTTCTTGCTGCTACACATGGTCTCCACAGCTAAACCCAGAACAACGCCCCACCACAGTCCTCCCTCTCTGTTCCACTAATGCCTCCACAGCCCCAATGAAATCACAGCGATGTCCCCGGCTTTCACCTGTTCGCCAGCAGAGATTTTTTTTTTCCCCTTACTCCTTCTTCAGGGAAGTTACTACTGACCTGAAACTGACTTTCAAATGTGAGCCAAGAACTAGTGCTAATTGGAGACAGTTGTTTCTAAAACACTTGCGAAGTTTCACAGGGCTGTTCCAAACCATTCAGAAACCTGTGCAGCACAAAACACAGCTGGCTGTTGTTTTCTGCTTCCCTCCTTACAACCCTCTCTCACACAGAGCAGCCCTCAGCACATGATGTTTGAAGCACCTTTTTTTTTTTCTGAAATCTCTCTATAGTTCCTCACCCAAACATATTTTTTTTTAATTTAAACTGTGAACACAGATAATCAGTTTTCTTTGGGACATAATAAGGCAAAAAGTCTAACCTATTTTTTTTCTCAGAGATCTTCTGTCGTGCAACAAACGCTGTTCCAGTATTTATAAATTCAGTCCCCATCCTGACATCCTGATTGGTAAAGGAGGATATAAGCAGCCCAGAATTTGGCTTGTCTTAACGCCTCTGCACTTCTTCTGAGAGTGTGACATCTCATCTGATGTGCATTACCTCCAGCAGCACACAATCCCTTGGCAAAATGAACGAGTCCAGATTTCTTAGCCACTCTGTTACCATCAGACCCAGAAGCAACAGAGCTCCTGACTGACACTTTTACAGCACTGGTACTGAAATGCATTGTTTAGTGCAGATCTGCAAATGGCTATGTTGAAAGGAATGAAACTCTCTATATTTATAGAGTAATTTTCATATGAAAATCTATATATTTCCTCTGACAACTGAACTTGTAATATGAACATTATTGCCGATGATGGTCCTTTGTTTGTTTGTTTATTGGTTTTCCATAGGAAAAAAATACCAAGCCATTAATAGTCTGAGAAGAGACTTCCTGCCCAGAGGATACAGGGAACAGGAACAGCTCTAAGTGGATCTTCCAGAGCAGAAAATCTTGTTTAGAATAGTAACAAAAACTTGCAGTTTCTCCTGAGAGGCTGAGCATATGCTGGAGGTGGATTATTTTTGTTTTCCCCTGAAGCACACCTGGAAAATTTGAAGCACATGAGTCACTAAAGATAATGCATGAAAATGTTGAAAAGGCAAGGAAAAAAATCCAATTCTTCTGATCACTCACTCAGCATGCTGCACAGAGGACTTCTTACAATCCATTACAGGAAATGTAAGTAGTAGATGGATCGCAATAGTTTAGGGGACTGGGCAAAAGCACTAAGGTAGAAATAGCTTGTGGTGGGTGCAGCGTAATTTATAAGGCATTTATACTGGGCATGGGGGGAAATACATTATAATATTTCGATTTAATGGCTTATAGCATCCAATATTCCTAAGGTTCACATGAAAAATATTTAATAGCTGGCTTGGTTGATGTCAGCGAAAGCTCCAAGCGGAATTTAATTGTATTCAAAATATTTAAGACTACGTAGTTAATTTCTTAAGTACCTGATATTTTCTATATTGTTCCTGTTACTCTCAGCAAGTTTTCGCTACTCCTGCTCCACCCCAAGTGTTTGGGTAGAGACCTCTGACTCCAGCAGCTGGCAATGGGTGCAGGAGCCATGTGGACACACAGCTGTGACCAGGCTCCCTGGGTTTGCCTGGAGCAAGTCCAGGGGAGCAGCAGGCACGCCAGGGCTGTGCCGCATGTCCAACCACCCGCCCCTGCTCCTGCCTCCCTCCTGGTCCTGGGGCTCCCTGTGTGTCCTGGGGAGCCAAACTCACCTGAACGTCAGGCTCACCAGTTTGAGCCCCAGTGTCGCCTAAGGCCCCAGCAGGGCTCTCTGGACACTCTGGACTAGCTAATATTCTCATCGTGGCCAGCAAGGCCATGTCTACTTTGCCTAGTCACTCCTCCTGCTAAAAGGATTGTTGCTTGCAGGAGGGAAAGCAACTCTGTGTGGTGATGGAAGTTGGTTTTCTTTAAAACAAACATATTTAGGGCTTGAGTTTTAGAGATGTTAATTTGATCTATTTGGGGGGAATTAATGAATAATTTGAAGAATGTGTTGCATAACAACAGCATCAAAAGCAGATGTGGTTGACTTATGGCTTTCACTTAGTACTGAGAGATCTGCCTGCCCTCTGTTACTCTCAGAAGTGCATCTGGTCCTTCCCCCATGGGCAATCTCTGATGCAAAAGAAAGTTGGAGTTTTCATTTTTTTGTTTCTCAAATCAGACTTTCACGCCCAGATTCTCAAGGGTATCCAACAGTGACTAACTCCCTTCTGGATCAGTGGGGACAGGCAGGCTATGTTTTTGTGTAGCCGAGCAGTCTAAGTTCCCGAGCAGTTGTCATTTAAAGTGGGTTCTTTGCCCTTCCCTTCCCTTCCCTTCCCTTCCCTTCCCTTCCCTTCCCTTCCCTTCCCTTCCCTTTCCTTTCCCTAAGTATTTCCCAAACCACATTTCTTCAACATTTCCTAAAATACAAAGCTGTTAGAAAATGCAAAGCTTTTGATACAACCATTTCCCTCTCCCAGGAGAATGGGAAATGCATCATGGTGCATTTCCAGACAATCAAGTCTCAGAGAATTCTTTTCCTTTCTACATCTTTGAAAAAGAAAGAGTGCTTAGCAATGAAAGGCATCAAGGATACCAAAGCAGTAGCAATCTGATATCAGGGCCATGATGAAATATCACTATTACCATGTGTCAACAGATTTACAGGAGTTTATAAATTAAGCTGGTGTAGCTGTAATTACTGGGGAACTGTTGTGTCTTCCTAAAATGTTCTTTCAAATTGACATGAACCCATTTGGAAATAATATTATTCAGCACCAAGATACTGCATCTTCCGGGGGCTGCTATGCTCAGAGGTGGTTTTGGGTCTTTTTTTAAAACCGACCCTCTTCTCAGGTAGCAAGGGTGAGGATTTAGCATGGGTCTCTGCTGTGATTCTTAAACAATTGCAAGCATCCAAGCAAGACTGCAAGATGCTGTTATGACTCCATTTGTAGGCTACTGATGGAGAGAGGGCATTAGCATGTGAAATCATTCATTCTCTGTGTAACTGATGAGCAGAGTGCCTTTTGGCATCCATACTAATAGATGTAGTATTAGTTCAGCATAACACTCACAGTTTATTTTCTGAACTTGAAGCCTGGGTCACCCAGAATCCTTGGCTGATTTTCTTTAAAAAATAAATAGAAATCTTAGCTTTTCTCCAGAGAATGTCAGACCATTTCAAAAGGGTTTGTTCATTATGACCCTACAAATTTTGATATTTATTTGTTATACCTAAATTATTACATACATCTTGTCGGTGGGAAAACTAAGGCAAGCATCAAATGAATGTCTGAATGCTCAGATTTGTCTCTGCACAGTTAATTTAAGTCCTTACCTGGATTTGGTATCACAGAGGAACCACTGGCATAAAGCTGAAACTCGTGTATTTGATTAGGGTGCAGGTTCATTAATGCTGGGGTGAAGCTGAGAATAGAAACATAAAACCTAAAGGCTTCTTTTTTTTTTGCCTTTGCCTGGCACAGAGCTCAGCACAGAGAGTGGCGAGGTTGGGGACAGCAGGCAGGGGTAGGGGCGGCACTGCAAATGCGGTGGGAATGTTTATGCTGCGCCTGCATCAGCTGCATCAGCTGCACGCTAAAACAGCAGTCCTGCCTGCCCGGCTGTACTCACGTACAGGGGAATAGATGTTTTCTATCTTAACCTGGAATATGGTATGGTGACCCTGATTTCAGCCCACCTCTGATTAGGCTGCGCTGTTTTCTGCATCTCCCACTCAAACCATGTCTTTATATGAGCAGGTATTTGTTGGATGAGTGTCTGCAAAGGCATACTTGGCACATAATGCTTATTTTTACTGGAAAATGGCAGCTCCGACAGAAAGCCTTCTTTTTGAAAAACTGTGCTAGTCTGTCTATCGACACCTCAGCGGGGCTGATTTAATTTAATAACTAGATTTTGCATTTCTATAACTCCCATAGGAGTCCTCGGTGCAGCGACAAGCATTGTACCTAACCAGCCTTTCTGCATGTCCCTCTGCTTGATGCGTGTGTCTAAATTGGGGAGTTTCAAAAAACAATCGATGACTGCTGCAAGACGAAATGAGTTCCTAATTCTTTCACTCATTGATCCAGAGAGTTTAAGCCCCTTAGGAATCAGTGGGTTCCCTCACCTCGCCACAGGTGTCACAGCTACTACATTATATTCTTGTGCTCCTCCTCGAGCCTAACAATCTTTGGTTGACCGGAGTCAAAGGCTGCCTCCAGAGAAGTGTCCACCTCTTGCTGGGAGTCCTCAGGAGGTAGAGTCCCAGCTCCTTCCCCAACTGCCTGCTGTAATAGCTGCTCGTGGCAAGTTAATATTAGTGCATTATTTTTTCCCACTCATATTTTCTGTCTTCAGCATCCAGCCACTGGATCTCATTATACCTTCTTCTGCCTTGAGCTTAACGAGCCATTTGATAACTGATATTTTCTTCCTGTCAAGGCTTTCAAGGTCACAATCAAATGGTGGTTTATTTCCGACAGTCTGAACAAACCAAACCCTTTGAAGCTCACATTCACCATTTCCTCTATACATTACACCCTTTTTTGCAGTCTTTTCTGTGTCTTCAGCAGCCTTTCTATGTCTTCTATGAAGCCCACATTAGGATGCAATGTGTCACTCCTCAGAAGCACCTCCAGTGACTAAAAGGAAAGCAGGAGAGCCTGGCTCAGATGCACATTTCTGCTTCTAGTTAGCCGAATCCCTCCCTTGAACCATTCCCAGGTCCTCAATGTGGTCATACAATGCCTCGATGCCGTGCATACAGAAATAAAATCGTTGGCCCAGTCTTACTTGTTACCCCTCATGCAGAAAATGCATTTTTTCTCAAAATGTCTCAGAGGGGGCTGACACTGGACCCCTGTGTCACCGTAATCCTTTCTCAAGTGCCTGCTTTCTAGGCCACAGTCCCCCATCCTGTGGATTTGGTGAGAGAACCTTGGCCCTGCTCAGCTGTGAAGTACTCCAAAACACCACCACCTCACTTCCATGTTTCCTTCATGGACAACCCAAATGGGGATTAAATAATAGTTGCCTGCAAAATGTCTCTGCTTCTGCAGCATCTCAGCAAAGGTTTCTTCTCAGTGGGACCTTGTGGGATGAGTCCCAGGCCATCACCCCTGCTTGACAGCATCTACATGACGTTGTCTTCCCTCATGCTCCGGCACCCAGGAGGTAGACAGGACTCCCCACATGGTGAATACCCACCAGCCTTCCCAAGCCTGCTCTGAGCACCTGCAACTACCTCAGCCATGTGAGCTGACCATGCTTTTGGCCTTGTGGCCAGCCTCAGGTTGGTCCTGAGATGAGCAAGGGAAAATGTTTTTCCCTGAATAGACCTAAATGCTCCAGATTGCTCTGAATGGCTGCCCAGCTCTTACCGCTGCTTGGTGGCACACCAGCCTCACATGCAACTTTTTTATTATCGGTGCTTTTAGGCTTGCTTTAGGAAAGCTGGCAGGAACGTTGTGGCGTGTTGGGTGCAGTGCCAATCCATGGAGCATCCCACCAAGCGCTCCCTGTTCCCCGTTGCCCCTCGCAGCCCGACAGTGAGCCCGTACTTTACCCATTAAATGCACACGCTCTTCACAAACACTGTTTAACCTTCATGCTGCAGACAGAATACCACAGAGCCCTGAAATACTTTATAAGATTTTCCTATATTCATGCAGTTAACTTATTTTGAGCCAAACTTTTAATTTAAAACAAGACAAGTGCGTTTGCTTACTAAGACAATCTAAACACTGAGCTGTTAAAGTACACGCATAAATACATACTATTACAAACTGTGGACAGGGTAATGGCTGGTAAAACGCCCGCCACCAAGAAGCAGAGCTGTGAAACGCAGGTAGTGTATCACAGAATATTGTGGGTGCTCCACATCTTCATCTCTCATTTGGGGGCTATGCCTTGATGTCTGATGGATGGCAGGGATTCTCCTGTTGACCTCAATGTACAGGGAGGTCTGAGTAGAGCAGATCACACAAAAAATGAAAGGCAAAGGAGAAGAGCAGTAGCCCTGCAGGCGGGAGGCACTGCAGTGGGTGGCTTTCAGCACAGGAGTGCAAGAACGGCAGCCTGTGCGCTGCTACCAGAGCTTGCTGGAGGAGCAGGAGAGGGGTGTGGGCATGGCTGTATGCTCGGTGGAGACTGACAGCAGATAGCAAGTGTTAATGCAGAGCTCCCTTGCTAATGTTTTCACCTGGAATGAGCAGAAGGGATGCTGGATCTGCATTTGAGGCAGAAAGGGCCAAGAAGCGCCGCCCAGAGCAGAGCATTCTGCATACGGATGAGAGGTAAGTGACGGTGCGTTTTGCACAGCTGGGCGTAGAGCATAGTCTATAAAACCCTTGCTCAGTGCTTGTCAGGCCCCACCATGTCCTAATCAGGCATTTCCACAAAATTTGCATTCCTTCAATCTTTTTCCTCCAGTCATGCCTTACGGGGTTGTTTCCCATCAGCATCCTTCCGCAGGGGAACTCTGTGCTGGCAGCCAGACAGTGAAAGTGATCTGCAGCATGTCACCACCAATCAGAAGCAGCTGCTGAATTGGATTGATGGTTTCATCAGCTGATGCCCTGTTTGGTTTCATGTTTCACCCTAGGCACACAGCTCCAGCCTACATACGTTCCACTTTATTATGTCTTCGCCTTGTGACTGTACCGTGGTAGCACTGGAGCTTCTTGGTGGGTTGGAGACAACACAGACCAGAGTCCTCCATCACTCAGATACTATGTAAAGGACATGTGGATACACAAATAGAAATAAAAAGCTGTTGTTTGTTTTCACTTAATAAAATAAACTCAAGGAAAATCCAAAAAGAAACAGGATGTTATGGAGCATATTTTCTGAGAAGAGTTACTAGATCGTAATAAGCCTGGCTTTTGGTAGGGACAGAATTTCCCAATCCTCTAAATAGAGACCCGAAATGACCCTGCAGCTACCAGCGCTATAAAGCTTGTTTGGGGCCCATATTCAGGAGAAATTCTTGCAATACTTCCCTGGGTATTGTTTAACTGGTGAACCTGGGAGGATCACTGCTTGCAGGGGTTCTGTGCCATGTAAATTGTCGGTGTCTGTTGGGGGCTGCACACTATCAGATAAAACCAAGCAAACCATTTCAAGACAGGTTAGGGATTTTGAAGCACGCTCTGTTTGCACACCGTGTTTGTACATCCTCTTTCAGGATCCCCCAGCCCCAGCTGGAGGCCCAATAGAGCAGAATCTTGCTCTGGGCTGGAAAGTTAGATACTTGCTGCTTATCTCTTGTCAATTTAAACAGCCAGTGTTTATGCATTGACAAGGCAGCTCATAGGTCACAAATGTGCTCCAGCAGTCAGAGTCACGGCTGACAAATGAATCAGCGCACAATGAGACAGCTGTTGGCATCGGGGATCCAGCGCTCCTCTCTTCAAAATGCCAGTGTGTGTGGGTGGAGGCAACAGCCAGGCAGAGTCAACGCATGACAGAGATGCTCCTGCAGGTTAGGCTGATTTTCAGGAGGGTTCTTCTCCTTCCCAGCAACAGATTTGAAAGGCCTGGAATGGTTTACAGAGAATAATAAAAAAGGAGGAAATATCCCAAATTTGTTAATTCTACATTTAAGTGCAGAAAAGGCAGATAGGCAGACTGGAAGGAGAGGACCATGGAGCTCAAAGGATCTTTACTTTTATCTCAGCTCTCCCACTGATCTGTAATTCACTTTAGCATCACTGTGATGCATTTTTGGCTTATCTGTTGACAATAAGTTCTTCAAGACAGGAGCTACCTGTGCCTTTTCCAGGCAATGTGACATGTATCTTACTCATGTTTCTGGACATTAGTAAGTAAGAAGTAATACTACTTATCTAGTTAGTCCAGTTAATGTGTTGAAGAGTTATATTTTCAGAGCTGTCAGTCTCATTGCCTCCAATGGTACCCACCACTGAAAATCTTCATGTGAGCATCTAAAAAAGTTGATAACAATGCTGAAAGTGTCTATAAAAATGATAAACATATAAAAATATAGTACTAGGAGAAAAAACTTCATCATCTTTCTTGGTGACAAGACATTAAACAAACAAACAGATGAGACTTGAGATATGACTAAAGCTTCCTATTCCCATTGGAAAAAGCAAGTGCAAGAGCAGGAAGTATCCAGAAACTTCCGAAACCAAGTTTTCTGTAGAAAAAAGTTGGGTATATACTAGGCAGCATGCAACTAGTCTGCACCACATTACATTTTGAATTGCATTATTTGGTCTCCCAGGCAACTAATCTTGAATTTAGTTGGAATCCTTCCGGAGCAGAATCTACAAAGATGAACTTAGTCATCAAACCACTTCTGAGAGTCTACAAATAAAGGGGAATATAATGCAGTTATTATGGAATTTAATATTCCAATTCTTATTCTGAATGAGAAATAAGCTACTGTTAATAATTATAAAGCTTCTGGATTACTCGTAAGGTCAAAGGAGAAAACATTTGGATTTCACTGCAAATGGTCTGCTCTGGCAAAAGCAAAGTGATGCTGCACTGCAATTGTGATAGGTGTCACCCCTGTCTCAGCAGTTATAGTCTCGAGAAAATATGTCCCAAACATGCAACAGTTCAAGAACTTCACTGTTTTAACCCCCATTATCCAACCCAGAATTCACATGCAGATATGAAGGAGTCCGTGTTTTCTGTGAATATCCATCCACCTTAGTGAGGCAAGAGGAAGAGGATGATCATGCATGAAGACTTCATGTTATCTGATCGACATATAATCTATTTTAGTGTCATACATGACATTCAGATTTAGCAAAATCATACTTTTCTGTTAAAGAGAGAAAAAAGTTTCTACCATGGTTGTAAAGACATAGCAAGTGTTACCTGACTCCCAGGTTGCCTGTCAAAGTCATCTAACAATTCTGAAGGTTATAGCCAACCCATCTCACTCGTTCACATCCATTACGATAAGTATCAGTTTTAAAGGTCAGTCCTGACAATTCAATGCCAGCAATTAACTAGCTTAGTGCCAGTCATGCTACTGGATGGGGAAGAAAGAGAGCAGGAGTGAAGAACAAAGGGAATAAAGTCTGGACAATAGTACAAAGTTTTGCCATTACAACTGACTGGGCGATAAGCATTCTTGACCACCAGTGCCAAAAGTCTGAAAACTGATATCAACAAATTTAAGCCAAATAGCTTAGTGACACTAATCCTCTGCCAAGAGAGACTCCCTTCCCTGTCCACCCCATGCCTGCATGGATGTAGAAATTGTTCTCTGGCAAAAACAACACTCAGGTGCTGTCTTCCAAAACTGTGACGGACAGAAGCACTGCAAACTGACACACAGGTGTGCCTGGAATACCCACACACTTCCTCCATTGCATTTCTGTTGGCGAAAGGTAGGCACCTGAATGTTATCAAGGGCCTGGGTGAAGTAACTAGCCCTCGACCATATAACAAGTCAAAGCAGAAACTGATGTCCTCCAAGGTCCATGCGGATATGTTAGGTATTACATCACCTTGCAAGCCATGGCAGCTTTCCAACGGATTTCTTTAGGTAAAATTCCCAGCGATGTCTTGTCAAAGGACAAAAAGGATCTTCTTCCTTTCCTTTATGCTCAATGGAGTCAAGAGTTAGGCTTCTTAAAAACCAAGTCATTTATTAATTAATCGCAGAGGAAACACTGGAGAAAATACAGCCACAGAAATCTCCATAACAAGAAGAAAGAAGAAATGTTTGCCGTATCTAATACAGCTATAGGCGAGCTGTCAACACTAAAATCCCTTTCATTCTTGACATAATAAATATTAATATATTACTTGCCTCTGTTTTCCTTGAAGGAATAAGCATGGAAGGAAAACAGGCAAACAGCAACAGACACCTTCAAGTATCTGGCTTGCAATACAAAATTCTCTTTGCATCAAAATAAGATGCAGTTGCAAAATAATCATTAAAATTGCCTGAGTCTCACTGACAGGACAAATAAGTGCACAAGGGTGAAATACTCATAGAAAAACATTGTCCCATGTGTGTGATGAGTCAACCTCCACTGCACAATGGCAACTTCACACCTATTGAGATCATGTTCGGAGTAGTTAATTTATGTGATTATTCCAAATGTCATTGACAATTAGAAATCCTGACATTAGATCAGAATTTGACAAATATCTCACCAGGAGAAAGCAGTATATTGGCACGGACGCTGGCTTACATATACCAAAGCTACTGCTTTGTGCTAGAATTGGAGCAGCACTTGGAAGCTCCAAGGAAGCCAGAACAACACTATGGGACGAATATCCACATAGGATTTCATTCTTCTTATCTACCTATACACTTCAAAGCCAGGTAACTAGTCTGGGCTCCATCTGGAGAGACTGGAGACAATGTCTAAAGTGGTGGGACTGAATCATCATGTGGAGGCATGAAGGAGAAAGAAACCTAGACACCTGGCTTTGACTGCATACCTGACTTGTATGTGGCTATGGTTAGATGAAATGAATGCTGCAGCTCTCTAGCCAAGCTTGAGTCTGCTTTAGCCCAACTAGCTGTTGACACGTTAAAATACTTCAGCAGTCAGTATTCCTGCTGCCTGCAGCTTGGGACAGGCTGGAGAGCCAAGCATTTGCCCAGCTCTGGAGGTCAGCTGAGAGGAAGAATGTCTGAGGTGGAATGGGCTTCTGAAGTGGTTTGTCACTTCTGATGAGCTTTTTCCTGCTGTGGCTCTGCTCCTGGTAGCACTGGGCTTACCTAATTTGAAGCTAACCCAGCTACACCTCCATAAACTATAGGTATCTCAAAGGCATTGTTATGTATGTTCCCTCTGTAAGAAACCATCCTGATCTCAAATAGCCTACAGTACATGCAGGAAAAACATGGACAGGCAGTGGGGTGAAGTGAGGTAATTTTTTTGATGGTATCCAGCAAATTAGTGGAAGAAATTATGTCATAAAAGCTGAATCCTCCTGCAAACACAACAGGACTTAACAGGCAATTATAGTTTAACCTCCCTGCATGCTCTTCCCAAGGAGAGCCTGAGTTCTTTTTGCATGAGTATTTATAACATGCAGCCTGTATTATAATTGTCCTTTGAGGGACTAAACTTCATGAGATGAATAAAGAACAGTAATACAATGATGTAATTTAATTTTAGAGTATATTTCATATAGAAATATGGCAAGTGTCCTACTTCCATTAGCCCTGAAAGCTGTGTCCTTGACTTCAACACTGGCAGTGATGCTGCAGGAGCAGCAGTGAACTGGTAGTGATACCGAGAGCCAGGCTCTCTGCTGTAGATAGAGGGATGCACCAGCCTGGAAAAACTGCACTGCCCTGTGATATCCCCTCTGAATGCAGGTAAATGCAGGCCACAGCCAGAGACTCTGATGGCTCTGTGAGATGTCAGATGAGGAATATATCTCAGAAATGCAGCCTTGTGATCCCTTCCCCCGATTGCTGTTAGACAGCATTGAATAAGAGGAGCCACTGTCATATGGGATAAATACCCAAATTAAACAGGGAACAGAGAGCTCAGCAGAAAGAAAGTGCTTCTCCAGCATCACTGCAAGGACAGGCCACCTCTTGGGATGTGAGAGAAAGGAAAAAGCATCCATAAACTCCATAAGCAGCAGTCAAATCCTTACTAAAGACCAGAGGCGTGCAGACCAAGATGCAAATGCCCCTGGCTCTCTCCCGAGTTTTAGACTTACCTCTTAGAAAAAAAGCTGTTAAGCAGGATAAGCTTCAAGTTGGATCTCATCCTTTGGCTGATCCAAACAGCCAGAGCTGTATGACACTTCATCTCATCTGGAGGTGAGGCAATGTCACCAGCTTTCCCAGCCAGAGGACTTCAGGGACCACCAAGATCTGGTGAGGAGTGCTGGTCAGGACCTTCAGATGTGAAAAGAGTGGAGCAACATGGATATTCTTGATCCACCTTAGAAAGGAAGACCACTACTGCTTCTACTGTCCCTACTAATGAGATAAAAACAGACCCCTCACCACCCATGGCACTTTCCAGCTTCCTCGCAACCCCTGGACACCGGGGCACACATAACATATCAAGTACTTCCAGAAGGCTGAGTATGTATACTTTCTTTCTTTCTTTCTTTGTAGCAATGACAACCACAAAGAAGTCCAATCTCTGCTTATATTAAAGGACAAAGACAAATATTAAAGTCCAACATCAGGGGAAAGAGACGTTCAGAGCTATATACCAGCAGCCTAGATGACTATTTACCGTGTTGTTGTGGCTTGAAGTGAGCATTGCTTTTATGACCAACATTTGATTCGGCACCGAGTGCCTCTCTGCTGACTGCCTCTGAGCCAAGGGCCAGCTTTGAGTTAGAGGTTGGCTTGGGTATGCTTCAAAGCTTGGATACGTTCTCTGGACATCTATTAAGCAGACTCCTCAAGCTGTTTCTGTCAATCACTGTGAGGGCACCAAGTGCTGTGTCAAATTCAGCAGAGCTTTCCTACAGGATTTTTCTCCTGTAGACTCTGAGAATCACCTCCAGGCAATCTGCAAAAGAAGCACTGCTTAGCGTATTCCCAGTCCTTTCAAGCTCTCGCAGAAAAGGAATTGTTTACCCATCACTGGAGTTTGATATGTGCCACCCATGTGCTCACTCACCCTGTACCCTCTCTACCCTCTCCCTCAGAGCCCTGAGTCATCAGGATGATTGCTGTGTGCCAACACAGGCAACAGCCCAGCCGTTAGTCACCGCGTGGAGCATGAGGGCTGTGAGATACATGTGTACTCACCCAGGTACTGCAAAGGCAAAAAGTCTCCAAGCTTTCTGCATGCTACTGCAGGTTATAAGAAACAAGACTGAAAGGAAAAGTAATTTATGCATTGCAGGATAAGCCTACCTACTGTTTTAGCCCCTTCACTCCCCACTATAAATGTAACAGGGAATTCAGCACAGCTGACTCTCGCTGAGTCAGGGGAGAGGAGCTAACTGGGAACGGAGCAGTTTGTACCACTGCTGGCAGGTAGCTCTGGGAAGAGTTGTACCTGCTTGTGCTGCCCTTGCAGCTGTGCACACTGTGTTATCCCACACACCTACCTGTGCACATAGTTAACATGTAGTGCCGGGTGACTAAATTAGAATCATAGAATGGTTTAGGTTGGAAAGGACCTTGAAGATCATCGAGTTCCAAGCCCCCTGCCATAGGCAGGGACACCTCCCACTAGACCAGGTTGCCCAAGGCAAAGTCCAGCCTGGCCTTGAACACCTCCAGGGATGGGGCCTCAACAACCTCTCTGGGCAACCTGTGCCAGTGCCTTACCACCCCAAAGTGAAAAACTTCTTCCTAATGTTTAATCTAAAACTGCCCTCTTCCAGTTTAAAGCCGTTTCCCCTCGTCCTATCACTACATGCCCAAGTAAAAAGTCCTTCCCCAGCTCTCCTGTAGGCCCCCTTTAGGTACTGGAAGGCGGCAATAAGATCTCCCCAGAGCCTTCTCTTCTCCAGGCTGAACAGCTCCAGCTCTCTCAGCCTCTCCTCATAGGAGAGGTGCTCCAGCCCTCGGATCATCCTCATGATTGAGATATGTCTATGGATTCCTCCAACTCTCTTTGGGCTTTGGTCACCATCCCCTGGCAGTCCCAGTATACAGTCCTACTTACTAGGTTAGCAAGTCTCCTGGCATAGTTCTTGCCCCACTTTGTCAGATGGACCCCATCTTTGTCGCCCGCTGTCCTCATTCCTCAAAGAAAGTTATTGGAGCTTAAGTCCTGTCTTGGACACAGGCTACCCAGCCAAAACTTGACCCACAGGATGCAATCACTTTGACCTGAGCCTGTCCCATGCATCAGCAGGACTGGGGAGAACCCCTCCTGAGACCCCATGGCCTTTGCCCTTACCACCAAGGCCCTGTAACCACTCTTGATATATTGAAGATCTTTCCAGAAGAATCACTAGTGTCCATGTGGATTAGCAAGCAAGAAGTAGTAGTCTGAGGGCTGCGTAAGTTTTGTCAATCTCATATCACAGCCCTGGTCAAGCAGCAAACCTCCTGAGACATCTAGCCTGGCAGGCCAAGGGTGCCTCTGTCACCCACAGGAGGGAGTCTCCCACCACTGCCACCAACATCTTCCTCGCTCCAGCACATGGATCAGGCTTAAGCAGCCCAGATGCCTCCTGCAACACAACCTTCTAGGCTCACTCACTGAGGTCCTTCATCTCTGCAGGTGGTGAAGGAGCCTCGCTCCTATTACAATTATTCACAACCATCCAGTCATGCCCACCATGGGAATCCCCATCCTAAACCTGCTTGAAAATTGCCCTTTGCCATCCCTTCTTCCATGAAACATGGGGCTTGGGGTCTTGCCCCAAGAGGCAGATTCCTGTTCAGGCAAATCAGGCAAATGAACAGGCAAATTCCTGTTCATCCTACCTGATACTATGTAGTGGGCTCAGCTCCTCCATCAGCCCCTTCACCTGGTGTCTCAGCAGCTTGGCTGGAGCATGACCACTGCAGAGACATGTAGATCACCCCTGTGGAGATACCAGCCAGCTCCTTGGGAACCTTGGCCTTGCTAGAGCAAACCAGTACCAACTGACAGCTTGCCTGGGACTTTCTAACATTAAAGTATCTTAAACTAAAATTTAAATGAATTTATTAGGACAAAAAAAAAGTTTAAAGGAGTAAGTCTTATACTTGGAAGGAAGCAAGGAGACATAAAAAAATAGGTTATCTCACAGCTGCTTCTCCATCTGGTTTAGTTTCAAGACAGCGTCTGTGTCCTCTCTCAAGGCCAGGTAACACCCCTGATAATTTCTGCAGCTCCTCGAAACTGCAGCTTAGTCCTCCCGACGGGCTGGGTGTCACCCCCTGGATGATGACAGCTCTAACAAGCACTGCTCGCCTCTCTCCTCCTCTCCCCATGCCAGCTCTCCTTCCTGCCCCTCTGCTCTGCCCCAAGGAAAGCATGTGGGACAGCCAGCAAACTAGGGAGGGATTTTCCCCTGTGGAAGCAGAGGGACCCCAGAGGGGCTGCTGGTCCTTGGGTCTCCACCAGCCTGGCTAGGAAGGTGGTGAGTTCACTCAGAGGGATGTAATGAGAGTTGGCAAATTCTCCGTGCTCCCACACGAAGCAGAGTGATATGCAGAACCTGGGAGATTTGTGTCCAGCTCTGATCCACACCTGGCTCCTCGCTGACTAGATCATCTGTTTTGCTGCAAGAATGTCATGCACAGTAAGGACCCGGTGTCTGGAGGCCTGTGACCAAACCATCAGTTCCCATCAACACCAGTTTGCCATCCACAGCCAACAGCCCTGAATCAGCTCCTAGAGAGATTTCTCTCTCTCAGGCTGGAATATACCACCAAATACCAAGCTGGAAGAGCTGCTTTTCCACCCTTTAAACAGAGAAAGAACAAGGTTAGTTTATTACTAAATCTCAGATGCTCTTACTGTAATAGGAGCAGAAGACAAGGACGTTGCCACTCATGAGCACATGGACTCTGCATTACAGGTGCCCATATTTACTCAGGTATATTCCACCTGAAGGCACAGCAGTTCAGATATCTGTCTTTCATAATAAATAATTCTAGCAAGCAAATTTAGCTCCGTTCTAATAAAGCGCCTGCTCATGTTAAATTTTAAGTGTTGACAGTGACAGGACAATTCATGCACCTACGTTAAGCTTATGCTCAGTTGCTTAAATGAATTGCAGCAGCAGTGTGTATTTAAAACTTCAGAAAAAGGGAACTATGTACTGTTCTAATTAAATGAATCATAATAGTTTTGTCTGGGGTTTGTAGAGTTTCAGCTCGCTCTGCTCCTATTCCTGAACAGAGCAAAACAGCAGGTTAAATACAGACCCTGCATACGCCACCCTCATCTCAGCCTGGTCCATGGTTCTAACAACCACTGGGCTGGCTGCTTGAAAGGACCTTCTCCAACATTCTAGCACAAAAATGCTTATTTCCAGGCTCTACTTTTATGAGTCCATCCATTCAGATTGTGAGAAATTTCTGAATTCACAGGATCATACTTCCAGCTCCTCTAGACTGGTACTGACAGGTGTTGGCTATTGATAGGTATCACAACATTTTTGCGTGCACTGAACTGAGGTGTGCTTTAGAGTTGCTTAAAGTATTGTTTAAAATATTGTAACTATTTTTGAAATTCAAAGTCAAGAGGAATCAAGTCCACATAGCTATTATGGCTTTATATAGGGTATAATAAATCATACAGACACTGAAGGAGTTAAATTTATATTGGCAATAAAAGGAACAATAATCACAGACTGCATATACTTGCAAGCTAACAATATACACGGAAAAAAATATACATAGTCTCAGAAGCAAAAAGGTATTCAGAGTCTCAAGACAAGAAGTAGCAGAAGGCGGCTAAACAAGGAAAAGCTGAGGTAAAATATGGGGGGGGCGGGGGGGTGTGTGTCCGTAAGTACAAATAAGCAGAAGAGCAAACTTTTGCAGGAAAATAAGGCATTTTTGATGCAGATAGAGTTCAGTCATTATGATAAAGGGTTGTGGGGCCTCTAACATTTTCATGGCACTTGAAGTCTACTGTGAGGCCTCACTATAAACAGACAAGTCATGGGATGAGCAGGTTTTATTTAGGGCACTTACGTGCCACGCTCACACTTCTGTTTCTCATTACAGTACAGAACCCCCACTCCTTAAAGCCCCCAGATCTTCTTTCCCTGGCCCACCCACCCGTTAATGGACCCCCTGGTACCCACCTGCACTCCAACCTCTGTGAAACGGCAACTACCTCACCTAGCATCTATTGTACCCAATGCACAACTAATTGCACTAATTGTATCCAACACACGAACATGGCGATAACTGGTGTTCCCTGTGCACTGCTACAGGGAAATGGCAGTAAGAGGAGCACCCCTGTAGCTAGTCTGCTTATGGACATTCAGAACAGTAGAGCCACAGCCTAATCCTGTCTCAGTTAGATGCTCTTCTCACTGCAATAAATGAAAATTAAGGCCTGATTTCGAATAAAAAGAAGCTCATATCTTCTTATCATTGACCAGTTGCAGGCCTAAGCACCTAGCCAAAGTACTGCTCGTGCTCAAAGCTGAAAATACCATTAACCTGCAGACTAGCAGTGATACAATGACCCGCACAAGCTGGCAGAGAAAAATGGGCTGCTCCTCCAGCAAACTAGTGTGCAGGTCTGGTGATGGTGCCAGGAGGTACCAACTGCAATTTGAGCACCAAGAGAAGAGCCTGAAGTCAGCACAGCAGAAGAAGGGCTGTGGCAGAAGCAACTTCATTGAGATATCAGAAATCAAAGTATTTGACTGAAAATTGAAGGATGTTTCCCTTCGCAACAGGGGTGACAACTTACAGCATAGAAATGATCAGTGGATCAGGAAGATGGTCCATGAAAATGGAGTGGGACGCTATGCTCATAGATGGTGATTTGTCCCAAATACCTACCCCAATAGACACCAGAAGGATTTTCAAGCTCCTTCCCCATGTCTGTCGCTGTACCAGCAGTCTCAGGAACCAGCTGCACCAAACAGCACCTCACTGCCCCGCTACCACCATGGCAGCCATCCCCTACTGCCAGGGAGGCAGCCTGAGAATGCACTTACCTAATGCTGCTTCTTCGTCAACGCAAGCCCCTTCCCAACTCCTCTCCATTTTTTATTTCCCTTCTTGATCACCATACCCTGCTCAGACCTTGCTCCTGCCCTTGCAGGATGAGGCTCTGCTCCTGCACCACACACTCACCCCTTTCTACAGCCTTGGGCTTTTCCTCTTCAGCCACCACTGCATCCTCCTATCTGCTAGTGTCACCACTGGCTCTGAATGTGGCCATGAGTGTATCTATGCCAAAGAAACACTCGACAGAGACAATCATCAAGTTGCTCTTCAGTGTGCTGGAGAAGGCTGGAAGGGGTCATTATGCTTGGGAGATTGGGAGAGTTGTAGCTGGCTTCACCAAAGAAAGAATCCTCAGTTTCTAGCAGACTCAGTTAGAGCTTGCAGAAGGTACCTCATTATTGCCAGAAATTCCTCCCCCGACAGGAGTATGTGAATATATCTCCTACGAGAAATAGAACCCAACTGATTATGAATGGACTTTTAAAATAACACACAAACATCTCACTTTTGTTTCCCTTAATCATGTCTCATGGGATTGGGACTTCTTCCTCCAGGAGCCTCTCATGAGCCTCTAAAAGGGTGAGCAAAGAGACAATGCAGTCTCTAGTGAGCACATAGAACGACAGAATCATAGAATCGTTATGTCTGGAAAAGACCTTTAAGATCATCAAGCCCAACTGTTATCTAACTCTACCAGAGCCATTTCTAAATCACGTCCCTGAGCACCATATCTAGATGACTTTTAAATACACCCAAGAATGGCAACTCAACCACTTCCCTGGGCAGCCTGCTCCAGTCTTTGATAACCCTTTCAGTTTAGAAGTTTTTCCTAATGTCTAACTTAAACCTCCCCTGGAGCAACTTGACGCCATTTCCTCTTTTCCTATCGATGTTCCCTAGCCTGAGTGCACAAGCCCAGAGAGACAATATTCCCAGAGCAACATGGTGCAACGTGGACCTGCAGTCCACCACAGGAGTCAGCACCAACACAACATCTTGACCACTACGGAAAACTGTGAGAGAGATCAGGGGTCCCACTGCACAGCCTGATCTGTTTTCTAAAATCTTTTATTCTTAAACACAGTAGTTAGTCAGAAATATTTTTTTTTTTCAGTATTTTACACTATGGACTTTCCCTATTTTTAACCCAGGTTTTACCCGTAGGCTGGGATTTGCCTGAGAAAGGAAGGTTGCTACATGCTTCTTGCTACAGACAGCATCAAGCTCAACATTTCTTGGCCTCATGTATTTGCAGACCATCTGTGAAAACTCTCTTGGGTATGAACTCTGCATTTGAAGCCTTCCTCATGATAGATTAGTTACGGAATATGCAAGGATTTAATGAAAAACATACAGAAGTATGATGAGAGCAGGAAGGCTTCATGACAAATGGCTCAGGTTCTCAAAGCTCAGTCAAATGGCCTTGCTAAATCAGCTTCAAAATGCAGAAATTCTTGTTAATGCATCCAGCAACAGTAACACAACAAATCTTACCCTAAACATTAATTCAAATTTGTTTAGATGAGCTCACTAGTGTTTTTGTGCTCTAGTGGTGAGAAAAAAAAGTTGTAAAATGTTTCCAGTTACCCATCCAGAATCAGTCTTCTGTGCACTGTATTAGCAATGCCAGGAAAAATTATATAGGAACTTTTAACTTTGTAGTGACATAACACAGGAGATAGAAAAACTAACTGGGGAGGTAAAGAGGTGGGACATGGTATATAAAGGACCGTTCCCAATCCCTTGGTATCACAGGGGAGCACAAAGACGGTGAAGACCTTGAACATTCTTGGTTTTCTTTCTGTTGGCTGTTCAGCTGGCATGAAATCAGTACACCTCAGCACTGAAAGAACAAAACACACAGACCACAGTCAAAAAAATTATTTTATAATATCCATGTCTGTAACACTAAAAAAAAAAAAAGACCAGCCTCCCCAAAAATGGCTGGGAAAACTCAGTCAAGAAGGAACTAAGAGTCTGGGCCCAGTGATCAAGTTTATTGCCTGGCTCCTTTTTAGGTGATTGCATTAGAATGACCACAAGCTACTAAACGACTAGTACAGATCAGCCCATCTCTCTTACAGAAGAACAGTGTCATGAAATATCTTCAGTCATGAACGGCAAACGAGGTTCTGAACACCTAAGAGAACTGAGGTGAAAGCACACAAGAGGACACTAGACTGACTGACAGCAGAAATCTTTCTAACTGGTAAATCCCTGTTACATAGTGGGAGGCTCAACAATTAGGGAGAAAATTTAAAACTAGACATGAAGAACACTAGAAAATGCACATCATAGGCCCAGGAAAGAGATCATCAGCTTAATTATTGTTTCTGTTCTCATGTATTTTGCACTCACCAACATCCTTTGGGAAGAAAGATGAGCAAGGTCTTTCCCATCTATTGCTTACACAGTTCTGTAAATTTTCATTAGAGCTTTATAAACCTGGGCTTGCAGGGAAATGGAATTCCAGAAAATGTCTGAATGCTGCAAGGCAATTCTGCTATGTGGGTTTTAAACCTATTTTGTCCCATGTGAGAAACTTGACTGGGTGACAACTGTGGCATTCTTTTTGTCAGCATAAAAAAATGATTTGACTATTCACCGCACATTTTCCAGGTCTGTGAAAGCCTTTGGGATTATGCTGGAGGAAAGATTTAGTTATGTTTCTATGGAAACCATAACACTTATATAAAAGCCTGTTTAACAAGCAAGACTGTGACACTGTATCTCATTCAAGGTGAGCCACCTCCGAGATAACTCATTGATGAACTTCCAACTGGGTTTTAAAGCCTGGGAGGACACCAGAGGATTTCTTACACCTCTAATAGGAGTGAGACTCAGCAGGTACTGCTGGATAACTACTTAGCACCGCAGCATAGGTGTTATAATCTCACATGGAAAGTTGCAGTCATTTGGCTAGACTTTAAAGGAAATTTTTCATCAGGTAGATCATGCAGTAATGATTTCCTAAGCTGGTGTCTCTCTCGCTTATCCCCTATTTTATACATGTGTAACTTCACTGACTCCAGTGTAACCCAGAGGAGAAATACAGTTATGTTTTTTCATAAAACACTGAAGTATTCCCAGATGTTTGTTTGCAAACACCTAGAAATAGAAGTGGTATTTTTTTCATTAAGTTACTACTTTTCCTGAGGTGAACATCGCTTTTGAAATTAAGAAGGGCTTTGTCCTGTTGACACTGCTCTTCCCAGTAAGTACACAGAAGTTGCTGTTGCAATGAAGCACAAACACTGTAGTTTGCAGGAATCAGAATTTATTTTTGTCTTTTCTCCTCAGAAAAGATGTTCAATTCAACTTTTAAAATATATTTCATGTTTTCCCATTGACAGCAATCCCAGTCATGTTGTGGATGCTATAGCAATACACTAGAAATTGGTCTTACTTGATAATCACAATGTTGGCAAAAGCTGGGAAGGAAGGTTGCTTTTTAAATTACTTCTGGTTATCTCACCATAAAAAGTTCACTGACATGAAAAAGATCGCTGGAGGAAGGAGCAAGTATTGAAAGGCATGCCAGACCCAGCATCAGACTGGGGGATTAATTTTTTAATCTACTCCCACTACTTGAGAAAGTGTAATAAGTTAAAATATTTTTTGATAGCATGGAGAGACATTGCCCTTTAGGGTATGAATGGCCCTTTCTGGATTTCAACAAGGCTAGTCACTTATATTTTGGCAATGCCCTTCTAAACCATTTACAAAACAGCTGCAGAATGCTCTCCCTGAGAAAGAGATCTGCAGAAACACAAAAGCGTATCTCAGATCTGTTCAGGGCCTGATCCTGAAACAACTCATGCAGTAACCAAACTTCTCCTACTGTCCTGTTCCCTCTGAAAAACATTATTTTCCACAGACTGAGTTAATAAGGTCATGCAAGTGTTCTTGCAGCACCTTCACTTGTTTTCTCTGCTACGAAGCCCCTGAATGGTCCATTGATGTCTGTTGTGATGGTTTATGTTCATGAAGGAATGCACAAAACTACCACTACTCCATCACTGCTATTGAACTGGGTTTGAGTGCTCAAAAAGAAATCGTTGCTGCTGTTTGCTGGAGAGGCCCATTTGTTAGTGCAGCCAAATGTCATCAAACTAGCTGAATAGTTGCAGCAGCCACCAAACCTCAGCAAGCTATACAGAGTCAGTCTGTGTTGTAAGGTGCTATGAGGTGATTGAGGTCTACCAAGTTCCAGTAGGATATGGAAAGCACAGGAAACATTCATTAAAAGAGGAAGTCTCTAAGAAAGGTTATGTATTATCTGCTCAAGAGAAATACGGTTTTGATACATCTTGTGTTGCCACTTTGCTGTTGTGTTTCTGAACTGCCAGACAGCACTTTCCATGGGACGTCTTGTCTCATTCAGTCTCCCTAGATTTCACTCAGCCAGGGAGGTACCTTCTACCCTCTCATCCTGCCAGGACAACAGTTTCTAACATCACTAGCTATAGCCTGGACTGCTGCAGGTGGGCTTCATTTCCGCAGAGATGGAGACACAGCAGGCAGGCACAAACCATGCAACAACTTCTCAGACAAAAAGTTAGGATTCAAGCACAATACTATAGCTATACAGTCCCGTGGGACAAAGGCATACCCACAAGCTCAGTGTTGCAAGGGAAGATGGAAGCCAGAATTCAATCCTTCTTGAATCACCTCTCCAAGGCCCTGCTGTTTTTCTCCTCAGGACCCGTAGGTTAATATTCACTGCTGCTTACATTCTGTAGCATCTTTTCCAAATAATTATACTCAGAAAATTCTAAAACAGATTTTTTCAGTTGTTTCCTCACCGGTAATCATGCTAGTTAATTAGGGTTAACTTTAAAGGCTAACAAAGGTAACTATGACAGATTGAGCATGAACTGCATGCTGCACATCTCCATCGTGTATAGCATTAACAATCGTATGAAGCTAAAGAACCTTCAGCTGTTTTCTTTGCATCTCACAAAACCTAATAACTTAAGCTTTAGAATACCTGTGGTGGGTGGAATATTTATTTTTTTCATGCAGTGGGAACAATGCCATAAAGGCTAAGATTTCTAAGGCCAACTTTCTAGAAGCAGTCTCACAGCTTGGTTCACTGGTGTAACAATACCAGAAGGTTTGTTCTGGACCTAATTTATTCTTATTCAATAGAATTGACTTTTAAAAAATCACTTCTGGAAATCTCCAGACCTGCTGCTTCTGCCAGCTGCCCTGGAAGCTGTGCCATATGTGCATGGATGGGTGGAAAACTCTTCACCTTCCCCAAGCCTACTCATACTCCAGCCCCAAAATTGCCACACTATCAGTAGGTGCAGGGATAATTCATGCTTGTCCTTGGTTTTGCCACTAGTCCCATTGTCATCCCACAGGAACTGGCTGGCAGTTCTTTGGCAACATGTTCCTGACTCTTAGATGTGCCAGGGACACAGTGAATTTTTGAAGTCATGTAGCTGTAGCTACTCGCAGTTTCCAGCTACGTGCAGTTTCCAGCTACACACAGTTTCAACCGCATCAGTTCCAGTACACTTTGGTGAAGCTTTCATAGCTTCATTTCAGTTGAGTTTGATTCCTCCACCTTGAGTGCAGCACACGGCTAACAACTGCTCAGCTCAAGCTTCTAAGTTGCAGCCCCACCCCATCTTTTTCTATATATGACCCATGCTATGCAAGTAAACCGTTAGAGGAGGCCTGGCTGAAAGTATTCCATTAGTATTCAGATGATAAAAAACATCCCCATTTGATTTTGAAGTTGCTGACAAATACATGAGAAAGTACATGAAGAGGAGGCAATATTCTGTTTTCCAAACATTTCTTGGAATTGCACTTGTTTGGAGTGTCTATTCAAACACCAACATGAAGCCATGTTACACCTGGCACAACAGGGAAGTATAAAAGGTCAGTTTTGCTGATGATGTGAACAATTCTTCCCCCAGTGCAACCTCAAAAATTAACTGAATCATTCATTTGCAGAGAAGAAGCAGATGTTTGGAGCCTTCCAACTTCGCCTACCCTCTGGAGAAGAAATGTGTGATATGAAGTTCAAGTGTTTCAATTATCTACATATACACACACATAGACATAAGAAAACAGGCACCACTTCTTGAATAAATCACTCAAAAGAAAAGTAACTTCTTCTTTAAGGCACTTCAGCTCAGTGATAATGGCCATTCAAACAATTAACTCTCTTAGAAACCAGCTCTGCCTGGAGAACAGAGAAACTACACATAACTGGCTGCACATGCAACTTAGATCCACACAGCGTATCTTTCCAAGGCACACAACTTACTCACATGTTGAGAAAAAAAAGCACTTGGAATGTCATGTTGCTGCTGTTGGTGACACTGATCATACAATATTGTAGTATAAAATACTTGATGATTTTTGCTTGTCCTACTTGCTCTGGTGGAAAGTGACCAGTAGTTGGCCCTCTAAGACTACTGTGAAGTGCATGGAGCTGCCTTTGCATGAGCAAAGGGATTCCACAGGCTTTGGAAGATGATGCAGATAATGTCACCATGATTCCTGTTCACTTCCATTGAATGAAGCCTGTTTTGTTTGGATCAGTGCAGCTATTTTTATTCTTATGCCCTCAAATATGACCTCACTAATTATACTGGATGGCCAGTTCACAAGCTGAAATGAACCTTACCTTGTAAGAAAATGGAAGTCAAGCAACTAGATGCAAATTAAGACATGTCCATGTGTGGGGTTTGTAAACACAGTCATTTTGGAAAGTAATTTTCTGTGTGGTCACAGTTAATCCCAGTTAACCATGATAGCATCAGAATTTAGTTTTAATTTAGTTTAGTTCAGCTTGTTAGAAAAAGGTTGCTACTTCAGGGTTGGGGTTTTTTTGCTACTAAGTACTAGAGCTGAGGGATTTGAATGTTTATAGAGAGCTGAATATATGACAAATAAGGATTTTTTCAGAAACTCCCAAATGGAGATAGAAGTTACAAAACGCTTCCTTGAAGCTAATAATCCCTTGTATTTCAAGTGCTGACTGGGCTGGTTTTGCAAAATAAACATTTCTTTAAAAAAAAACTTTGCATGCTTAAAATGTCTGCAGTCAAGAGGAGGACAGAAAGCAGTTAAAGAATCACCTAAAATATACCAAATTATTAAAAAACAGCTTCAAAGGTTAAGAAATAAATCAGACCCTCAGATAAAATAAATCAGAACTATGCATATTTGCAGCAGAAGGTCTGTCTGGAAAGTTTCATATTATTTTTTTTTAAATAAAATCATTCAGACCCAGGCATCTTTCTTCTTGCACTACTGAGGCTTTGATAAGTGCTTCACTTGAAGTAACTTTGAATGATATTGTTGGAGACGCATCAGTTTATTCCAGCTGTGTCTCAGGAAGCAGAATCATAGAATGGTAGAATCACAGAATCACAGAAGACAGGAAGCGATACCCTGTGCAGTAAAGACAGAGCCAAGAGAAGTGTTTTATTCTCCACCTGGTTGCAGTAGATGCAGTCAGTCCTGAGTTCTGTGTGGCTGGTTTCTCTGCTCTTACCCACCACTTGGAAAATTCCTGTGTTGTCAAAAATGGGGACTGGGAAGCAAAATGACACAAGCATCATGAGAAATTGTTATGTGCTCCAAAGGCCAGAATTGGAGAACATTACTAGACACCAAAGGATCAATGACTGCTGTTGGCTTTGCCTATAAAATTCATAGTCATCACTTCCCTGACTCAGAAACTTTTTATTGCAGCAAGCATTAGATATTAAGCACTGCCACTAGACATAGTACACAGTTAGACATACCAGTGATCTACTCAAAAGCAACCCCCTGATTTTTTTATTAAAACCCTTTTAACCAAAGTGTATATCATGTTTATTCTATTCTTTTGCCTGCTGTATTCCATTCCTCTTAAAAAGAAAATAGTTATTATTCAAGTATTTTTTGAGGTAAGTGACAGGATGAAAATTTCTCATGGATGAAGAACCAGAGTGGTGATGGCTGCTGGGTATCTACTAAGCAGCAGATACAAACTGGCAGAAGGAACCTCCATCCATCAGCCCTGTGTCACTTGACGTGGCTGTGGTCCTGGAAGCGACATCTCCACAGCCCAAACAGTCACCTAGATAATGACAACACCGTGCCCCTACCTTGTTTCAAGTACACAAAGATGCGTAATGCGTTGCTTTGAGGGAATAGCAACAGAGCAACAGCTGTGCTTCTTTAAAGGTGCTCAGAGAGGCAATAAGTCTTCTCAAACTCTTGCCAGAGAGGCCCACTGGCTCAGACATTAGGGCACAATAATAATGTCCAGGCATGATTTTTCCCCAAATTAAGAGTACATTCTTTACATCTAGCACATCAGGACAAGGTAATAAATTCAAGCTTCTCCAGTAAATTGGAGCATAAAAAATGGAGGAATGACATAGAGTTTATTTTTAGTTTGGATTCTCCCCATTCTATTTAGAGCATGAAGCCCAGAGGCAACAAACAAACAAGCAAAAAAAAAGTCCCATGAAAATGAGTTTTGCATTAACAGCTGGGTGAGCCAGTGGAGCTCACTACAAAGCAGCAACAAGGGAGGTTTGGGGAGCTCACCCAGCTGGCACCACAGCCACACTTAGGTGAAAATTCAGTGTAAGCACACTTTCTAACCATGTTCCCTAAGGCAGGAGCTCCGGTATGAGCTAACAGATTTCTTGTAGAAAACATGTACACGTTTTGAAGCAATTAGAGTTAGGAGTGGGCAATGATACCAAACCTTTTATGCTTCTCATGAGCCCACCCAAATTTCCATTTCACCCCATTTAACTCTCATTGGTCATTTTTTCTTTGGTCAGAAACTTCAAGTAGACTCAAACTAATACCCATTCTTCCCTGTCTGTCATGTCAACAGGTCAAATATTATTTCAAACAAGGGAAAAAATGGGCAGAGCAAACCTGGCAAATCTGAAAGAAACTCATTAGTCAGGGAAAAAAAATAATTGAGAAATCTGTTCTTCAGCTCTAAGCAATTGTCAGAGGTTGGCCATTTTGACAGCGATATACCAGCAGTTACATGATGGGATGATTCTTGTGAACATAATATGCTTCAGTGACTATGAGAAGCTATGCTAACATGGTGGTAGCTGTAAAAGACATCATCATTTAAGGCATTGGCTGGTATGGCAAGATGCAAACAATCAAAACGTCACAGGCATGGCCCAGTATAAAGCTAAAGCCAAGCGTTACTGGTGTTTCATTTGCTGTGGGATATGTGATGTGTAGGCAGTGATGAAGATGGAGCAAGTGCTCATTTACAGCAGAAGAACTTCGCATTGTTGAGTGCTGTGTCATTCTGAAGCCCCTGGGGGGGCTCTACCTTGGTCTGGAGACTGCATACGTTGCAGCTTTTGCTCCATGGGCCAAATCTACCCCACGATAGTCCATCACCTACTAGGACAATTGCATCTGAGCATCTGAACTGGATGTTGTTGGCTGTGGTGTCATCACCTCCTCCTTGGGACTTCTCTGTTCTCAATGAGAAGGAGATCAGGTAGCCTCCAGGGCAAACTTGGAAGCTGGTCCAGGAACCCCACCTGGCAAAAAAGCAGACAGAGGAATACCTGGGTTGTGCAAACTGCTACAAAGTGCTTCTTCTCCTTACCATGCTGCCCTCAGGTTGGACACTTCCTTGCTCACAGCAGTGACCAGTGCAACATCCCGCTGCAGTCGGGGGCCCCTTACTTTCCAAAGGTGTACTTTTCTCTTTATTGGTATCTCATCAGAAAAACATCAGGAAGTCCGAGATTGGATAATTATGATACTGGTGGAAACTCCAAGTACAGCCTGGGCATGTGTTTTATGGTGAAACCTTGAGCTGTCTGATAAGTACGCACCAGGCAGCAGGGAGAGCAGACACTTTGCCATCCAAAGGTGCAGTGCTGTTCACTTCAGCAGGGCCTGGGCTTCACCCAAACGGTTTCTAAATGTGTGGTGAAAAACCCCTTTCCTCGCATCTGCCCCATGTATTGCATATTTCCAAGAGGGACTCTAGCCCTGCAATGATACTTGGGTGGTTCACAGTGCCCTGCAGAAACTTCAAGAGCAGACAGAAGGTGGTAATGTGAAGTAACTGTGTTTAATTACCCTAAAAATGAATGAACCAAAACCATAACCACCTGTTTTAATTTATTTTATACGCCAGGACTATGTAGACAAACAAGTCAGAGAAGTGACCACTGCAAATGGTGACACCTATGGATATTTTGGGAGCTGGTGCATGACAAATAAGGGAAAAAATGGTGTTACTTACTCCCCCAACCAAGGACTCAATGACTGAGTCATCTTGACAATGCAGGCATATACTGTTCAGAGCTGTGTCATCTCTTCCAAACTGGGAGGGCTCCACCCATGGTAGAAAATATACAAGGACAGAGGTAAAGGCAAGGGGGAGAGGACTCAGGAGAAGTCCTTTAAGTGCCAGTCATATAAAGCTCCAGTTCCTTTCTGTAATAATAAAGAGAAAATGCCTTGGGAAGCACATGGGAAAAGAAGTCTGTCACACTAGGAAACCGTAATGCACCTACATAACCCTTGTAACATGTTCTTCGTGTTTTCTAACTATTTCTGACCCAATGTGTAAGGCAGAGACTCTGAGTCCCCAGGAGAGATGCTGGAGACGGCTGCCTCTCTCCCTGATTCCAGTAGCAGATTTCAGCATTTACATGGCTTCTCCCAGTAAAATCAGCTACATGGAGACCATGCATCTGCCAGCCCAAGAGTTTGAGAGAAAAACAATTCTGGCAGTAGCCCTGGTTTTGCTGTATCTGATTGAGACCTCTTGTCCTAAAAAAAAAAAATAAATATCATATACTATAAAAAAAATCATAACTATAGTGGCAACATCTTCTAGACTAAGTTTTCCAAAAGACTCATAGTTTTATGTACAGAGTACAATACTCAGGAAGCGGAAAATCTCTGCAAAAAGTCCTTTGACTCTGAGAAGACCCTCCTGAGAGGTGAGAGCTGTATACCAGGGCACAGGGACAGAAGACAGTGGGAAATAGGGAGAATTTTAGCTTCAGCTCAAATAGGAAGAATTTTACCCTCAGTGCAAATCCATTGGCATAGCCATAGTGGAAAAATTGCCGACCCCCCCCACTTGCCCCAGTGGCCTCCACTGGGCACAGTGAGGACAGAGGTGTATTCACGTGCCTCTGTGCCTGGGCTGCAAGGGAGAGGAGCAGGATGAGGGTAGCTGGCATGAGGAGCTTCATCTCTTGCACTCTGCATCTGCTGAAGGAGAGCTGGTACATGGATGGGGGAATATATACCCTGCCAAGGCAGTTTGCCTTTCCCCACCAGTCCATCAACAAACACCATAGGAACAAGTTTCTACCCAGTCAGTGACACGACACTTGTTGACCCGCTCAGAGTGCCCTTGAGGAGCTCCCTGGGAGCCCAGAGAGTTTGACAGCCACCGTGCAGCAGATGCTGTGGCTGCAGGGGTATCCACCATCACTGAAGGGCTATATTGAGACCTACGTGCTCTTTGCCATTCTCAGAGTGCCTGTGGAACAACTTGGCAGAGGCTTGATATCGATTCCTGCTGCTGGCTGGGAATATTCTTGGCAATGAGGACATTGCCTTTAGAGGGAAACTGTCATAACCATTTTAGTTATTGCTGGATGTCTAGCAAGACAGGTCAATCTATACAAAGAAACATGGGGGACCTGGTCTGGAATAAAGTATACTCAAGCCTTGTGTCTCCCAGCACCCTGTGTTGAACAGGATTCCTGGTAAGCTTGCCGTATGTACAGTCTATTTATAGTTTCAATGTCATTTTTTTCACTGTGATTTTTATTTCAATAAAAAACACTGTGCTTTGTGACAAGCTTAACTTAAGTCAGACATGCTGGGCTGCTCACAGTGACTCTCAGAGAGACAGTGGGACATTGCCATTGGGAGGAGACATGGAAGGCAAGTTTTCCAGAAAGGCGACACTGAACTTGAATGCACAGTCTCTGAGGATGCCAGGATGCAGGGAGAGCTGAATTTGAAACCCTGTAGTTGAGACTCTCTTAACATACAGATAACCAATGCTTCTTAGGGCTCTTAGTCAGGCTTGCAGGGTCTGGCACAGGCTGTTTCTCTGTTCAAGAGGCAAAGAGCAGAATACATTTGAGGAAAGCGTCTCAAGCCTCAGGATTTTATAGCAAGATGGGGTGCCAAACCTTGAATTATCAGAAGACAGTCTCCCTCTTTCAGTCTCTGCTCTGCTCCCTCTGTTCCTGTCCCATTAAGAGGTGATGTTGTTTTTCCCACCCTTGGCTCTGTACCCCGCTTCTGCTTGTCAGTGCTTTGTGCACGTGACAAGATCTGCAAACGGAGATGGTGGGAAGCTGGACAAGCCTTTCAGGGGAAGGCACCCAAACAGCACAGCATCTGATGGAGGCACAGCCTGTTTTCCTTTTTAAACCAGGACTTCCATCTTGTTTCTCCAAGGGGGGGATGTCCAAGCCCAGGGGAAAGGTGCTTTCCCCGCCAAGGACCATGCGATCACAGCTGGTGAGCTCAGACAGGGTCACATGGTGGCAGCTGGGGCACCCAGACCTGCCTTTGGCTGCACATGAATGGAAAGAAGCAGTGGGAGTCAGAAGGAAATGTCTAGGACCTGGTGTTAACACCACAAAAGAAGCAGCAGAATCTCCACATTCGTTTCTGCTTTGCTGGCCCCAAACCATCTCCCTTTGGCTGCTTCACCTCTGGCAGCAGTGGTGCTGACCCACAGTCTGGCAGGACCCGCACACCCTCGGATTCTGCTCCGATCAGGAGATTTCTGTCGCTTCCCAGCCCCAGAGGGAGGATCCCTGAGCACGGTGAACCCTCAGGGTGACAGGGGAGCAGAGTGAGGCAGGAGAGCATTGAGGTCACCCTCAGGGATTTGGCAATGAGAAATGACTCCTACACACACTTCAGAGGCCACTAAGAAAACTCAGGCCCAGGATGAGCACTGTCACTCTGGGGCTTGGGAAGAATCATTTTCCCTATTCTCAACCAAAGAAAGTACCTGGTAACCTGTGGTGCCAAAATTGAGCTGCCTTGGGCTCGATTTCAGAGTACACAGCTTAGATAGCACTTAATATGTACAAATGCCATGGATTTCTGCGACTGTGTAGTGGTGCTAATTTTGTTTGGATGCCTTGAAATGTTTTCTAAGATCAGCTAACCTCAAATATCAAAATAAAAAGAACTCTACAATGGTGAGATCGGACCTCTTACTGACACGCGTACCCTACTTTCTCCCTGCCTCTCCTGTATTTTAATATCCTTGAAATAATGTCAGAACATAGCTTTAAAAAGAATTGGCAAACTGATGAATTTGATTAACAAAACATGACTACGCTAAAATGATGATGATACAGGGTATTTCATGCTTTCATTATTCATCCAGCTGAATACAATTATTTTTGCAAGCAGAGGAGCATGAAAATTACGCCATTATTCTTCAGCTTTTATAAATACTTCTAAAAATTTAAAAATAAACAGATGAATATAATAGTAACTGGTATGATAATTTTATAAAATTAATATTTTGATGCAAAGAAATATTTGTAACTTACATGGAACATGCAAAATAAATTTATATCTATAACATATAAAAACATATACCATACACAATTTGCTTCATTTTATGATGTTATTGAAAAAATGATATATTGACAGCTCATGAAAATGGATTTATTTCTTATTTTTATACTTGAAAATACCACACACTTAGGAATACAAACTTTATTTGGCACTATTGTGTGTTTTCTTTCTCATACACTCAATTTCTCATATTCAGGTACATCTGTTGCTCAAAGGTCAATGATCATTTGAGAGACTTCCCAGACTGCCCAGCCTCATCCCATAGCTTTTGAAAAGCACAGCAATAGACTGTGAAGTCATGCAAGACCACACCTGCTTCAATTTTCTCGCTCCCGTTTCGGTCTCCAGTAGCTCTGCTCTCCATCCACAGTGCACGTACCTCCATCCTGCTCCTAATGGTCTGTCAGGAGCTCTTCAAGCCCGTGGAGATCCTGATGTATTTCAGCACGGTACTTTGTCTGTGTTCTGAAGAGAGTCATGCACCAGAGTCATTTCTGGTTTTTACTTCCTTAAAATTGTAAGGATTGGGCATTTTTAAAACCTAGTAATTAATATATTTCTATGTCAGGCAGAGAAAATCAGTTCCTATTATCTCCTCTACTATGTGTTTTGTAGAATTCCCTGCAAAAGATTAAATATACTAATTTAGAAAAAGTTTGAAGTTTCTTTTATCAACAAGACACAGAAGTAGAAATGAGCATAGTGTCGTAATTTTTAACTATTCATATTAACCCCCATCTTGGACATTCTTGCTCCCTTCTTCGCAGGATCCAGCTCACACCAGAAGTTTCCAGGAGCAGGGAGGGGTCTAGTATGATGATTTGCCAAGAGATAGAAACAAAGGACAAGCATTGTACACTGATGTCCATAACTCAGAAACACACTCGAATCGGCTGGTCAGATGCAAGCAAGAACTTCTCCATTCCAGTCTGTCAAATTAAAAAAGTTTCCTTTGATGTGAAATCTTCTCTGTGTGCTAATAGGAGAGAATTTCCATCTTAGATTGAGGTTCAGGGTCTACATCTGCTCATAGATCGTTCGTTGCGCTGCCAGCAGGTCTTCTGGCCTGGGGAGGTGAAAGGAACCTCTGGTGAGCTCACTTTCTCTGCAAGTAAATAAAACCTGCAAGATACTCAGGTGAATTGAAAACTGGCCAAACAGCCAGGCCCAGAGGGTGGTGATCAGAGGCACAAAGTCTGGTTGGAGGCCAATAACTAGCAGTGTACACCAGGGGTCAATACTGGCCCCAGTCCTCTTTAAGATCTTCATTAATGATCTGGATGACGGGGCAGTTTTGCTGCCAGCAGGTTTGCTGGAGACACAAAACTGGGAGGAGTGGCTGATATGTCAGGGGGTCACGCTGCCATCCAGAGAGACCTCGACAGGCTGAGAAATGGGCTGATGGGAACTTCATGACATTCACCAAGGAGTAGCGCAAAGTCACGCACATGGGGAAGAACAATGCCATGTACCAGTGCATGCTGGTGACCACTCTGCTGGGAAGCAGCTTGGAAGAAAAAGACCTGGGGGTCCTGGTGGACACCAGGTTGAACATCATCCAGTAATGTGCTCTTGCAGCAAAGATGGCAAACGGTATCCTGGGCTGCATCAGGCAAAGTGTTGCCAAATGGTCAAGAGAGGTGATCCTTCTTTACTCAGTGCTGGTGAGGCCAAACCTGGAGTCCTGTGAATGATGCTGGGCTCCTCGGTACAAGAGAGATATGGACTTACTGGAGAGATTCCAATGAACGGCCATGAAGATGATTAAGACACTGGAATGTCTCTCCTATGAGGAAAGCTGAGAGAGCTGGGACTGTTCAGCCTGCAGAAGAGAAGGCTCAGGGGCACCTCATCCATGTATATAAACAGCTGAGGGAAGAATGCAAAGAAGATGGAGCCAGGCCCTTTTCAGTGCTGTCCAGTGACGGGACCAGAGGCAACGGGCACAAACTGACACAGAGGAGATTCCCTTTGAACATCAGGGAACACGTTTTTGTGGTGAGGTTGACTGAGCACTCGCACAGGTTCCCAGACAGGTTGTGGAGTCTCCATCCTTGGAGACAGTCAAAAGCTATCTGGACAAGGTCCTGGGAACTGGCTCTAGGTGACTCTGCTTGAGCAGGCAGTTGGAGCAGATTACCTCCAGAGGTCCCTTCAACATCAACCATTCTATGACTGTGTGATTCTGTGAACTGGAAGAGAGATGTTGACAGGAACAACAAGAGGTCCCTTCAACATCAACCATTCTACATTCAACATCAACCATCATCATCAACAACAAGGCAACATAAATGGCCATGAAGATAATCTCAGTGATGTTTTTTGAGTGAGCTGTAGGAAGGGTTGAAGGCAGCATGTGCCCAGGGTCTCAGGAGAGGCGTGAAGGTAGACAGCATCCACCAAACAAGTCAGTAAGTACAGAGGGGTAGTTTTGGTTGAATGACTGTGTGTTTCTGTATGCTCCAGGCCATTTTATTCTCCTCCCACTCTGTTACCAAGATGCTGGTTACCGCAAACCAGCTCTCAGTAGCCATGTCCCTCACCAGCTCCAATGTCCAAACTGGCCGTCATGATTAGGTATAAATCGGGTGTAAATCACACAGCCTGGTTCTGGCAAACCTCTCTCACCTGCAGGTTGAAAGGAAGATGAGTCACCCTCCAGGTAGTTGAATCCTGCAAAAGAACCCACTGTCTCATGGAAACAGTTCATCAGCGAACCCAGAAATCACACCTATTGCCAAAGAAATATGAAAGAGCAACAAAGAATCTATTCTATTCTATGAAAGTATGAACAAGCAAAGGGTTGCATTATCTAGAAAAAAATGGGTGGGATTCTGACTGAATTTAGACATTTACAGTGCATATGTCTCCATCTGAAATAATCACCATGGGCTTCCTTTATAGCCGCTGAGAGAGACAATATGACGACAACAGAAAGAAACAGATACCTTCACATGAACCTTTCCCTAAAAATACCCATTCATCTCTGCTGACTACAGGGAGGCATGGTCCCCATCTGGACTATTCTTATAACCTCAATCTCTTTTTAGGCTTTAGTAGGCTAAAAACAGTAGTGCTGAATTAGAATTCGTTTTCAGTAATATGGGCAAATGTTTAAGAGAACATGAGTAATCAAATTATGTGCTGTCTGGTCCTCATTTTCTCATTTGTTAAATTGACTCAGATTAATAGAAAATAGAATAGCAGGAAAAATGCAAGTGAGAGACGTCAGAAGTGAGACAAGAGCCAGGATTTTCTAGCTGCATGAGCAGAGAAAGGCACTTTACAGCAGACGACAGGCTAAGTATAGCTGTTTCTCAGATGTAGGAGGAGACAGTTTTGGATTAGTGATGGGGTATAAAGAAGCATTTTACTCAGAGGTGGTGCTCCTCTTGTTGTGAACTTGTCTTCAGGCAGTTTCCTACCTGCCCATGACCCCAACTTTCATGTAAAACTTGCCTCGGAAACTTAGACAATTTGGTTATCTTACCTACTAGGCTGAGCATCCATTAGTGGTTTTAAACATGGAAACTACAATCTTTACAGTTTCTCATAATTTTCATTTCTGTATTATCAATAGAACTAACTTCCTTCATCTATGAGTTATGTATGTCTTCTTTCTATAGCCTTATTCTTTTATTGCTCATTGTAATTTTTGTTTACAATGACTAATTATTTTAACACATTCTTGTGAAATCCTAATTGCCCTGCAGTGGGAGCTCTCAATTTCTTTCAGTTCCCCATTCCTTCCTTTTGGCCGGCATGCCAAAACTGTTTATTTTTGCCAGAGCGCCACAGAACAATCCTCTCTATAAATCAATCTGAGATAGAGAACCTAAAGAGAGGTAACAGGACAGCTTGTCCATGCCTGCAGCCCTAAGGCAGGATCAGTCCACACCTGTGTTTCCAAAGGATGAAGGATGTTTGTCCAACCTGTGCTTAAAAACTTTCAATGGTAAACACACCTCAGATCCCTTAAGCAAGAAAGTGTAGTGCTCAGCTGTCTTTACTGTTGGACTCACTCTCCTAACGTCTTCAGAAATGTAAAAGACAACTGTTTTTTCTTGTTCATAATAGTATAGTTTATTTGTTTCTTCCCTCCACAACCATTGACACACAGGAAGACTACCATCACATCACTTTTCAGTCTTGTATTCCCACTAAATAATCCAAATTCTTTCAGTCCTACTGCCTATATAATTTTCTAGATCTGGTGTTTTATGGGGTAGGTTTGGGGATATTTTTTCACTCTCCACTATTGGTAGGTCCACAGGTTCCTTGAATTTCATCATCCAGAACTGTACCCAATATCCCAGCTAAGATGAACCAAATGCTGAGAGGAAAGGTTATTCAGCATGGCTGGAAGCTTGCATTTTTGAACAGCATTTCAACAGAGACCTTGCCATTGAAGTGTGGTACTGGAAAGGTGGAAACTTTCTACTTGCTTGTTTAGTTGAAATGCCTGATTAGAGAGCAAGGGCGGGACCTTGTTTAGGCTTTCCAGCACGATTCCTGCCATTTTCATAACAGTACGACACTATTGTCTCATGCTTAAATTATGATGCACTACACTCAGAATTTCTACAGAGGATCCTTTCCCTTTTCCTTCATACTAAATTAATCTCAGCATTACTTGCTGTGTGTCATGCCTACACAAGAACTGAAAACACATAAAGTTCCATTTGTCACTAGATCTTATTGTGATTTCTACCTGCATAGGGTGGCCAGCAAAAAAATCAAACATTCTTAAGGAACTTGTTGAGCAGAAAGAAAGGAGAAACCTTGGCCAGTAACGAAGAAATTGTTTTGCACATCTCATAGTTTTTTAAACTCTTTGCACTAAGACGTTCACTTCTTTTCC
>NW_009649846.1:1037365-1085248 GCF_000708025.1 Charadrius vociferus | reverse complement strand
CACAAGTAAGGAACAGAGAATAGTAGCTGGAAACGTAAGCGTATCTGCTCAGGCGTGATTATACAAGGGCAGCCGGGGATGGAGAGAGGTGCTGCCTGGCTGCAGCCCAGGTGTGCTGGGAAGAGGTGGAGGCAAGCTGCAAAGAGAACAGCTGGGACCTACAGATAAGGCCATAGCAGACAACACAGTCCATTTATACCCAGGGTACAGGACACCATCAGGTGACAACAGAAACCAAGGCATTGTCTTGTTTGGCTCTGACACTTGACTCTTTCTGAAGGTTTAATCCTGCATACGCTGTTTTCTAGACTTGTCATCATTTTTGCTGATATCTTCTGGACTGTACCCAGCTGATCACACCTGTTTTGAACAGCATTTCAACAGAGACCTTACCATTGCAGCGTGGTACTGGAAAGGTGGAAACTTTCTACTTGCTTATTTAGTCAAAATGCCTGATTAGATAGCAAGGCTGGGACCAGCACCTCCCTTCCTTAGAACTGCTGACTCACCAGTCATGTTCTCTCAAGTCTCTCTGAAGGTGGCTTTTCTCACATCAGTGTGACTTCATTTGAAACTTGCTTGTTTTGAATTCTACCCCCATCCTGTAGTGTCTTCAGCATCTCCCAGGCTGGTGCCATCTATAAATTTAACAAGCAAACTCTCTATTCTACCATGCAAGTCATTAATAAAACTATTGAGTAATTCCAGACCCAGAACAGTCTCCTGTGGAACATGGCTCGATATGTGTTTCTACAATTGGATCAGAATTTCGACATTTTTTATCATTGATTCAAATTGCTAATTAACAAAAAAAATAAAAATAAAAATAGAGAGATGGACCCTCCTGTAGTGCAGATTTACTGACAGCCGGAGACCAAATGTCAATTTACACCCACTGCAGATCTATGATTCTGTCTTCAACTAAAGATCACATATGAAAACTCTAGCAACTTATTCTGAAAATGCATTGGGAAAAGTTCTCAGGATTAGCCTTAACCACAGCCACAAGGCTCTTCAATCCTCTGAACACGAGTGCTGTGGCATATCTAATATATCCAAAAGTGATCCACCCCCTCACCCATGTCAAGGTCCTACTCCCCCGGCTGGATATGCTGTGTACACACCAGTGCATACCTGGGCTTTCTCCTCTGGTAAACTAAGTGGTTCCCTTGATGGGCACAGGCTGCCACCAGCTACAGCATATTCTGCATTGGGATGCAGACCGACCAGCATAATGGAGGCAGGTCAGTCCTCACCAGCCGGCCATGAAAAGCTGTCTGGTGCTAACAGCAATGCCAACAAGGCTACTTCAGTCCCAGAGTGTCCCCTGCAGAGAGCTGGGACTGCTCTTGTCAATGACACCACTTTCCCCAAGCTCCTACTAGTGGACTTTGACCATCCTCCTCAGTTCCTTTCCTCACCCTTTAACAGCTCTGTGGAAAAAGGCAGTCTGTGCTGTGGCTGGGTTTTGGCCATGCCTGCAGGGGCAGGGCGGCCGTGCATGCTAGCTCAGTAACACCGAGCCAAAAAGAGCAGATTGAGGTCTGCTTAGGGTTAGGAGAGGGAGGGAGAAAGGAAGAAAGGAAAGAAAGAAACTGTGCACAAAGCTCTGAAATGAAAATTGAATATTTGTAGATTATTTTGATAAATACCAGATCATCCAAAGTATACCTTTATTTTTAAAAAGGGCTTAATTAGCAGATCCTGAGCACAGGTGAAGGGAAGGAAGAAAAGAAAGCAGAGAACATGTCCTTAACATCAAAATGTCTAAAAGTGTTTAATATATGTAAAGATCTGTTACTTATATCAAAATGTTGCATCTCCTAAGGTAATTCAAGGGTTGGTTGAAAATAGTTGAGCCACCCCTCTGAGATTCGTGCTCATAAACAGAGCGAATTGCACCCTGGCGTACGCCCAGAGCCAGGCAATGCGGTGGTCTCTAATATACAACATGTTTGGACAAAGAGTCTGGAGGCTGTCAGCCTAAGATGAAGACTCATGGGAGAGAGATCATGTTCTTAAAGGAAATGTACACATGGAATTACAACCCTCTTCCACTCTGGAGCAGGGCAGAAATACTTGATGGTCATTGGGAATTACCATTGGGAATTACTGTCAGCCACTGCAGTCTGAACATTTGCACTGATGGGAAAACTCAGACAAAACTCTTCTCTCTCTCAAGAGGTCTTCACAGGCAATCATGATGATCCAGAGAATTTACTGTGAAACAGACCCTGTCGTCTGCAGTTAGCCCTCCACCTCTGGAACTAATGCTGCAAAGTATATTGATCCAGCAAAGCCTTTAAGCACAGCATTAATCTTCTGGACTTCATTTATATTCTTAAAGTTCAGCAAGTGCTAAAGGGCTTTGCTGTATTTGAGCTTGCAGCACCTTAAAAGCTCAGACCTGCAATTAGCAGCCTTCAAACCACAGTCCCACAGCCCTCACCACTGACCAGTGGGTGTCTGACCTGGGAGGCAGCCCTGGTCCTGACACTGCTTCAGGTCTCCCTTGTCACAAAATGGTGTGAACCAAAATGGTCTGGACCCAGTGGCTTTACTTGGGGATTTGGACTCATACTACGTGGGAGGCTCTGGACTAACCAGAATACAAATCATACTCAATCAGCAATTTTGCGAATGAATTACTCCAAGGTGTCTGTCAGGAACAAATAGGGGAAATTCTGGTTAGTCACAGATTAACCCAAGATATCCTGTACCTGGGTGTAGTTCAGAGTGAAAACAGGAAGGCTTTTCCTTCTGAGTTATGAATAGGTATTTCTTCTGTGATTTTGAATGGGCCATCTGCTTGACTTCAACTCCTGCAAACACATTGAGCCTTCATCTCTTGCCTCCCCTCTGTCATAAATGTCAAGAGCAAGAATTGGTCACCACCTGCAAACAATGGTAGCTGTCTGGGGCATGATCTATTTATTGTTTACACTCTGTTAAAAGTGTTCAGTTATTTGCTTTGGGGAGTTCCCATAGTGTTCTTCACTGAGGTATCCAAGGGCTCCACAAACATTAGTTTGTCTTGTGAAATGAAGGAGTGACATTTCTCCATATAACAGTCCAGGCACCAAGGCACATGGACTAAAGACAAAAGAACCCATTCACTCTGAGTGATGGATTTCCTTGACTAGATTTCAAGGTCTCAGGTATTACATAGGATATAATAGATTCAAAGCAGAGGTAGAACTGCTTGTAGAAAACTCCATTCTGCAGTTGCAACCCTAGTGTCTCAGTACGAACAACCCAGAAAACAATCAATGGTTAGGAAGCCACCTATGAATGACTGAAGTGATCTACGTTGGACCACCAAAGGCGGCATGATAGAGGTGCCCTATGCAGCATTCACACTCTGCGGGGTGTCAGGCTCCAGTCCTCTAGCCCTGTCTTGCTGCCCGGTCATCCCAGACTGACCATATCTAGACCCTGGCTGCCTGCACGTGATTCTGGTGCCAAGATCCAGTCCCCCTTGCAACATTTTCTGCTTTGTCTCTTGGCCAAAGACTTGGAAAGGAGAGGAAAAGAGGAACAATTACCCTGGCATCATTAAAAGAGTAGCACTCAATACGGTACCTGTGCCACATCCCACTAGTTCCTGCTGTCATGGGTGATGCTGAGAGCTGCAGGAAGCAGGAAAGTCCTGAAGAGGTAGAAAGAGTGGGGAGAGGCAAAAGAAGAGGTGGATGTCTCTCTCCTTGCACCCAGGTACTGACCAGTAACAGGAACAGAAGTAAGGGGAGGTCAGCACCACCACAGGTAGAAGGCAGGGGAGCTGCTACCAGCCTGGGAGAGGGTAGCATTCACCTGCCTGCAGAGTTCTGGTAGCCACAGAACCCTCTCCCACCTCCTCCCCCAGCCACATGCATTCATGCAAGCCCACCTGGAGAAGGCGATGCCAGCTGGGACAGTGGGACCAAAGTGCTTGCTAGTAAGAGGAAGCTTCTCTTCCAATGGCTTGCTGTAGTTCCCACAGCTCCTCATCTGGGGTGTTTGCTTGCAGCCAACCATAAGGAGGGAAGAAGAATTGCTGTGGAAGAGATGTGGGCCATGAAGGAATGCTGCATCCTAGAAAAGGCAATGGCTTTTCCTCACCCCAGCTCCTACCTTCAGTTTCAGAACATTTATGCCTATTTTTTTCCATGTTTCCCACATCTGGTTTCTGGCTCATCTTTATTTGATTTAGGAACTTCTGACGCTATGCTGTCTGTGTACAGCACAGGTCGTGCTTCAGGAAAAGAGGGGTCTGTGTCTCTGCTTTCTGTCCAGCACCAAGACAGAGGAAGGTGTGCATCAGGCCACAGCTGCTGTTGCAGCACTAATGCTTCTCTGCTTGGGGCTGAAGTATACCCAGCAGAGATGGAATAACCTGTCCACTTAATGCAATTGCTGCCAAGGCTCATCTGCATAGGTGCAAAATGCATTTTTTGTTACATTTAATGTTCACTCTAATTAGGGATGATAAAAGAGATGTGGAGAGGAAACGCATATGATAGATATTTTGTCAGACTTCGTATTGTTTCAACGCTACATGTTACTGAAATGTTGACTTTTTACAACAGTGCAAAATGATATATCTTTCCCCAGCCGCCTTCTGAGAAATGCCTGAACCTGAAGTTTTACAAACAAGTACACAGCAGAAGAAGTTTCACCACAAGCCTTAATGATGTGGCAAAGCTACAACCAACTGAAAGTTGTTGAGAAGGAAGACTTGAGCAACCTAGTCAGGACAGCTGTGCTTCCTCCCCTCCACAGTTTCCTCTGAGTCCTCTAGGGCTCCTGTAACTCTCAGATGATATATTTTTTTTTTTTTTTCCCTAGCAGAAGCCACTTACCCATATCCCTAACCACTATAAATTGGACTGGAACGGTGCTGGTTTGTATCACTCTCCTCCCGGCTGAAGCCAATGGGCACAAGCTTCTTAATCCCCTCCTCTCTGGAGTCATCGTAGGGCAGAGGTACATCCTGCACTGAAGGGAACTGCCAGTCCTGAATAGACTTAAAATTTCTGTGTGAGTGTGAATGAAAGTCACCTGCCCTGAGAACTTCTCAGAGAGAGGCTAGGTGCATGTGAGTGACATCTTGTCTTTATATATGATTTTAAATTTATATGCATGTATTAAAAAATGGTTAAATGCTCCAGCAAGTATACATTTTTTTGGTCCCCACCAAAGCCTGCCGCTCTAGCTGTCAGTGAAGCATTAACAGAGAATTGGTGATCTGAACAGGGTCTTGCCCACAGCACGTCTCCTACAGCAGCCCTATAGGAAGCCCACTTAACTTTTTCAGTTTGCTGCCACACGCAGGTTTTCAGGCAGCCCCAAGAATTTCTTCTCGTGAAAGACTCATCAGGCCTGTGCCAGGCTCTGTTTATTTATCTCACTGCTCTAACCTGAAAAAGTCTGCTTTTCCAGTCATGCTGCTCTTGGAATGCCCTTGAAACTTTGACATTGCTGTTTCCATTTCTTCCCCCAGTGTTCATCCCTCATAACATACTTACACTAGACATGGGAGAGACCCTCATGTTCGGCTCAGGAACAAAGGGAGAGTACCTGTAGGGTGGTCCCTGCCACTATGCAGGAGCAGCCATGTAGATGTAGGGGGAAGGATCTCAGGAACAGCAGAGACAGAGAAGAAAGTAGACACCTTCTTTTTTCTTTATATGGCATTACCTCCAGGCCAAAGCCCTTTCACAGCTGCCACTGTGTCACCCTGCCTGAGCAAACACACCTGGCCCTTCATCTACTCTCTTGGGTTCTTGCTTTGCTTCTTATTTCAGGGAAAAAAAGGTGGGTGCCGTGGTGAAAAATCTCCCTTTCTCAGCTATTTGTCATGCTGTGGTCCCTTCTTTCTTTGTTCTGAGATAAAACTCCCATGTAGCATGTCCTTTTGGAGTGCATCTTTATTTCCCTGTCTTGCCACCCTTGGTCCCTTCAAAAAACATTTTCTTGCATCGCTTTGCTGAGTCCATCTTGTCCTCAGTATTAAACTAATTACATAAAAGTACTAAATCAAATGAATAATCGGTTGCTCATGCTACACTAGTTCTTGAGTTTCCAATTTACCTCTTAGAGTGCCTAACTTTCTAATGAATTTTAAAAAGAAGGTAAATCCTTCAAGCAATGCACACTGTGGCATCAGTAGAATCAAAATTTGCAAATTCATGGCACTCCACCATCAGAGTGGGGATCACTACTGTAGGAAAAGTAAGTTGCCATTTTTAGTATGTAAGTTCTTCTGTCCGTTTTCCTCAAACCATAACCTTATCATCGTTCCAGAAAACTTTCCAGAAAAACATTTTGTAACCACAAATGGAAAATTTCAGCACAAATGGTTATAGACTGGAAAAGCTACAAGCAAATGAAATCAGTCTTAGAGAAGCAAACAGTAGGAAATCTTGACAGGCATTGCTAGCAAGCCTGTACACAGCAACAACGCATATAACTCTTCCTGGAAGAAAGTTTTAGCATCATGCTGAGTCCAAATATCTTGCAGTTCCTCTTAAAATCTGAAATTTATCTCAGGTGAAAACTCAGGAGAGAATTTTGTAAAAAATAATTTAAAAAGTAATGCATTCAATAAGGCCTCTAGCAGGCTTTAGCTTGCACACAAACACTCAGACTGTGCATGCGACAAGGAGAGAAAATGAGAAAATTAGGAAAGACAAGTATATTCTGTAAGTGAATAAGTAAAGCCCCTTACTCTTAATGTATGTTTGAGCAGCACCATTCTTCTGTCCAATGGCAGAGTTAGGGTGAGGTTAGGTTTAGGGTCAGGGTCCCAAGGGGCTCAGGGCTGGAAGTCCCCCAGCATCTTGCTTCATGGAAAAGTTTAAAAGAGACAAAACACTATGGTGTTGCCTGGAGAGGATATGGAATAACTATCTGCAAAGATCTGAACTTGTTAATAGTGGTGAATAATTAGAAGCAATATTAGAAAGGTTTGAAACTAAGAAAAGTTTTGCCCAGAACAAGCCTTAGGTGTCAGGCAAGACTAGAAAATTTAGCCATTGCATGTCCTCTACTGAAGCTAGGAGATGTACTTCTGTGCTGGCAAAAGGTAGATACAGTTGTAACAGGAAAAAGTACTATCACAGTGACTGCTTATTTCCTTAAAGGGAGAAAAATGCAGCTATACACTGGTTGCTGTGAAACTGTTCTTGCCTTGCCGCCAGGACCTGCCTGTGTGCACCGCTCCGTGGTTCACAACCACAGAGGCATTCCTTGGCAGAAGGTTTTGTTCACCAAGTACTTTAATTCTCTGTTCATTTGAGGTCACCCTGGGTTTTGTCCCTCTCTTCAGAACAGCAGGAAACCCATCCCCAGGGCTCCCCATCGGGGCTGCAGGGAAGTGGGGTGAGCACAGGGAGGCTGCTAATGGAAAACGTTGATACATGATCTGCACAGCCTTGTTTCAGCGACAGCAAGGACAGGTCACTGAAGACCTGCTCAGACCATGCGTCAAGGAGCAATGACTGTGCCATCCAGGCCAGAGATCAAACCCAGATATTCACCATGGCCCTCACCCAGGGGCTTGTTCTCCTTTTCTCCTGCTGCTTCCAGGGAGCAGATGCACAAAACCACATTTTTGTCCTCCCTGTTCCTAATGAGGAGGTTCTTGGGGCAACTGGGGGAATCCCCACTATCGCTTCAGTGGATAGATCATTGGATTTGCACTGTAGGTAACAGCCTTCTCCAATCCCAGTAGTGTCCTATGCCAGCTACCCACATGTCATTGACTCCCTCTGAAAACCCTCATTGATCCCAGCACATGATTTTCCACAGGCACCACCTTCTGCAGTGGCAGCAGTAGTTCACAGTTTCCCAAGCTGCATGCCAAAAACTATCTCATACCTAGAATTCCCCCCATATGTCCAGTTTTTCAGTAATTTTATGCAGCTGGAATATGGATTTTCTCCATTTCTAGGAAATTTATGGACATTTTCCCAGAAAATACTTCACAAAAATAGGCCAATCCTACCCACGAGGGCATGAACCTTAACTTCCCATACAAATGTCCTAGCTGTCAGCCTCTTTAATGCTCTGTTCTCCTCATCTTTACCTACTCCTCAAAGTAGGATTGCATTTGATCTTTGAAGTGCTTTGAATGCCACAAATGGTATCTACACACTTCACTTGAGTAATGCTTATTTGGGGGAATTTCCTCTAGTGCTTTGATCCTTTTGTACCTTCCTCACCCATGGCCAGGTATAGAAGGGAAAGCCCCTGAGTTTCTTGAAATACAGGTCCAAACACCTTGGCCATAGTAGCTTCACCAATGAGGCTAAGGTCTTCTTCATTTTAACCATATGCCTACATGAGATGCAGTTATACAAGCCAAACAGTTTATTTTTCTCTCCAAACTGGGACAAGCCACTGTGGAAAAATACTCTATTAACAGCGTGTGTCTCTTCTATGGCCACATCTGCACAATTTTATCATGTAATTAGACCTTGGCTCCTGCCAATGAGGGATCTATTAGCAAAAAGCTCCTCAGACAAAGGGAAGCCTTAGTGCATAAATTAATGCAAATCAAGCCTGGGCTCTCCCCTCCCATGCTGCTTGGAGCTGTAATGATCTCTGTGCTGCTGCCAGAAACGAATGTACTGCTGAAGCCTGGGGACAGCAAGCTGATGGGAGGGGAGGCAAGGGCAAGGCAGCCCCCTCATTTTTTTCCAGATGAGGTCCAGGACCTCAGCTTTACAGCCTGGATAAGAAGGAAATATGCGAGAAACAGTCGACTTCGTGGATTGCTATTGAAACCATGTGGTGTGTCAACTTCAGTTTTCATTGATTTTTTTTAAGGCATTCATTTCAATCAATATATGCACAGAATTTTATTGAATCCTTGAATAAAACTGGGGTTATTTTTTTCTGGTTTTCCAGTCTTTTCTTTTAATGCTAGATCTTTTCTTCCTCCCAGGTAGAGTCTGCTAAAAGTAGAGGTGATGATGCAGCTCTGAAGAGCACCTGTCTTTACTGCACAGGTATCAAAGTCATTGAGTCATTGCAGTTGCAATTTATTTTCTTCTGCCGTGCAGCAGCTCAAACACAGTCACAGGCACTTCCATGTGAGTGGTGCCCCCTCTTTGGGAAGGCACATAACCCTCACCTCTCCAGGGGGGAACAGAGGTTGAGTTCATTGGGGAAGCAGTGGGAGGAAAAGTAAAAGCAGAGTTTGCACCAGAAAAGAGGCAGGCTAGATTACTAGGAGGGCAAGGAAAGCACTTGGGAAGGGTGCCATAGGAGTGCAAGAGAGAGGAAAATGGGAAAATGCACCTAGTATAGTTCTGTGCCCCTGCAGTAAGTGGTGTTTGCAAGGCAGTGCTGCCTCTCCTCACTTGTTTTCACCTCCAGCATGGGTGACCTTGCTCACACCACCAGGATTTATCCATGGAGGTTATTGTCTCAACACGGCAGAACACACCTGCCAATGCAGAGCTGTCGATGCACCTGGCATTGGACAGACCTCGGGGAAAACAATGGCTGAAGAGGCTCTGCAGAACACCTCTCCTAAGAAGTGAGTAACGGATGGCTGAGACCATCTCAGGACAGCCATGGTGCAGCTCCCTGTGGGATGGCTGAGGACAAGGGTGGGCAGGTGTCTGAGCCTTCAAGGTCATCCAGAGTATACCTTGTGCAGGGTAGATGGAAACTAGACATTTTCATTACATTCAGTTTCACATGGAGACAACACAGAATTCAAAGGTCTGCCCCTAAAAATGCCTTCATCAGATATGTCAGGAATAATAAAGACTGAGAGGAGGGGGAAAGAAAGGACAAGCATGGCCCCAGCCAGACCTCAAATGCTGTGATGCTTTGTCTGATTCATTAAACAACTTGGCTTTGGAAATCTTCCCACAGGTGTTGGAGGTATCTTTCCTAGGCAGGCTGTAATAATAAACCTGGAGTGTAATAATAACAATTATAACAACAACAACAATCCTCAATTTTTATTTATTTTTTTTTTTTTCAGAAATGAACGTGCATTGATAAAACAAATCAGAGCTGGCTCAAATCACCTTAGCAGCATAGCAAAGTTCAACTCTGAGACCCCAAAGGGGAGGATATGGTGTGTGCTCATGTTTACCCCAGGAAAAGAAGACTAGGAGGAAGAGGTAGAGCTGGGAGAGAGAAATGGATGAATGTTTGTTATTCTTGCTGGTGCCAGGACAGAAGGATGCTTGGAAGCGTTGACCACACTTCTCCCTGCAGTAATTGTCACTTGCCCACACTCTGCTGCTGGGAAAAAAAGTGACAGGATGGGACAGGTATGGGGCAGCACAGTTCTCCAGTTGCTACCAGAGGAAATGGGAAAGATAGAGACAGTGATTGCAGGAAGACATCCCCCCACCAATAGCCACCATCCAGCCATCCCACTCTGCAATGCTCCTCACCTGGCTTTCCAGGCTGGGGACAGAGCCGTTTTGCCCATCTTGATAATGGCTTATTTTACTTTTCTCTGATAAGTGCTGCAACTGGTTCCTGTGTTGTGGGTGGCCAACTGTCCTACAGTGTTCAGAGTCCTATCACACCCTTTGTTCTTCCCTACAAGATCTGAAGAAGCTTTTTCCCATTAGCTCTCTGGGTTTAGAGCAGCTTCACACAATGTACAAGTAAGCCCTTGCAGTCAGTGGCAGCAGGAGGATTTTCCAGGAGGAAAACCATCTCACACAGTCCTAACTTACCTCACACAGTCCTAACCAGAAAATACGCCACCTCTGCAGAGGAGAGCAGAGGTGATGAGTCAGTCAGCCACTGCCGCAATGCTGGTGCTGCTACGGCTGCGTTGGAGATTTGCTGCCCCTGCTCCCACGTCAGGTATTCACTGCTGCTGCACCACCAGGGACCCAGAGTGGGAAGGCTTTCCGGTCCCACAGAAGTGTTGCACAGAAGTGAACGTTTTCCAGGATGCACAAACACTGCAAGTCCTGTTCCCTCGCTTGAATAATTGCTCCACATCTGGCAATGGCAGAGAAACTCAGTCCAAGCAAACCACTGTTTCTACTCTCTTTGCTTTCCCCTGTTTCACCCCAAAATGTCCTTTCACCTCCTATCCCTACCCTGGAAAGGAGCTGATGCCAGTCTGAAAGTGTGTTTCCTAACCCAGACCAGACCAGGCAGGCACACTAGGGCTCACCCCACTCCGCGAACAATACTGTAGTTAGAGGGAAGTGCAGAGTATCCCTAGAAAATTGGCTCCATGGTATTTCTTGCATGTCGGTGCTAGGCAGGATTTATTTCCTTGTTTGTTTTCTTCACTGCTGCTTGGGGGATATTTACCCTTTGTGAGGCTCACGTTACTGGTCAGGGAAAGGACTCCCCAGGCCGCAGGAATTTTATTTCCAGCTTTTTCTTATCTGCAAGCCTAGTCCAGCTTGTATTAATAAAAGTTCAAAATTATTTAGTACTTCCATTCTGCTAGCCAGTTGTAGATGACCTGGGAAATTCAGTACAGGTTTATGATCACAGTAAAACATAATGCATGTAATAATATGCAATCTAATAAATATTTTCATATACGTAATCTAATAAATGCCGCACATGCTGTAACGTATATATGACCCTGGTTACTTACATTCTCCATCAACGGCTTGTGTAAACTATTAGACCCCAGCTGTCAAACTGCCTTTGCTCATATTCTCATTTTTTTCCCAATTCTCCCCTGCAAATACAAAGGAAATAAACACATTGCAATGGTGCTTTTGGCAGCAGCCTTCACTCATTTGCTGGTGTGAAGCTCCTGTAAATGCCTGTCACTTGCCATTTCACACTCCCCTCCTTGCGGCACGGATGGTGACTTTCCTCCGTGGAAGCACAGCCGTGCCAGAGCCAAGGCAAGCAGCCAGGCAAGGCCCCAGGGAAAGCTGTCCCCAACAAGCTTGCAGACAAATGTGACATGATCGTGCATGGCTGAGGGGGACAAGTGGCATCTCCCTCCCACCTCAGTCCATTTGCTCACATCTCCAGCAACTGATGCTTTGGCAAAACCCTCCTGCTGCAGAGTCCCTGAGGTGAGCACTGATGGCAGATAGGGTCCACGAGCAGAGCTGTGTCTGTGGTAGCTGCACCGCTCGCCAAAAGGCTCTTCTCTTGCGCTGTTCCCACCAGGGTCCCCACCTGTCCCAGGTGCAGCTACACACCCAGTGAGTCTCCAGAAGAGAAAGCAGCTGCTGGGGGCTCTGCCCCTGCTCACAGGCTGAAGGTCAGCGTGGGGTCCTTGTTTTGAACCATTTGACTCGCACAAAGAATCATTTAGTTAGAGCAAACAGGGCTGGAAGGATGTTTAGGAGGTCTTCTAGTGCAGTCCTGCTCCAAAGCAATCATTGCATGCTAATCACCCCTGATGCACATCTGCTCAAACTTTGCCAAGATTCCTCCAGTGACGGAGATCTCCCAACCTCCCTAGGCATAACTATTGCTATCAAGTGCACCCCAGTGTCCAATCTCAGCCTGCTGCAATGCTCATCCATTACTCTGTCTCAGGCAGACAGAGACCAGGTCATTCCCTCTCTCTTTGCGGCAGTATTTTGTGCTGTCGCAGGCTGTTATCCCGCTCCCCCACAGTGGCCGTGGGCTGTTTGTAATGCAGGCTGTGGGGACTTGCCGAAACTCTCGTTCCCTACAGGCCCCAGGTGACAGCAATCCTACTGTAACATGTTTTCTCGGGCCCTGAAGCAATGCCTACCGCCTCAACGTACTCTTTACATCTCCCCCTTGAACAGGGGACCCCTTACAGCCACCAAGACACCCACACACACTGACTCTTCTCGCAGCCCACCATGGCCCCTTACAACTGCCACCCGGCCTTGCTCTACGTGGCCCAGAGGCAGCCCGATGAAGAAGGAGATAGGAAAACCTGGGGTAGGTTTTCTCCCCTGTGCTGCCTGCGTTGCCCTCCCCACATCCTCCCACCGCAGCACTAGCTGCAGAGCCCTAATTGAACTGTTCTTCCCATGACTCCCTCTCCCCAGTCCTCCCATCTCTCGATTACACGGTCCCGGCTCTCACGCTCGTTCCTCACAGGTCATGTTTTCCAGACCGCTGACCATTTTTGTTGCTTTCCGTTGGACTCTGTCCAACTGGGCCACATCCTTCCAGAAGTTCAGTGCCCTCAGCAGAGCAGAGCATCCCTGCCGGGGGCTCACACATGCTGAGAAGCAAAATCACTCCATTTGTCTTGCAGGCTGTAATTTGGTTCATATATCTCGGCATGGAGACGACCTGACGCCGCTGACTCATGCTTTGCCTTTGATCCTTTATGACCCGCAGACCCTTTTCTTCAGAGTGATGTTAATGCAGACATTTTTCCTCATGCAGATGCTTATTTCTGCGTAAGGTTGGAGCTCACACTTGTCCCTGCAGAGCTGCATCCTATTTTTCTCAAACTATTTCTCCAATTTGACAAGACCATTTGTCAAGCTCAAGCTGTGTCCTCCAAAGTACTTGCAGCCTATTACAGCTTGCTGTGCTCTACAAAGTTAATAAGCTTAGTATTTATTTTATAGGAAACCATTAATAATGACCTGGCCTGACATTTCCCTTCTACTGACTCTCTCTCCAGAAGCCACCCTATTCATTCTTCATGAAGCTTTTCTGTGGAAATTGGATTTGGTCAGGGCAAGAGGATTCATGATGAGAACAGAATACAAAGGGCCTGATGAGAAACAAGACAAATCAAGAGATATGAGCAAACAAAGCTAAACTCAGATTATTATCTATTTCCCATCTGAGGACACAAAAGGTAACACGTAATGCATGTCATATGCCTCATCTTAGTGTTCCTATCCAGTAGCAAGTCAGAAATGCATGTCCTTATGCCACAGGCATGTCACACAGCCACCGAATCAAGATCACCTCCCATATGCCAGTGTGTCCCAGAGATACAGAAGTTGAAAGACAGAAGAGGTCGGTGCATGCAGTGGCTGGAGCATGGATTAACAGGGAGCCCAGGGGAGCCCAGGAAAGGGGATACTGCTGGCATTGGAGGACAATAGAAATAACCATCAGTCCTGCACATGGGACTGTGACACAATAAAAGCTCTCTGGCTGCACCTTTGCTTGGCCAGCTGAGGAACTATTTTACCCTCAGTCTAACATCCACTTTTCCTATCAATGAACTTCAAGGAGTTGCCCAACTGTGCCTGCTCATTCTCGGCAAACATGACCAGTTTTCCTGTCTTGCAGTGGCTCTCCTCACCCTGACAGCTGCTCCTAGAGGACACAGGAGCAGATACCAGCAGTGGTTATCGAGGTTGGATCACCCGGTGTTGCTGGAGTACAAATTCCCCCATTTCCAAAGCTGGGAGCTACCCAGCGACTGCTCTTTCAGCAGGCTCAAGCTGAATGGCCATCACGCAACCCTGCCGCAGCTGCCCTCTGCCTGCCTGCTCTTTTCCTGATGTGCTTAGCACAAAGGAGCTCAACATCACAGCTCTGTCCCTGCTGTGCCTGTGGAGGCCCATGGGGCAACAAAGGGAATGTGCATTTTTCCTCCTGTGGCCATACCAAGGGACTTGCATCACTAGTAAAAAACCTCTCTCCTTTTCCATGGTCTCCCTTCTGCCCTTCTACTTGCAATATCCAGTCTCACGAGGAGAATTCCTTTGTGCCTGAGGTATTTGCATTGTTTTCTTGTTTTTTTTCTTTGCCTTGGTTTGCAATCAGCTTGCTGTATGTTAGCTTAAAGAGTAATTGAAACTCAGATTTGAGACTGGAGGGATGTTACTGAAGAAGAAATCACACTTTGCAGACAACACTTAACGGGGGTTTAACTCTTCGAATGTCCAAAGTTCTCAGACAACAAAGAAAATATCAGAAAGAAGTGCAAAGGAAGAGCTCAAAAGGATAAATCTGTGCGGCTTAGGAAAGAGAAGGGATGAGATAGCGTCTGCAAATTGATGAAAGTAGAGAAGGGATAGTGTAAACTGGAAGGAAGAGCATAAATCAGGAAAGAAATGTGTTTTGAACTAACTCAGAGGGCAAGCCTAGAGAAGAGCTTTGCTTTCACAGCTATGTCAGTAACACTGTGATAAATCTATTTTTATACCAGTTCAGTCACTTTGGCACTCTCCTCTCTCTTCAGATCTGCAGAAAACCCTTCCCGCAAGCTCTCCATGGGGTTGTGGGGCACCATCAGCCCCTCACTCCCCACCCCAGCTGCAGCCAGGACTCCTGCTCATTGATCGGGTGGGAACAAGCCGGGCAACAGGCAGGCAGGTCCCTGGGAAAGGCCACTGACCTGCCTTCCAGCTTCCTTGGGCAACAGCTGTAATTTGTGTTCTGATGTTCCTCAGCAGCATTTTATTTCTTAAAAAAAAAAAAAAATCTGAGTAAATCTCATAAAAATCAGTAAAGATTGCTGTTGGCACAGGGCATGTTCACATCTGCAGGATGCCCGTCTCTCTCTGTTTGCCATCACGGGGCTGAGGTGATGCTGCAGGTCTCTGTCACCAGGCCCTTAGGAGTGCTCAGAATAGCTCCTGGCTCTCTCTTCCCCTTGCTCACAGACAAACCATGGACGTGGACCCTGCAGGGGGTCCTTCTCCATTCTTCCTGCCTAAAGCTTGCACATTGACAGACAGCAGGAGCGGTCTAAAGGTTATGGTGCTGGAAGGACAGGACCAGTGCACACAACTTATTAACAAGGACTTGAGGAAGTGTAAAAGGAAATAGGCATCGTTAAACTGTAAGATGAGAGAGGCTGCGGGGAATAGTGAAAGCTAAAGTTGTGGCCAAATGGAAAAAATAGAAGTAACATATCTGGTGGCAGATTGCATGTAAAAACACAGCAGACAAAAAACACTTTGAGGAACAAATGGCAAAGGGAATTAACACTAATAATGTTTCTTCACATCAAAGATTCAGGAGGCTGTCAGAAAATCTGTAGGACCAGCTGACGGTATAAAAGATGATCATAGCAGATATGGCCATTTTTTAATGATTTATTTCCATCAGTGTTCATAGTGGAAGAAACTTTGTGTTCAGATGGTTCCAACCACTTTTGGGGGTTTGGGATCTTAGGAAAGAATAGGTAGAAATTAAAATTACTTTAGAAGAGAGATGAAAAAAAGATCACAGAGTGAATAGCAACAGATAACTAGAACTGAAAATAAGCACTCAAGAGGTCTAAGATGTCTCTAAACTGGAAGAGCTTAAGGTCATAGCAGTGATGGATAACACTTCATTTAAAACTACTGGAAGGCTAAAGGAGCAAACATGAGGTCAATTTTTAAAAATTGTTCCAAGGGTGATCTGAAAAACTACAGACCCCTTATTCCAGCTTATATACTCAGTGGGGTCTGCCAACGCGTACCGGATTTACAAGGCAAGGTCCTCATAGTGGGGGAACTGCAGGGGTGGCTTCTGTGAGAAGACACTAGGAGCTGCCCCCATGCCAGACGCAGCCAGTGCCAGCCAGCTCTAAGATGGACCTGCTGCTGCCCAGAGCTGAGCCCATCAGTGACATTGGTGGTGCTTCTGTGATAACATATTTAAGAAAGGGTAAAAATGCTGCACAGCAGCCGGAGAGAGGGGTGAGAATACCTGAAAGAAACCACTCTGCAGACACCAAGGTCTGTGAAGAAGGAGTGGGAGGAGGTGCTCCAGGCACCAGAGCAGAGATTCCCCTGCAGCTCCTGTTGAAGACCATGATGAAGCAGATTGTTCCCCTGCAGCCCATGGAGGTTCAGGGTGGAGCAGATATCCACACTGCAGCTTGTGGAGGATTCCACACCAGAGCAGGTGGATGTGCCCGGAATGAAGCTGCAGCCTGTGAAGAACCCACACTGGAGCAGGCTTCTCACCCAAACTGCAGGCCGTGGAGAGGAGCCCACACTGGAGCAGGTTTGTTGGCAGGACCTGTGATCCCGTGGGCAACCCATGCCAGAGCAGTCCGTTCCTGAAGGACTGCACCCCATGGAAAGTACACACGTTAGAGCAGTTTGTGGAGAACTGCAGCCTGTGGGAATGACCCACATTGAAGAAGTTCATGGAGGACTGTCTCTCATGGGTGGGAACCAACACTGGACCAGAGGAACAGCATGAGGAGGAAGGAGCAGCAGAGAGTGTTATGAATTGACTGCAACCCCCATTCCCTGTCCCCCTGTGCAGCTTGGGGAGAGGAGGTGAAGAGTCAGGAGGTAAGTTGAGCCCAGGAAGAAGAGAGGGCTGGGGGAAAGGAGGTTTTAGTTTTGTTCTTATTTCTCACTACCCTACTCTGTTATTAATTGGCAAGAAATTAATTTAACCTTCTCCAAGTCAAATCTGGTTTGCCCCTGACTAACTGGTGAGTGACTTCCCTGTCCTAATCTTCACCCATGAGCTTTTCATCTTGTTTTCTCCCCATGCCCTGCTGAGGGGGAGAGGTAGGTAGGCACCTGGCAGACAGCGAGCCACGGCTAACCCTCCACACAGGTTGCTATCATCTATTTCACACGCAACTTTTAATAGTGACTGTAACCATTGCCAACTTTTCCCTATTACAGACTCTCCAGAAACAACCTGCACGGTTCTTATGAAGACTCTCCATAGAAATTGGATTCGGCTGGGACAAAAAGATCCATGAGAAATTATTGTCATGAAATAGGAAAGACATAACAAAAGGGGAAAAAAAAAAAAAGTATAGGGAAACATAAGGTAGAACCCAGGTGGGTTTTTTTTTAGGTAGGCCTAAAAAAAAGTGTGCACCTTCTGGCTTGGTAAACAGAAACAAGTTGGGATGCCTTATGGAGTCTCCAGTGGCACTAGACACCTAACCTCAGGCAGCTGAATCAGCTGCATAAGGGCTGTTCAGTGGATTCAATTTCTGGACTTCACCAAGCGTGCACTTCCCTGCTGACTGTAGCAGCAGCTCAGACACAAAGGTCACAGGTGGACACTTGTGTACACAAATAAATGGGGTTGTCACAACTTAGATGAACCTGAACCACAGCTCTGGTGGCCTCAGCAATAGCAAAGAGCAAGAAGCAGCAGAAATGAGAAAGAAACTGTGAAGGGGAAAGATTGTCTTTGCCTCTAGCTTTGCCTCGGAGAGCTAATTCTCAGTACTCGCTGCTCTGCACTGAGAGTGGTGAGAAGGCATCGATAGTGCCTCAGTCTAATGACTTTGTGTTACTAGGGCCGTTTCTAAGGAAACATCACTTTTCTCATGTAGGGAGTCACAGGTATCACACCTTACCACCGTTATGTTGTAGACAAGTAGCACTGTCCCCCATCCACCTGGCAATATGCCTGTGTATCTGGTCTAGGTGCACCAACGGTGTTGGCCAGTGCCTGTCCCCTGGCCCTCAGAGAACACCATTAGTAGCATAGAAAGTTTTGAGCCTCTGCATCTGTTTTTAAACTGACATGACAGTGGCAGGAGTGTTACATGCTTCAAAGGCTGACTGGCCCCTTGGTAGCAGCAAAGAATGTTTGAAACTAGGTCTTTTATCCAAAAACTCTCTTTAGTTTCCAGATGTGGAAACAATTTAACTGGCTTTATCTCCAATGACATTATAAAGGCCATTCCAAGAATATTTTCAGTCCCCATACAACTTAAAGTAACTTTTCCTCATCATCATCTAAGAAGGTTTATGTAGAGAACACGGCCAACTGAGAACACGGCTCCAGTGCCTTCCCTGGAGAGCCCCACCATCTTGTAAATGGATAGTAGACAACAAAATACTTTCTGGCCCATGGAAAGTGGGATTCACCTAACATACACTTCAGTATCTACAATGTAAATGTATATGTGCATTGTCAACAAGGCTCTACCCCAAGCACTTCACTCTTGTCTTGATCATTTAGCTTTCTGAGTACCTTTTCCTATTCTGCTGACTTCTGATTATTTTGAGCACCTGCACTGGTTTCAAAGATTTTTATTTCATTGTAACTCTCAGTTCTTTTTTATCACAGGGAGGAGGACTTAAGTCACCCAAAAAATAAGATATTTCTTTTTTTGTTTATATGTTTGCAAAAACCCAAAACTGGTCTTTGTTCTACACTGGCCATCATGTCTTCACTCCTATTGCTGAAGCTAATGCTATCCTGCCTTGCAAAAACTCGATTAAAAGAAAAAAAGATGTGTCACATAGCATGACCCTACAAATAGCTGCAAAAAACAGCAAAGAGGTTGCCAGACTCACTAAGAAGTTCAAACTCCAGCTTCCCAATCTAACATAATGAAAAATCCACCCATCCTGGGCTCGTAAGCTGGTACTTTCCCTGCCTGACTAGAGGACTGCAGGTTAACAGAAGAGAAAAAGAAGCAGGGGGTGAAGAGAAAAAACTTCCCCAGATGAGAAAATGTTCATTAGCAGTGATGTTGGAGACATCACTGAATACTCAGGGAAGTTCAGTGCATGAGCAGATTTATCCAAAAGTACTCATTGGCCCTGTACCCCGGCAGCACAAATTCAACTGCTGATACTGATCCCAGCATTTTCATTCCAGTCCATGCCTTATTCCTACAGCTGGGAAGATTTCCTGCGGGGGGCGGGGGGGAAGTGTCTTGGACTCAAGAAGGACGTTCATCACTCAGGAAGGGTTAAAAATTAATGAGAAACAAGAGAAAGGAACACAGAGCTGAAATTAGTTCCTTACTTGTTTTCTAGCTCCCCACTCTGAAGTTACAGAAACGCATATAATCTCTGCTTTCTCCCACAAGCAGAGTTAATTACTAGTGTGAATTGTTTTCACTGCTCCCTGCTGGAGTATCACAGAATCACTGACCTGGTGCCACTGCCTCTGGCTGCGTCCTCCCCAGGCAGCCAAAAGGGAGCAATAAAAAAATCAGCAAAGATTCTGAATAGGGTCTTTTCCCAGCCAGGATCCCCCTTCTCCCACCTGCAGTAGCAGGACCGTTGGGGCTAGGGCTTAGACCGATCAACAGAGAGGAAGCAGGAGAAGCTGTGCGAGAGTGGAAGACAAAGAAAACCAACCCTCTCAGTAAGAGGGACTCAAACAGAGCAAGATTCAACTCTGTGGATATAACTAGAAACTGTAAAACATCTCTAACTTTTTGGCAACAGCCAGTTCGGGGACTCCTCCCTCACCTAGCTCCTCTTCACTGCTTCTCCTGAAGATCCTTTCACAGTTCTAGCTGTCCTTGCCACTGATCCACCCTAAAGCCATAACTTTCCACATGTCATGAGAGCCTCATGATGCAGCCGGCATGGTTAATGAAGAGGGTTGATCATATCATTTATTCACAGCTGTTTACTGTATATTGCAGCTAGTAATGGCCCATTGCTCTTGCTGTGGTTGCTGCCGCTCCTCTGAGGAAATCCAGTCAAAACCTCAAGTGTAGAAAGTCCTTTCTTACCAAGAGTGGCAAAGTATTCATGAGCTTTCAATTCTCCAGATCAGGACCCTGACCACACAGCCCTTCATCCCTGCCGTCTTCTTTCTGCTGGGTTGCTGTTGCCTATGAGTTACAATGACACAAAACGACATTTTTATCCTCATTGTCTCCTGTGGGGGTGCTGTGAGTAACTGGGGTTCTTTACAGTTTTACCAGAGGGTTAACATCAGAGAATTTCAACTGAAAGCAACACTTCCTCCCTCACCTGCACAAAATGTCTATTATAAAGCAGGCTATTCCATTCTTCAGTAAGTGAAGCCTGGAGCAACTCTTTCTCCCTGTGTTGTCTGTGTTTAGAGTGTAGGATATACTGCTGGTATAGACCTCACAGGACAACTCTCCCAGGTGGCATTGTCACTGACTCTTCAATGGGGCTGTAAGCAGCTTATCTTCCTACTCAGCAACTACTCACAAGATAGCCACGAATATTGCTGTCATCAGAGGCTTCTTCTCTGGCTAGTCCCTCTGGAGGAACAACGTATGCAACAGGAACTCACGTTGGAGAGTGGAACAACAGCAGAAGTGGGGTCTGCTTCTGCTGGAAACTTCCACCCTCTCTATGCTCGCACCTCCTAAAGATACACCTGAGCAGCTGGGAGCTGTGTCTGCACAAGTCCATGGGACGATGGGACTGCATGCAGTTTTGCTGCCATTCCCCTGCCCCTAGTACAAGAAAGACATGAATACACTGGAGTGAGTTCAGCAAAGGCCACACAAGATGGTTAGCAGCTGGAGCACTTGCCCTGTGAGAAGGGGTTGCCACCCTTTACGTAGACACCTACGCTTAATGCATGTCCCAGAGCAAAATGTAATGGCTTCCAGTGCACTTCCCTTAGCCCAAGTAGGACTGTGAGGAGAGAAGGAAAGAGAGGAAGAGGAAGCAAGTGAGGACCTCCACAGGGTGAAGGACACTGAGACCCCTCCACCTCCATTTTGCCTCAGCCCCTTCAGAGGTTTCTACCCCTTCCAATCCACCAGTCCTCCTCCCACATCACTTTCCCCAAGACCTTCCTTGCAGCATTGCCAGGACCCTCCTCAAAACCACAGCACCCCCTTGGGGAGTGGTCCCAGCTCTGCCCCTTTCCCTTCCTTCACATCCACAAGTTTTCATAGCCCTGCAAGCCCCCTGGCCAGCGCAAACCAGTGACAGCCCTTCTGCCTGACAAGGGTGGCCCCATCACTGTGGGACAGGCAGTCAACAGGAGCAGCACATAGCAACAAGTAGCACTCCCCATGTGGTTTGTTGACACTCCCCAAGGACTCCCACCCACTCTCCTGGCTCATAAATTCCCCTGTGCCACCACCTTCACACAGCGAGGTGGCAGCAAGTCCCCCATGATGCAGCTGCTTATCCCAACCATCCTCTGCCTGCTGGGCTCCTGCTGCCTCCGGGCCACGGAGGCACGAAAGTATGAGTCCACCCTCACGGTGCCCAACGGAGGTCCCTGGGGCTCTTGGGGACACCAACAGTTTTGCCCCAGCGGCTATGCTAAAGGATTTGAAGTGAAGGTAAGGTTTCAAACCTTCTTTGGGGTGGGAAATAACCCTGCAGTGAAATTATGTTATTTTTTTTTGGTCTTAGCAGGGCTGGCCACAATACTTTGTCCCATTGCAGCAGTTTGCATTGTATCTGCATCGCTCGTGCAGGCTTACCAGCAAGAAATCTCTAGCATAGAGTGGCTGTCCAGGCTCTCTGCCAGTGAGCTATTTATTAGCAGAGGAGTCTATGGGGTAAGAAAAGACCTGGGGTCCGTATTGCAAAGCCTATTCCTAAGGGGCTGGGACAACTCCCACCTGCCAGCACTCCAGCTCTGGGTGTCACAGCACATGGTGAGAGGGTGGGAATGTCCTGGGACAACAGCCACCAAGAGTTTCTGTGTCCAAAGCCTCTGCTTCACAGTTTGGAGAAAGAGCGGAGGTGGGCAACAGCAAAAAGGGCTCCCTGAGAAATGCCATGGAGCTGCCTCACAGTCCTGCTCATCAGCACTGCCTGCGTCTGGCTCTGTCCCCGAAGCCTCCTACCACCCCTCATCACTAGGGCTCACCTCATCTCTTCTTTTAAAAGGGGGAGGGTGCTGACCTCTCCCATTTTCTTCCCCTATTCTAAGGTGGAGTCCTACCAGGGATTTTGGCTGTTTGGTGACGACACAGCTCTGAATGGCATCCGCCTGCTCTGCACGGACGGCACCATCATTGAGTCCTCCGTGGGGTGGTGAGTAGTCTTTGTCTTCTCATCCTCTCTCATGGCAGCAGCTTCTGGGGAGCATGAAGGAAAACCAGCATGATGGTTTCTCTATAGGCACCCACATTCCTTGTGAAGGTGGCTCCCCACCCCACCTGAGGAGGTGGGTAAGGTTCCCTAGCCACCAAGTGCGAGCGTCTTATGGTAGAGATCTGGTCCCAGGGAAGGGAACGGCACTTTGAAAGATGAAGGAAAGTTCAAAAATGTAGATCTTAAATTTGTACTTTCTCCTTTTCCTCAAATGTTTACTTTGAAATGGGCGTTGATAGTAAGTAACAGGGACAATGCAAGCAGCTGAAATTCCCAAGGGGTCCTGCAGCAACAGGGTAGCCCAGGGCTGATGGTGGTCAGGCATCTAGGGGGTGATGGGGAAGCAGAGTGAAACAGGTTCTCGTAGAAACCCACCATCCCTGGGTAGGTCCCCTGCCCCAGGACTACCAGGATTCCAGGCAAGTTGCGGTGTTGATTGCAGCACAGCAGAGGCTGAACACGTCTTGGTGAGTTATTTTCTTCTCTGGCAGGTGGGGAAACTGGACCGAGGCCCAGTTCTGCCCCAGCAACAAGCTGGTTTCCTTCTCACTGCGTGTCGAAAAGAAGCGGCACCTGCGTGACAACACGGCAGCCAACAACGTGAGGTTCGCCTGCTCAGATGGGACAAAGCTGGAGGGCTTAGGACTTTCATGGGGTCGCTTCGGCCCATGGAGCAGCAGCTGCACCTCTGGGGCCATCTGTGGGCTCCAGACAAAGGTGGAGGAACCCCAGGGAAAGGGGGACGACACAGCTCTCAACGACGTGAGGGTCTTCTGCTGTGAATAAGCCCCTGACCCCAAATCCCATGCCAGCATCTACAAAGTGATTCACCATTAAACCTTGAATCTGTCCTTGCACAAGGAGCAATGTGCGTTCTTCTCCACCACATTTTGTAAAGGGCAGCCTGTGGCTACAGCACCCAGAGGGTTTCCTCCTGCCCCCATCCAGTGGATGTGGGGTTGATGCAGCTCCTGGCTCCCAGATCCAGCCCTCAGCGAGGCTGAAGATGGGTTACCAGGAGGTGCACACACACACACATACACGGCCAGCTGCCAGCCACTGAAGAACACAGAGAGCAGTGCCTTTACACTGTGCCTACACCTGCATAGACTCACACACACACAGCGCTCACACACACGTGAACAGCACAGGCAGCAGGTACGGTTCCTCTCTGGCTGATCAAGATTGATGTCCACTAGTGAAATATGTACTCACAGATGGAAAATGGGTCTATCCAGTAGCTGCATTCAGCTACTCAGTCTGCCCCAGAGTGGCCTCAGGCTCCGGTTTCCCCAGGCACCGGCACCGGCGCCCTCCGGCCCCTGAGGTTCATGGTGAAACACTCAGGTCTCATGCTGCTGCCCACTGGTCTGGCTTGGAGGTTGCTGGTGGTCTCTCACACAGGCTCCAAATAGAGGGTGTGCCTACACACAAGGTGGGTAGAAAGAATGTGAGAGTAATTATTATTAGTAGTAAATTATTTACATCATTACACAAGAATATGTAGTAAAACTGCAGGATCAGGTGCAGGGCTCAGTCAGATGAACGCATTGACCCACCAGGTGTTACCCAGAACCAGCTCCTTTTATGACCTTTTCCCCCACACTTGTTCCCTCCATAGAACCACCTCTGATCCTTCCCCTAAACATCCCATAACTAGTCTTGCATGTTCCCACAACCCCCTTAAAACACCTCATAAGAAGTTGTACAACATCCCCAAATGCTTTTTCCCCTCAGCGCCTTCTGGGGAGTGGGTGGTCCCACTGTCACCTCACTGGGGTTCACCAGGGGCCTGGTGTTGATTGCTCTCTTCCAACAACTACAGGGAGCAGGTTTGGGGCTCTGTTGGCACTGCTGAGGTTACTGGTTGCTCCACCTGATCCTCACTGGGTCTTTGTGTTCATTGTGGGTAGGCTTTGTAATGAATTTATAACCTGACAAATTCCTGGGAGTGAGCAGAGGATCCCCACACCTGTAGGTAAGGCAGGAAGTAGGACTGTAAGGACTGGACAGTGAAGGAGGAGAAGAGTGATCATCTGCCCTGCCAGAAACTGTGGTTTCAAAGGAGAGGAAGGGGACGTCTTCAACCCCTCTCCATTATAATGCTTAGAAAGTGGAGGGATGACTACGATATATTCATTCATCCATCCATTAATAGGTTCAAATATACCATGTAGCTTCTGGCCCCAGCTCCATGTCTCTCCTTCTAGCCTGTTCAGCACAGCACCTCAACATCTCCAGGTGCCTGGTACAAGTGAGGCACTTTAAGGATTTTTGTTTCCAAGACTGCATTAATTCACATGCAGTGAACTCAGAAATGTACCATCATATAGGTACCTTTCCTGAACCCACCACTGTCCCCTTCAGCATCAAGACCTCCTGCTCAGCTCTTCTCTGGAGTTCATACTTTGTCCTGCTTTCTGGGGCTGTAGGCAATACCTCACATGTAAAGACTCTGACCATGATAACAAGTATGGAACAGGGAATTGCCACACAGGGTATTACACAGGAATAAGTTGGTTGGAGAGCTGTATGATGCACACGCGCAGGGAGAATTTGGGGAAGGAGCAAACAGCAAGGATGAGCAGAGTTCCAGAGTGAATTGCAAAGATTTCAACAACAAACCCTTTCCTCAGTACCAAGAGTACAAAGAGGGGGCAGAAATCTGAGAAAGACAGAGGTGGCAGGGAGAACATCCGTAACTCTGGAAAGTTCATAGCCATTTCCCACACTCACATATTTGAAATTTGCTTGCTTTGGTGTTCTCTTAATTCTTACTTAGGAAGATTGTGGATGGTCCTCAGTAGCACCTGTGAGCTGATATTTTCTGTGCACACATTAGATATCTGAACAGACAGGCACAGCCAATTCGGTGCTACCTTTGTTTAATCCCTGCTGGGACTCCAGATGTTCCAGTGGTTTCTGAAGCACTAACAGTGCCACTGTTTGCTCTTACGCATCCATACAGACTGCCTGCCATTGCCTGCCAGGAGAAGTCTCACAACAGGTATATTTACAAGTATATTTAACCCTTTCCACCCAGCCATTGAAAAGAGGGGTTTGAAACTCCAAGAGATTATATTTTGATTGCCCATTTGGTTGGTTACCACGTTCTTACCTTATTCCATACCTATACTGGTAAGCCCCTCAGAACCATCTGTTATCTCAGGAAAGCACCAGCTCTAAAAATCAAAAAAGAACCACTGAGTAAACATGAGCTAGCAGCAAGGCCACATACCCTCATGGGTGGGTATCCAGTTTTAAGAGATAAAGCACTCTTGAGGTAGCTCAGTTTTCTGTTACAGGATTCTCTGTTGCAATTAGGTATAGTAGGAAAATCCATAACTCAGCTTTTCTCCCAGAAAAAAAGGTTCCCCTAGGGCACTCTGAACTACGCTGAGACAAAAAGGTGCAATTCTTGTCATGAATGTCTCAAGAGGTTTTTATATTACCTTTGTATTATTATATCACTTTCATATTACTCATTCAGTTAAGCGAGTTGCTGTACACAGCACTTTACATGGCATTAAACATGAAAGAGACACTCTGTCTACACAGGCAGTGCCTGCAAGAGAACTAGTCTTAGAAGTCATTTTGTGGTCTTCCCACTCAGCTCTTCACCCTCCCTGTTATAACCAAAAAGCTGAATCCAAATGATATGGAAGATCCTCTTAAACAATAAATATCCCAGTTTCTGGGCGGAGAAGATCTAATAGTGAAACACCGGAAGAGAAATCCATGTCCATTGCTCCATCGAATTAATTATTTGATTAATGTTGGACTTTGTACTATGTATGTCACTACCCTACCACAGTGAAGCCCAGCGCTTGCCACAGCCCACCACAGAGTGACAAGGCTCACTTTCTGTCCATTCGCAGCAGCATGTGGCCCCTCTCATCTCAGGACAACCTAAATGAAATATCAGATGGAAACCCAAGGTTTTTCAATAATGGTCTTGCTTCTTGTGCAGTTATTTACCTTGATGCACAGCAAGTGCTGGTTGAGATGTTTAATCTTACGCTGCTCACTTCATGCCTGTTTTGCTTTTAGGCACCATTGATGTAAAGCAGCGTCTGCTCTTCCCCCATTTACTGGGCAGATCATGCATGGTGCTGAAAGTTGTCTGTGAAGATATTCATAGCAACACTTCCTCAAAATACGTGGGTTATATGCAACAACCACTGTTAACATCGTAATGTCAGTTATTCACACAGATATGGTTTTGAGCATCTGGAGTGTGGCGGCTGGGTCTAAAATGTAACCTTTGGGGTTCACCTCTGTAAACACTGTGTTGTAGCTGTGGAGGGATGTTCTGTGGAGGGCCTTGTCCTACCCAAGCAAGCAACCAGCTTTCTTCCTCAGAAAGTCATTGTTACTTGCCCAATATGGACTGATTCAGTGAGAGAAGAGTCAATGGAGTCACACTACCATAAAGAAGTGCAACAGGGAATAACCTCGAGACAAAATCTTTGTTAAGGGAACTGGTAGTAAGGCAATGCAATGTCATTTACACTCCAGCAAGTAAAGTACAAGCCACAAAGGTCTCTACACAGCTTAGACATGCTCTCAACGGGAACATTTCCTTGGTGTACTCCCACACTGCCCACGGCCAGCCGTGAGCTAGCTCTGCTGTTGCGGCTAACAGAGCATCGAGCCTGCAGCCGTAGCCATCATCTCCTAGCAGTGCGGCCAGTCCAGCACCACGATCATCACAGCTATCCAGTACCCAGTCCAGAGCAGCAGCAGCACCATGTTCATATCTGTTCAGAGCAAGTCTGCAAAGATAGACCTACTTTTACCCTCGGCCCTCTCTCTCCAGGGCTCAGTGCTGCTGTCCCACTGCCCCCACACTTTCTTCCACACCAGCTTTTTGTGCACAACTTTCTACTTGATCTTCATTCTGTGCTAGACACAGGATAATGCCTGTTTTCTCTCAAACCTCTCCTCATTCACAAAATGCAGGGCAGCGTGGAGAACAGGAGCACTGAAGTGACAGCTGCTTAAAGAGGTGTTCACATTTTATTATCTGCGTCTGATAGTCCGTGTACTATCAGAGGAGCTCTGTCACATTTTAACTGTCTATTCTGGTGACAGACCTAATATGTAAAAAACTCAGTAAAGGCCCAGGACCCTTGTGGCACTTCACACTGTGCAACCAAGGAGCAGGATGGTCTATGCTCTAATCTTTATTATTTAAGCACACACATTCGCAGGCACTGTCTTAATGTGCTAAGTGAGGTGACAGCGCACTTAGAAGCCATAAGCCTGTACCCCAGCCATCACAACACCTGGGACACCCTTCCTGGAGTTAGAGAATAAATATGATGGATGGAGCAGGATGGAAAAAAAAACTGGAAATTTTTCCTAATGTTTCTCCTAGGAGTACTGAAGGAAGACACACAACACTTTGTTCTTTCCAAGTTTTGGTTTCCCCAATGCATTAGCAGCATTTGGACATTGCTGATATGTGATACAAGCAGTACGAGACACTTCACGGACTGTGAAACAAGTGTATTTATAACTGCCTATAGATCATATGAGCTGAAATAATTAATACTAAAGCTGGAAAACAGCTGTCTTCAAAGCCTTGTGAAATGCTCGTGTCAGACAGCATGAACTCACCTGTAGGCACTGGGCATTTCAAACCAACTACCTTCATGACAGCAGTCAGCCTCAAAACTGCCCTGGAAAGTTTCTTGTTTCCTCCCTAAAAGCAGCAAGTGTTGGATGCCAGTCTAAAGTAGAAAATAACCTGCACTGGGCGACATTGCAGCCTAGAAGTTCTCTTGAGCTTACCAACATTCTCATCCCGAGCCCACCACATTCCCTTCAGAAAAAATATAATACATCTCTAAAGCTGCAAAGTTTGAACTTGGCTCTGCATTGAACAAACATCCCCCAAATGCAGAGCTCTTCCAAGCTGGCTTATATCTTCTGACAACATCTTTAATGAAGTACATATTTATATTTTCCTTGCAGTAGAAATATTGTATCCGATGTTATCTAGTATTTTTTATTTTAGTAGGAGATTTGGTTTTGCTTCCACAAGTGCACCTTTGACCTGTAATAAAATCCTTCCTGAAGTAATGGCTAATTCTGAACAAGCAAGTAATTATTCCGGTAAATCCAAGGGAGGGTACAAACAGCTACATCCCTCCGACCTTTCTGTGACCCTTTTCAGGAACGAACATGTACTTTGAGCAACAGAACAAAATTTCTTGTGTTGTAGTCCTGCAGGGTCATAGCAGAGTGCTGCCTATATCCACGTAATTAGAAGGGAGGTTAATGAATTGGTAAAGCACGTTTCCAGTGGATAAAGCAGATAGAAAGCATATTTAAGTGGGCTGAATAGCTTATTAAATGAGATTATAATAGACACTTTGCCCCTTGTGAAGTGTCATTTTAAGACGAATTGATGTAATTCTTTACCTCAGGAAAGTCCATTTGTTAACAAAGGTCTGTACTCTACTGATGCAAACCAGTGTCGTCCCTCATTTCTTTTGGCCTGAATATTTTCTCCCTTTTTTCTTTTCTATACCTTAACCTTTCATATCTTCCCTTTGATTTTCTAGCAAAAATAGAGTTCAGCCTTAGCCATGACTTCGGATACATGCTTTCTAGCACTCATCGCTGTATTGGAGATTTCCTTCTTTTGCCCAGCTTCACCATAGTGTTTGCAGGGATATTTCCATGGATTGCAGATGCTTTCGCTACGAGGAATAATCGGTCTCTTACGTAGCTTTCAAATGCTGTTGTTCCTAGGAAAGAAGAGTGGAGGGACATCACAACACCCATGACAGTTTGCCAAAACCTGGAGAAGGTTCCTTTGTGTGTCTATGAAGGAACTGAACCCTTGCCAAGGTCTGGAGGCCTCCTCGCTGAAAAAAGAGGAAAGGACATATTTCTAGGGAGGCTACTGCCTCCTGGCCTGCAGAGGGACCAGCTCCAGCACTGCTGCTCTTTACAGCCCCCTTGAGCTTTCATAACCCTTTCAGTAACACACTTTAACCAGACATTTTAGCAAAGGAAGTTAGAGATTTTCTCTCTAAGCTATGATGTCTACGCACCTGGTTTTGTTGGGGGAGGACGGGGTTTCCTCTTCCCATTTCAGGGGATAAGCATATCTTTTGAAAGCTTCCCAGTACTAAGGTGCAATGGTGATATCACTGGGGGAGAATCTTAATAGAAAGAAAAAGCATCACCTCTGATTATTCTTCTCTCTGGCATGATTTTGAAGTATATATTTAAAAAAAAAATAAAATCGATTGTATCACGAGAGCAGACAGCACCATTTGCTGTTCTCAGGGTGCTTCCAAGCCTCAAATCTGTGGAAGTAACATCTGATTTTACAAGAACAAGATGGCAACAAAGGGCTACAAGTTTATCATCTTGCTAAAATCTGTGTCTTGATTGCAGTTGTAGTACATATTCCAAAGTCTCATTATGAAGCTATTTTTTTTCCAGTTCATCGCAAAGCCCTGTCAAAAAACAACTACTGTCTAAGCACCCCATTCCCCTTCTTCACTAAATATTGCCTGTCTGTTCTTACAGATTTGTCTAAATGCACCTCTGTCATCTGTAATAAGGTAATAGGCCTAAAAATTACTTAGTGCCATCTTACATCTTCCACTTAGGTATAGAAGATGTCTTAAACCTAAATTGATGCCTTTATTACACCGTTTTCTTTCTGCTCCTTGTATCATCTCCCAATAACTGCAGCAAGAAGAAAGAACATAAAGCCATTCTGATGTTAGTGTTATTTTCTTGGGCTGAAAAATCCCCATGCAAAGTTCAGGTTCAATATCTCCACCTAATTTGTCATTTGTATTTGCTGTATTAATTAAACAACCCATAGAAATTCCACACAATGCAGTCCCGTAGGAGCTGATGTCCAGACTGGATTGCCTGGAGCCCAGATAAAGAAGTAGCCCTGCTGGCGTGACACGTTCATTAATAGCCTGTGTGCTGAAGCTAAGTGAAAAAAAGACAATAAAACCATGGCCTGACAGGAAAGAAAAGCAGGACAAATTGCCAGTTTCTCTGCTACTGACGCAAACCATTGCCCTGAGCAAGACAGGCAAGGTACCCTGTGCTGCTCTGGTGGGGCTGGCCAGGGTCTTCTCGCAGCTGCCCTGTGCTGGCATGCCTCTCCCATGCTCTTCCTCCAGCTCTTCTCTGCTCATATGCATTTGAATACAATATCCCTGGAGACATTTTCTTTTCCTTATCTAGAACAACTTCCTAGCAAGCTGTGAGGATCCTAATTTCAATGCACTTCTTCTCTGTCCTACCTCACACTGAATTGCCAGGCTGGTTTTTGTGTAAATGGACTTTGACTGACCTAATTCAGTTTTACATACATCCTAAAAGATCCAGAATGCAGACTGATTTTGCTGTCCAGTAAGCATGAAAGACCAAATCAGCTTACTGAGCACATTTCTTCCTGATAAACTCAGTTAAAAAAAAAACAAACACCTGTTCACTATTCACTTACCTCAAACTGTGCTAGTCCTGCTTAAACCTGTTAGGACCACTTATATCAAGCTTTTCTTGTAATGGAGATCAAGGAACATTAGTTCACTATTTGTACACCAGCAGAATGATGGCAAGAAGACACAAGCACCTGGAATTGCTCCGGCTTATTAAGAATGATTCTGCAGTTGGGCAGGGAGGGTTTGTGCCCACAAAACTCAGTTTTCCCCAACCTCTTTTGTCAGTTTGTGCGTCTCTTTCTTTGGGTTGTAAGCTGTTCAGGTCAGGCACAATCAGGTCAGGTTACCTAGAACCTCAAACTACATCCAACAGCTGTGGGATTTCTGCTCTTGCCTCCCTCCCCAAGGCTTTGCATGTGAACTCCAACAGCTCTGAGAAGAAACGTTATGTCTCAGGAGAGCTTACCTTTGACTAGGGCATCTGCATCTTTTTGAACTCCTGGATAATTTTTCTAACCAGCATCCTGAATGTTGAACATTAGGTTGACGCAATTTTCAACAAGTGAGTTGGAAATACCTCAAAAATACAAGATTTATAATGGGAGTGAGCCAAAGACTACAAAATGGCCACAGAGCAGCCATTACAGAGTCATATGCCTCCAGCATTACTTTTCATGCAAAGTGAGTAATATATTTTAAGTCAGCCACAACAGCCACAAGAACCTGAGTCATTCCTTTGCACATGAGGAAAGAATTGCATTAGGGTTCAAAATGTGCTGAGGTTTCTAAATATAAACACGTAATTGAGAGATTAGAGCAAGTCCTTGTTAGGTGGTGCTGTCCTGAGCAGCACAGAAAAAGCAAGTTGAGAACTAGAATTGTCTCTGAACTTGCTGGGAAATCTTTTTTGCCAGGATGCAGCCTATGTGTCAGGCAACCCACACCATCTTGGCCAAAAGGCTGGTAGAAAAGAGACACCTCTGGCTCCTCAGGTTGAGGGTGCAGCTAGTCAATTATTGCTTTCTGTGGTCTTTTCTTAAGTGTCTAAAGAAACTCCTCGTAGTACAGTTTCAAAAAAATTGAGATTTAAAAAAGAAAATGATATTTTGCTTTCTTTCAGAAAATCACATTAAAAGAAGCTAGACCGTATCCTGTGCGAGGGAAAGGCAGCCTTTGTTGGACCTAACCATACTGTTAAAATCACTAATTAACGGAGAAAAAGTATTTCAGAGACACTATGATCTGCAGGTCCAGATTAATTAGGGTAACACTTTAATTATTCAATGGTAATACATGCCACCTTTGAAACCAAAATTATCAAAAGTGGATGTTTGCAAGTTCAGCAGCTACCTCCCCCCGGCCCCCCGCATCTTTCTGGCTGTATGAAGGCAGCAAGTAGACTTCATGCAATTGCAATTTTCTCTGCAAGGCCTAAAGCCACCTGAGTTAGGCAGACTGACTCCCAGAAGAATACCCTGAAGAGGAGAGAGGACTCTGCAGAAGAATATTTCCCCCCTAAAATTAGAAGAGACCTGTTCAAAATTCTTTTGTCTCTCCTCATCTTCATACTGATCGGTGTGAAACTACGAGGGAAAGCATTCACTCTCGGCCTCTTCTCTCAATTGCTCTTCCAATTTTTCCTTTTCCTTCTTATTTTCAAACACTAATTTTGTCCTTTCTCTGAGCAGCCTCAGCAAGCTCACCCAGCATATTTTCAGGGCCATCAGAACTGCTCCTTTGTCCCCTCTGATCAAATTTCCCAGCACTCTTAGAGCAGCTTCACCTTTTGTGCCATACCTCTCTTTTGGGATTAGCTTCTCTTTGGGTTGGCAGGAACTCCTATCACACAAGCAATAGTGTCACCAAAACTATTAATCACGGCTCTGCCACAGGTAGGAGCCCACGTCCCGCTGTAACTAGAGGCAGTCAGAAAACCAAGGTTTCAGCTAAAGGCTGGAGATGACTCAACTGGGTAATTACAATCCCTTCTGGCTTCCAAATGACATAGAGTAAAACAGCATTATTTTCAAGAGGCTGTGTCCAGCAGCAGTGTGGGAAGCATGTGATGATGGAATACGTACCTGGAAGTGGCGTTTTGCTTTATGTGGTTCTGGCTGTACCACAATGTACATCACCTAGTTCTGCTTTAAACCTTACAGTTTTATTGTTTTTCCTGCTTGGCATGTGCAGCAGTTTCCCCAGAATTTTTCCACCCATTTTCTCCTCAGCTATGAGTCAGTAGGTGCTGGAGCTGTGGATGCCGGTGGCTTCCATCACTGGAAACCCCAAGGTACGTTTTGCCCTCAGCCTGATCCCATGCTTGGGCCCAAACATGCCATGGAGCAGAGTCATTATGAAAGTGATGCCAGTGAGATCCATTGTCGTAAAATTGAGAACCCCACACAGGAGTTTTGTAATTAAGGAATAAACAGAGGGAATGAGTCATTATATTTGATGCTGTTGCAGTTTTAGGAAAGCATGTTTTCTGTAACTCATGGAAATAACACACGACCTTTGACATGGCTTTTTTTTTTTCTTTTATTGTTAGCAGATGTCATTGCAGTCAAGGGAAGCAGATACCATATGGCCACTGTTTTAAGAGAGTCATTTAATTGAGTCCATGCCTTTGACACCATGTGCTCAGAGCCTTCAGGCATGCCAGTCAACTACAAAGTAGTCTTCAAATATCTCAGATGCTTGCAGGTGCGGTCAGTAGCAAGGTTGAGAGTGTATGCCAGACACACACAGAAGACACTGACACGGGCTGCCACGCAGACTGCCACAGACAGCACGGCCTCTACCGGCACCCCCACAAACACCAACAGGGTCCATGTACAGGCACCGATTGCTCAGTCCCATCCTTCCTCTCCAGCTGGTCAGGACTGAAGCCCGCTAGTGAGAATACACATGCCTTCACCCTCCATTTTCACAAGCAAGTCCACATTCACAGGTCCCTCAGATGTCAGCACAGCCCCTGAGTCCACCTGACGTCCATGCCTGAACCTGGGCCCCCTTACCCCGTGCACCGGTCTCTTCCTACCCACCAGCTCACCCAGCTTGATGCTTACTATGAATTTTTACTTTGAGGGTGGTGAGGCACTGGAACAGGTTGCCCAGAGAAGTTGTTTAGGCCCCATCCCTGGAGGTGTTCAAGGCCAGGCTGGACATGGCCTTGGGCGACCTGGTCTAGTGGGAAGTGTCCCTGCCTATGGCAGGGAGGTTGGAACTCGATGATCTTTAAGGTCCTTTCCAACCTAAACCATTCTATGATTCTATGTATTTGGAATAGAAACTGTTCTTGTTCAGCATATTCACAATATTTCTTTCCTGATGCTGTCAGAGACTCAAGTAGTAATAATGTTTTTTTCCTCTGTTCTTATAAATCATTTTTGTTTCATCAAAGAAATAACTATTAGACAACAAAATCATCATGCTAGAAGAAAACCATGAATGAGTAGTCTGAAATCTATATAAGCAGGAATTATGAGCAAACTAGGACTGAAACATCACTACATATCATTTCCAAAATCCTGGGCAGTTCCACCAGAATAAAGTTCTTCAAAAAACAGAAACAAAACCAAACGACTAAAAACCAAGCATACGTAAACCTCCACTCTTCCACTATTGTTGCAACAGCAGTGACCGTCAAGATTCATATAACAGTTATATAATCTTAAACTTTGGGTAATATCTGGGCTACTTCTTGTTTGAGGACTTTGGAAGACAGATGCCTCATACTGGGCTGTTCAGTCTGGAGCCAGGGGCTCTGCTCAGTCCCTTGAACAACAATTAAGAAGAAGATAGACGTTTCTGCAAATGTAGGCCAAACTCCTGGCCTTTACAGCTGTATGTTGTTGGTTTTTTTTTTAAATCTTCTATTTCCTGCTGTATTTTTACATAGTATTGAACTGCTGCAATTGGTAGACAAAAAAAAAACATCTCCTGGAAGTGTTTATTTTTGTTTGGGTTCTTGCAGTGCATCCAGAAATATGAGCTACAAGGAACACTAGATCCTCCAAAGATACGTATCTTATCTGAAATAATGGGTCCACTGTCAGAAAGGGTCCAGAGCTCCATGCCAGCAACTCTTCTTGGTTATTCTCAGAATGAGTAGGGAGCCTGGAGCTCCCCTACACCTGGAATGTGTGTCTGACAACCTGACTGAAAACACTGTGCTACCCACAGCAAGGGATTTCACCTGGGCAGAAGCCTGTACCAGGGAAAGCAACAAAAGTCCACCTGAAGTCATTAAATAAAATGGTGGGAAGTCAGTGGGAATTAAAGGACTTAGTCAGATGAAGAGGCTATTGATATGAGCTAGGGAATACATAGCACCATTTGTGCAAGAAGCACACAAGAACTGGAGCTCAGCAGAACACAACTCACTTGTTAAAATTTGGTCTAATTTGGCCACAAAAAAAGGTATGCTGCTTTTCCCGTGTTCTTTTAGTTAAGGGCAGGGGGACAATGACAAGAGGGAGCGACTGCTTCTGTCCAACCTACATCCTTTGTTCTTTTCTGTCACCTCTGGTACGTGACCACCTTGTTTTTATGTGACAGGCAGCAAAACTACACTCCAGTAGCATCACATGTTGCTACATACAGTGCCTCATCCCACCTTGAGCAAAACGGTCTTTTGAGGTCCTTTGTCTTGACTGAGGATTTCGACACAAGTTCAAAATAAATTCCTTTCTGCCAAGATTACCTCCTTGCTGTTCTTCACATTTTCAGGGTTGTGCTAAGGCTTTACAAATCACATATCCTAAACCTAATAATCATGTGACAATTGATGACATCATAGGAATCATCTAGATCCCAGCGTTACATGAGACAAAAGACAAAGAGATGGACTGAATAGTGGAACAAACTAACATTTTCAGGGTTTCACTCACTATCCTCATAGGTTGCTTGTGGAGGTATCATACATGAGTTACAGAATCACTAAAATTCCACATATATCTTATCTATTGCTTTCTTTGCAGGCTATTCAAAGAAAATAATGGACTTGAGAAATTTTCAAAATCCTTTTTTTTCTTTCTTTCTTTCTTACTTGTGTATATCACCCTTAGATATTCACTTGCAGTTCCAAGGTATGAATTAGAAGACTGTAGGTGCCCAGTTTCTCTTTAACGTGCTTTTCAAAATGTGTTTTTCTTCTGCAAGTCCTCTGGGATGTTGCCCAATGCCTTTGACTTCTGAAATATAACCGCTAGTTTATGCGAAAACTTACCCTCAGTTTTTAGGGGCTGGACTCATTTAAGATCCAGTGCCTTCTGAAGGAGGTGCCCTTGGTTCTCCCCACAGTCCCCACCCCTCATTAGAACATTAAACTATATTAGCATGCATCTTTAATAAGACACAACTTGGCTAATATCTTAAGACAAGGAAATTCAATACTATTCTGATGGCTGCTGCAAGACTTATAGTAGAAAAGTTATGTTCTCTAGGATATAACTCCTCTATAGGAGAAAAAAAAAAGCATGACAATAGCTTTCTGCATAGAAATATAGACTATAATCCAGCCTTCCTCAATCTGAGTATCTACAATGCTGTTTCACATGTCTACATGAGGCAGGTGTCTGAGTTCCCATTACAGTCCATGGAGAACCAGCCAGGACATGGCTTGGAGTCCACTCCAGGCCACATTTTTGGCTCATCCCAAAACCACTACGCACACTCAGTGGGATGAACCACACTCTCGACTCCAATAACTGTACTGACTGTAACAGGAGGTTAGACCCCTTCCCTATACTAGTGCTAAACCACCCCCTAAATTTAAGGTGAGATATATTCTACTACTTGCATCTCATTATTGTGTAGTAAAAAGCGTAGGCTTTTTACTACATTCCCTAGTGAAACTGCAGAATTCATTTCCAAGTAAATTCTAAAGGTTATAGAAGAAATGAAGGATGAGGGTTACTCACCAGTAAGAGCAACACTGTCTTAGGTGGTTTCTTAGAGGAAGAAAGGTAAACTGCTCAATGCAAAAACTGGACTCAAGAGGGATATAAGGGGTCCTGGTTGAAATGCATCTACAGTCCATAATTGCATATCAGGTTCTCTTCCAGAGGATGCTGATGGGCATTTGAAAGAAGTTTCTTGCCACATACAGACAGCTCATGTACAAAGTTTCAAGCAGTTCTGTGATTTAATGGGGAACAAACATAAACAAGCACTGAGATATTCAGACCTTCACTGCCTCTCATTGATGCCTGCCTTGGAAAGAATATGTAAATTGTTTCTCTACTGAAGCAATTTCTCCTCTCAGAGAGCTTGTCCCAGCAGAAGGAAGAAAGATGTTTGAAGATGCAGACACAGAACCACAACTCTTTTTTTATAATCCCCAAGGAGCATTTTTCTGTGATACTACAAAGTTTGTCAAAGGTGACAAGAAAGTACTGTAGGACTCCTGCCTGCTTATGGTAGCTAGTAAGTATAAACCAACTCGCAGATGAGGTTTTTTTATTTTCTTTTCAGGAGTGTAGAAGGAAAGAGAAAAGTTTCATAAAAAATCCAGCTCTTTGAATACATCCCGTTGGGAACAGATGTGGATTACTTGATTATAGGGAGAGAGCAAACAGGTGACTTTCAGGATTTGAACATTTTGCTTCTTGCGGCAATGCGTTTTATCTGCTTCAGGGAATTTGAGACTAAAAAAGGAGCCTCATGGCCACAAGAGGGTGCAAAATTACCCAGCACAAAGAGCAGGTTTTCTGCACTTCAAAACAACCTTTCTGCTGCACAAGTCACCAAGAGGATAGTGAAAATTACACTCTTTTTCTTGGGCAGTAAAGCTCCATCTGAAAAAACTTTTTCACAGATGAATTTTATTTGGACTGCATAAAGACAGAAAACTCAAAATAGAAATACTGCAAGCTTTGCTCAGAGGGAAAGGTAACTTTTTAAGGAAGTGTGGAGATTCCTGTAGAGAGAACATAAAAAAGTGTATTCTTTTCGAAAGTTTGTTTAATTTCTTTTTTAAAAAAAAAGGTCCTTGACAAAAGGAACAAAGTTAGGGGCCATATGGGTCTAGGCAATTTTACATAGACTGTAATATTTTACTATACTTGAAAGTCTCTGAAAATATTTATTAGTCTGCGGTAATAGTATTTTCAAATCTTCCACAAATACTCCAAACCATCCAAACAGTTTCTTGCTGATTTTTCAGAGACTGGCGTGCATGCAAGTTATCGAACATTTTGTTCTACCTCTTCTTTCTTTATTCCCGATGACTATTTTCTCCTTTAAAAACTTAATTGTGTTTAACATCTGGTCAAAATTAATCTTGTTTACAAAGTTAGAATCCAAAATTACTTCATTTGTCTTTCGCACTATCAGTTATTTGCTGTTCTTCCTAACTCACCAACGATGCCATGGTTTTATTGCCTTCCTCTTAGTATTGGTGTAGAAGCTTCTCTCCTTGTCTTTTATGACCCTACAAGTCACTGGATCCACTTCACATCTTAGCCCTTCTGATTTTATCGCTACACTCTCTTATTATGTCCTTACAAAGATCTCTAATAATATTCCTTTCTGTAATTTAGAAGGGGTTTATCCTCTCTCCCATTAAAGGTTGCCTGCGCTGACCACATCTGAGGGAAAGGCACTGCACAGTGCTAAGTGGAAACCCCGAGAAGCTCTAATCTTTCTGTCGGTCATTCCTCATTAGCAAAATGGCAGTGAAAAGTATGAGTTTTCCTCTGCTCTGAGGGCTTTTTTTGGCTAGAGCTTGAACTCTTTATGACATGGGTGGCCTAGTTACGTGACTGGGCAATAGCCAGCACAACAGCTGATTCAGTCTGCGGCGTGTTGATAGCAATACAATATTCATAAATTCTAAATCATAATGCATTTGCTGTATTTGAGAAACAGTTTCAAAATGCCAATGCTAATACTATTCCTTTCCCATTATAACGAGTAGAAAAACAAAACAAACAGAGACCTAGGACTATTTTTCTGTTAACAGTTCTGTCTTCACGACAGACTGCAGATAGCCAACTTTTCCAAGCAACCAAACATCCCAAAGTTCAAACATATTTGCTCTCTTCCAACTTCAAGACCAGCTTGTTCAAACCTAAAAGGTCCTTTCCCATCTCCAAACTCTGTCTGCGCATCTTTATGTTCCCCATTTTAACTAATAATCCATCAGGAAGACATCCTTCATAAGGATCAACTCCCTCTTTAAGACCATTTGTTGCATAGGCCATTCATGGCTGCTAGAGAGAAATACAGTCAACTTCTGGCCAATGCAAGCAATAAGCTGGGAGTAGGTCTGCAAATATAGGGACACCAGGGATCTGTGCCCCAGCACGGCAATAAGAAAGATTTTGCCCAGAAACGTGACTGCTCATTACCTTTACCAAAAAAAGAGGTGTCTTCAAAGGGCTGGAGAGAGAATGAATCCCACTGATGACTGTCAGCGGGGACTATGAATCAGTGGGAGAGTCAGACCTTGATGTCTCCAAACAAAATAAAACTCTGAATTAATTAATTTCTTTAATCAAAGAATTGAAAGGAATCGAAATTTTCTGCCAGGCATGCTGTCAAACTGACAAAGTGACTCAGCAAGCAAAATAATTGGTCTGTAATGTGATTATATTTGGGGATTCAGGTTGGGGTTTAGACATGCTGTTAAAGACTAAACTGAAATAACAGATTTAACATAAAGTTGTCAGGCCTGCAGTTTTAAAAGGTCCTGCTGTCTGTCATTAAACAAGTGGGAACTTAGTGCAAAAAATAATTGGCTGCTGTGTCACCACACTAGGGCTTCGTTAGTAAATATCCTTAATAAACTGATCCAGATGTGGAACACGAGAAGGTGAGAGTGATCACCTTTAGATTATTCCCCAAGACCTGTCCTCCTGCATAACGTTCTTCCTTCAGAAGAGGGAGACGATCAGTAACGACACACTCCATCTCCAATAACCAGACCCCATCCCCAGGACCCCCACCTATTAGGAAAGGCAACAGCACAGGTCTCTGAGGATTCCCCAGAATCAGGCAGCACCAGTCTACTTAACTAAGAGGAATTCACGTACAGAGATGCTAAGCATGATACCGGGCGGGAGAAGCGTCCTTGCTGGCACCCTCAAATCAGCAGAGGTACTGCAGGCAACGTCTTACAGGGGAAAAAAAAAAAAAACACAATGAAATCTGCAGAGCCAGAAATATTCTGCGAGTCTCAAACGCATTAACCAGAAGTTGCACAAAGATGACTCTGTTACTCAAGTAACGCACATAGGCTAATTTAAGAAAATGAAACATCACCATTTTATTGCCCTAAATAATGCAGCCATATGCGCAAAACACCACAGGACCGGTAGCGACAGAACTGAGGAATCACCTGATTGTAAAAGCAAAGGAAACTATATGAGCAGCAGAGAAATGAAGATTTCTTTTAACAAAAGCTTTTATTAAGAAAAGTTGTACTGTTATTAGCAAAATACCTGTTAATGGAACGGTCTTTCATGCCAGGGACCTTAAGCTAGGCTTTTCCAGTTAAAAGAAATTCATTGCTGTATGTTTAAGGTTGCTGACAATTTTTTTCCCCAAAGTAATCATACTGAATTTAGCCTCCCTCTGTGTAAAACTGGTTCCTGGGATTATTTTTTCAGTCTCCTGTGCCCTCACCAGGGCAAGGCTACAAGAAGAGATGGGATGTTCTGTGTCTATAAGTGGCACTGGAAACCTTTACAGATGCTTTTTTGCCCCGCATTCATGGCTAACTGTTGCCTGACTTCTTGCCACTTTGTATCATGAGTCATACTCTATCCCTGAGCAGCATCAGTTCCTGCTACTGGGGAAAAAAAAAAAAAAAAAGAACAAAAAATTATGCCACTTATTTTCTCTTGATTGTTTCCTGTAAAATTGCAATTGTTTATAACTTTTCTGGATCTCTGCTTTTTGTTTAGACTTACAAATCTGTGTAAGTTGCTTGTAATATGGACAGTCAAGACCGATGCTTATGGATCAGTCCCCTGAAACCAGGGGTCATAAAATGTTTAATGGTTCTAAATACTTCCAAGAAGTTGACTGGGTCAGCTAAAAAATTTAATTTATCTGTGATACATATCACTATGAGATTAAAAAAGTTATCACTATATCTTTATGAGCTATGTATAATAAAGAAGGGGAGCAGGGGAGGAATTCAAGGTCTCTGTTGCTGTCAGAGCAAGGAAGAGAGTGACCAGCAGCTTATTCTCTCTCCTCACAAGTTCATTCATCTTTATTTGTCACTTCCTGTATGAGAAGGAAGATAAATTTTTTTGGTGATGGGAAACTATTATCTTTACCATGTTCTTGTATATCAAGTATTATGCTCCAGCCCACAGAACAGCCTCAGCTCAAAGATAATCCCTGTTGGAGAGGGTCCACAGAATCATAGAATTGCCTGGGTTGGAAGGGACCTTTAAGATCATCAAGCCCAACTATCAACCTAAGACTGGTGGCCAAAACCACCACTAAACCATGTCTCTAAGCACCCACCCGTCTTTTAAATACCTCCAGGGATGACAACTCCACCACTGCCCTGGGCAGCCCGTTCCAATGCTTGATAACCTTTTTGGGCCCAGAGGAGGGCCATGAAAGTCATCAGAGGGCTAGAAAACCCCTCCTGTGAAGAAAGGCTGAGACAGTTGGGGTGGTTCAGCGTGGAGAAGAAAAGGCTGCGGAGAGACTTTCTTATGAGCCCCCTTTGTTTTATTGAAAGGCTGCAATAAAGACAGAGAGAGATTTTTTTTACCAGGGCCTGACGGGACAAGGGGTAACGATTTTAAACCAAAAGAGGGGAGATTTAGATTGAACATAATTAAGAAATTTTTTTATGATGAGGGTGGTGAGGCACTGGAACAGGTTGCCCATAGAAGTTGTGGATGCCCCATCCCTGGAAGTGTTCAAGGCCAGGTTGGACGAGGCTTTGAGCAAATTGGTCCAGCGGAAAATGTTCCTGCCCATGGCAGGTGCACTGGACTAGATAATCTTTAAAGGTCCCTATCAACCCCAGACATTTTGTGAATTGGTGACAAAAATACCACTTTCCTAATCCTATGCTCCTTTGACAAAAATAACTGAACTGTCTAGCAACGGAGGTGTGCAAATTCCCTAGAAATCACAGGCAATGGGCAACAAAGGACACTGAGGGTGATTTAGTGCACTCCGCTGCTCCAAAAGAGTCACTCCACCTGTGCCATTCCCCACAAATGCTCTTCAGCCTGTTCTCAAAACCTCCAGATGCCCGAACTGTGGAGCCCAGAGCAGGGTATGCTACTCCAGCTCAGGCACCACCACCACTGGCTCGAGAAGACACAGCACACGTGCATAAATGCTGGTATAACACACGCTAAGCAAATGAAAGAAGCTGCAACCATTGTCAGCGTTACCTGTCTGGGTTACAACTGGCCATGTGTTTGCAACATGGGTGTGTTTTGGTTATCTTTCAGCATCTTTCTTCCAGTGCCTCAGAGTTTTTTCAGAGAGAAAAAAAATAAATCTCTTTTTCAGAGAAAACAAAAAATCTTTTTCAGAGAGTCCCTAATCTCCTTGAACACAAACGTGTCCCATACTGATTTCATTCTGTTTCTGCCTTTTGTGCTTCTCCCTGTAGAGCCTTTGTAGACTACAGTTGCAGATATCAGTGGGAAGGTAATGTTGCCACTAGTGCCTGGTCTCTAACAGCCAGCATTCTGCCACCAGACGGCCAAACACCTCGCGAACTAGCCCCTTCCTTCTAGTTTAGACGAAACCCTTATCATCATCTTATATTTTCACATCTCTGATACCTTAAAAATAAGTATTTATGTTTCAATCACAGCAGTTCACAGAAACCAAACACGATAAACAGGCTCAAAGACGGGTGGGAGAAGTGAGCATCCTCACTGCACAGCAAACTCACTTCCTATGAACGCTGTGCAGTTTTTCTGTGAATCCAGAGCAAGAAAATGGCTAATAGGAATCCTCACAACCCTCTTGCTTGTCCTCTCTTCCCATCATTAAAAGACAATCCAGGCTTTCTAGCACTGCTGTTTTGTTAGGCAAGGACTCATTAACCTTTTTAAAGTTAATTATTTAATACGCCAGAATCATATTACTGTTCTCATCTACCTGTATTCTTGTTTGATTTGTATAAAAATGTACTAAGGAAGACAACCACACTGTTTAACTGGAAGAATGAACTTGTTTTTCATTAGTGGAGAGGAAGACAACAAAATTATCACAGGCAGCAGTTCCCACCAAGATTTGATTTGGAAGCTTTGCACAGAACCTAAAAATAGAAGACTGTGCAGTCATAAATCATTTAACACAGTGTTCGTGGACAAGGAGCGCTTCAAGGAGGATGTGATCAACTGGAGTGAATGGGATCCCAGGGGTGCACAAGGAGTTGGGATCTGAGAGGACCTTCTGGGTGCTCTGAGCAACCCAAAGCCCCAGCGCGGGGTTGGGGCAGGGGATGCAAGGAGGCATGGGAGCAAATTCACATGGCCGAAAGGGACAGCAGTTTCGCAGCTGTCGGAGGGAGCTATGTGGTCAAAGCCTTCAGACATATGAAGTTAATGTTTGTAAAGAGCTGCGAAGATTAAAGTCCTGAGGATTAAGATTTCCTTGGAGAGCTTCGCTCTTTTTTTCAGTTTTAAACAAAGCTTTGAAAAGTTTCCATATTCGGTAGAAAATATAAAATGCTATTTATCCACACAGTCTCCCAGATAGCTATATACAGAGACAAGAACTACTCACACAGATGTGAGATGAATTCCGTATCATCTGTTTCTGTTCTGACACTGGCCAAAATATTTTTGCTCTAAAGAGAAAATAACCCAAAAGCTTCCCACAAAAAACCTACGCTTCAGGAAAAGTGGAGAGCTGGTTCACAAAACCCTCTCGAGAAGCATGCGCTGTTTGTAAAAAGAGATAATAGCCAAATTCTCTGTCCACTCTCTGCCTTCAAAAGCATATTAAGTTGTTTAGGGCTTTTAAAATCCCGAATCTATGTTGTAATTATAGATAACATTTTCCCCCGAGTTCACAGGAACAGCCAGCAGTATATACTTTTAAATTCAACCTACCAGTTTGGAAATTACTGCAAGTACTCATGGCACATAATTTCAAACCACTCTCTCAAAACTTCTGTTGGGTGATGGTCCTCTCACTATCTACCAATAGCAAAAGGCAAAGAAAATAGGTAATTTGCCCTGAGACCAGTATGGGCCAAGCTAGGACCCACCTTACACTTTCCAGATCTGCTTTACATGGGCAGTTGCTTTCCACCAACTCTAAATGCAGTTGGCTAAAAGTACTAAGTATGGGAATACCAGATTAATTTTCAACACATAATAAGTAAAGAGAGAGAACTGCTGAGAACATCAGCCACGAAGTTTAATTCAGTAAGTTGTTTCAATAAAGCTGAGCCATTTCACTGAAATACATTGATTTTGACCAAGTTTTCTTTGCTGACAGACTAACATTCAGAGTTTTCATCACTTCTGATTAGAGAGAAGAAAACCCGAGCAAAAATTTCTGATTTTCAGCCCATTTTTTTCCCCATGGAAACACAAAATATAACCCTGGAGCTCATTTCCACCTCCCCTTTCCCAGATGATATCGGTTCCTGACTCTTCTAAAGCCACCCTTCCTATTGTTTTTGCTACTTGTCATGCCCACAGCACTCACATCCATAGCAAGAATAATGCTATCAGAAGTTGCAGCAAGTCCACCAGCAACAGTAAAAGTGATAGCAAGGAAACAGTTTAGCCAGTGTACACCAATATTGCAGGGCACACACAGATGTGGTATCAATTTCTAATTGCTGCAATACAGTATTGCTGCTTAATTTTGTAGATGACTCAAGGGGATCTAAAAAAAAAAAAAAACCAAAACATTTATAAGCAGAAGGAGAATTCAAATGATCTCAACAAAATGAAAAAAAAAATGGTATACGGAAAAGAACCTAGACTTGGGCAAAAAATATCCAGCTACAATAGCAAACTATTGACTTGGGAGCAGGAGAGGATCTGAAGATTGCAGGGCGTCCTGGACTTCACTATGCCATTCTCCTGTGAAGAAGGCAAACACTGCATTGGAGAGGGGGAAAGAATAAGAGGATACGCCACCAACAATGGCAGTAATCCTTCCACATCAGACACACTGATAACACCTCACTGAGATATCATATCCACTCTGGAGACTTCCGTCACATCACATCTTTATGAACCAGAGAGACGCCAGAGCACAAAAGAATGATAAGACAAATAGAAAAAACAACCTACAAGAAATACTGAAAGAGTATGCACAGAATATGCACCTGAGGACTAGAATTTGGAAAGATGACTTCATTGCATTCTTCAAACATATAACAGGAAACTCCAAGGAATAAAATAATTTTTCACATATTCATAACAGACAAGACAATAAATACTGGACTTGAATCATGGAGAACTCAGATAAAGGATTAGGAAGACAAATGTTTATTGATGAGAAGAGTGAATACTGGAATAGGTTGTCCAGGAAGGCTGTGGATTTTCCCTCCTCAGAGATTTTTATAGACAAAACAGATGTAGGAACGCCACAAATGTCCTTGATCTTGTCTTGGGATCTAGACAAAAGTATCTCCTGGCCTCCTCCTCTGATTCTATGGACGTCACAAACCGCTTATGAAAGGCTTAAGGTTTACTTAATACATTTCATAAATCCAGTGTTAGCAGATTAAGTACAAGAACAAGTAAAGTTGTAATTCCTTTCATGTGCCTAAAACTACCTCCTCCTCACAATAAGGGACATATTCTGACATTTTAAATGGTGTAAAGCCCAGTGTAACTCTAGTGAAATCACATGAAGCCTCAGCAGTCGTTCTCTAAATGTAATCAATACACACCCTAATGCGCACAGCCACGCGGAGGACCGGAGTGGTGGCACTACTCTGACAAACCGTGGGCATGCCAGGTTTTGTACCTTTCTTACTACATAACAGTAGCCAACCCTCACTGTCAACCATGGGAGAGGGTGATTCAGGCAAAGACCCAGTGTTTTAGTACAGACTGGTCAATCTTAGCGGCTGACTGGCTGAACCAGCCAGTCCTGGCAAATACTTGCTAAGTCTTAGCAAGTACTGCTAAGGCGATCTACCGAATGAAAGAGCAGCTTGGATAATGAAAACCTAATTCGTGCAATAGCAGCCAGGGAAGAAGAGAAAGGGACTGAAAGAGCACAAGGTCACCAATTCTGATTGAATTTGCCCATGTTAACTATAAACTAAGAGCCTACATACTCATTCCAGTTGGAGATGCCATCATCCACAAAGCCAGTATTACTGTCAGTTGTCTTCTTCCATCTCACAGGCAAGTTCTTGGACCTACTGAACTGGGGTCACACATTCAGGGAGTTGTTTGGCACTAAAAGGAAGAACACTGGAAGAGCTATAATGCTTTCCAACAACTACGAAGCACACATCTGGAGCTGACTATAAAAAGCATCTATAGACATGAGCAATCAGTTGCATCCCCAAATGAAGCCTGGTAAACCTGAGACAGAAGTGGGGAAGCTGTACAGTGATAACTGAGTATTTACACCACATTAAATACACGTCAGTTCCGTTAGCTGTTCATATCTTGTCTTACAAGTGCTGCTCCAAGCCATTTTCACAAAAAATATCAGAATTAAATAAGATCTTAAAATCACAGAAGAGCGAGCTTGAAGTCTTTGAAAAGTCATCTCGCCCTGTCTCAAGACCAGACAAACTTTCTATCATTCCAGATCAACAGGTGACAGTGGTTGTGCATCAATGACTGGAAACCACAAACCAGAAAAACTTGAATAAAAATATCGCCCTCAAAGACAGAGGTCCGTGAAGAATGCCTTCGACTCTGAAAAGTTAATTACGCTTGGGTTTTTTGCTAAATTTTTTGTTCTTGCACTTATGCTCTAAGATACTTGCTTTACAAAAGCCAAAAAATTGAAAAAGAATGAATTGATGGATTTTCAAGTCTAAGGAATAACTTAAAGCAAGTCCATCAGAGCCATTTCAGGCCACCAGCTGCCCTCAGACCACATGTACAAAAGCAGAGGCAGCTTGGGCGCTGCACAATGACCATTTTACATCAACCCACACAAGAAGAAGCTCAGACTGTGATTTCTCTAATGCAACCAACACGCTCATTTCGTGTTGCGTGATGTGGCTCTGGGCTCTCTGCATATAGTGCGTAGGTCACACCTAGGAGGCAGGACACCAGGGCAGGGAGGGTAAAGATGCCTGTAGCTAAAGATGCCCTGCAATTACGCAGTCCTCTTAAAACATAATTCTAGTACTCACAGACGCTTTATCCTAAGCCTCAGAATAAGCAGAGAGAGATGGGCAGTTGTGCAAGATTTATCACTGAACAGGATACAATGTTTAAAACTACAAATCCATTAACTTCTACAATGGGAGATAACTCTTTTCCAATGATTTCCCTGGGACAATCCTGGGATTGTATTATTAGCTTTGAAATCTGGGACCCAAGGAAAGCTTAAGTCTTCTTTTGGAAGTGGGTCTTAACTCGGGGGTAAAATTTACACCAGCTTCCCTGTAAAGGGTGTAGCAGCAGGACTTTCTTGAAGGAAGCATGTTCCCCTTCCTTCTCACTTTAACTACATAAATAAATGCAACATCTACAACAACAATGTTACCACACAGCTCCATCAATACGCATGTAAAAATTATGCTGTTAGCAAGCTTGCATTTCTACGGTCCATCCCTTCATGCTGGATTAGGCTGCCTTGATTTGTTAGGGCTAAAACCAGCACTTTTAGCTAGGATATTAGGGATCTCTTTTTCAAAACAGCTACACTTAAAGTAAGAGTGC
>NW_009649846.1:987682-1037318 GCF_000708025.1 Charadrius vociferus | reverse complement strand
ATTAGAGAAAACATGCTTTAATGATAAAAATACAGATACAGAAGACAGGAAATGCTGAAGAAATTTCAAGCAGACAGAACCCTTAAGGGACCCATCAAAATGTTTCTTCTTCCACAGATTGCAAGAGATTTGTGATCTCTTGCCATGAGAGTTACTATTTATTTTAACACATTACTTTCCAGTCAGAACTCGTATGAAATTTAAAACAAGTTATTTAAACTCAATATGTAAAATCCCACTAAATCACATTTCGTTATGACTCTGGGAATAATTCATTGTTTTGATTCATGAAATGAAAAAAAATCAGCCCAAACAGACCTAAGATTGTTGCTCTATTAGCTATATAGCAAAGCAACAAAAATCTATTGTTCCTTTCAGATATTTTAACAAGTACAAAGTGACATTTCACCACTGTTACACCAAAACTGCACCAAATGCAGCATCTCACTGTCTCACTCCAAAGGAAAACACAAAAGGAGAAGGGAAAAGCAAGTGGAATATGGACATATATGAGAACTACCCATCTGGAAGACCACCAGTAACTAGCAGAAAGTCTTGCTTTCTGTTTTAGCTGCTTTTACCTCAGCTTACATCAACATCTTACTGTACCTCAGTTTACATCAACAGATGACTTCAGGCAATGACCTTGACATCAAACAACCGCTGCTTGTGGATAAGGATAATGATACCGCAGCAACTTTTGCACTTCATTTTGTAGCTAATGGCGCGGTAGAAATTCATGGTGCTTTCCTGCAATTTGAGCAAAAATAACCACCTCAAAATGTGGGTCCTTAACATGAAGACAACTGCCTCAGGCATCAGGCAGCCTTCTGCAGCAACCGCACAGGCCCGGGGAATACCAGGGTGAACAGCACAGCCCAAGAAAAAGTAAAGAAGGTGGTGAACATCTCACAGGAGCATGTTTAGCTCATTTTCCCCAAAGCAGACCCAGGCTGGAAATCTTCAAGGTTATCAAGGCCTGAGGCAAATGATCTGCTTCCCTGTGTCACCCATCCTGGTTCTCTGTAGAGCACTTAGTGGCAAACATAATTGAGTAAAAGCTCTGGAGTCTGGATTCCTGCTCAGACCTCACCCAGGGCTTGATCGAGCAGCAGCAACAGTGCTGTGGTGGTGCAGCACAGCTTCCCCAAAACCACGGAAAGAACTGGAGCGCAGGTAGGAGGACGTAATTCCTTCAGCACAGCAAGGAAATACAAAGGTCGAGAGTACTCTGCGTTGGAAAAAGCTGACATAATAGCAGGGAAACACTGCATTTTATGCTGGGCACCGAGCAGCACAGCAGCAGCAGGTATCACACGTTCTTCCATTGAAGAGAGAAGTCCCTTTGTCTCCCCAGTTACACCAAAGAGTACATGGGAGCACATTTATAGCAATGTAAGAAATACAGCTTCTGATCCCTGTTCTCCCTAGAGACATGTGAATTTACATTTTCCACCTCTTAGTGCTGAAATAATTTAGGTATTGGGTATTCTTCAGGATAAAGGAGGTCTATTTAAAATATTTTAATATTTATAGGAGTAAGGACTGAACTCTAAGCACACCATGCCTTCCACATAAGTGCCCTAACAAGCTGTGTTCAATCTCATGGCCTCATGAATATTTAGAGATACTTACGAAGAGGAACAGTTTAACCTGAAGATATGCATGTCTGGTCTGTGACCAATTACAACAAGATACTATTCTCAGCGTACGTGGTAAGCACAGTCTCCCATTCTGAAAACTTCTAATACAGTAAGACATTTTCCTGTATCACTGGCTTGAGCTTATTACCCTTACTCCATATTTCAGAGTCCTTTCTGGTCCAAAGAACATCAGTAGTTTTGCTGAAACCAGAAATATGCACAGACTGTGAGTCAGACAGAGACTTCTCTACATACAAGTTAGATATCCTTTGTGAAACACAGCACTTCCCTTGAGGAACACAAGTAATTGCATCTCCAGCACAGCACTGGATAAAGACTTGCCCGTGGCCTTAAAAGACAAGTCACCTCTGCTGCTTCCCAGCTATCCTCCAGGGGGCAGATGAGACTGGAGGCAACATATGCTTTCAGAGAAAACAATTTTTATCATAGAATGGTTTACGTTGGAAGGCACCTTAAAAATCATCTAGTTTCACCCCCCCTGCCACAGCCAGGGACACCTCCCACTAGACCAGGTTGCTCAAAGCCCCATCCAGCCTGGCCTTGAACATCTCCAGGGCTGGAGCTTCCACAACTTCTCTGGGCAACCTGTTCCAGTGCCTCACCACCCTCAGAGTGAAAAATTTCTTCCTAATATCTAATCTAAATCTACCCTCTTCCAGTTTGAAGCCATTCCTCCTCGTCTTGTTACAACATGTCCTTGTAAAAAGTCCCTCCCCAGTACTCCTGTAGGCCCCCTTTAAGTGCTGGAAGGCCACAATGTCTCCCCAGAGCCTTCTCTTCTCCAGGCTGAACAATTTTTAGTCATGCTTTACACCACTGTGCTGGTTTTGGCTGGGACAGTTAATTTTCTTTGCAGTAGCTGGTATGGGGCTGTTTTGATTTTGTACTGAAAACAGTGTTGATAGCACAGGGATGTTTTAGTTACTGATAACCAGTGTTTACACAGAGTCAAGGCCTTTTCTGCTCCTCACACCGCCCCACCAGCGAGTAGGCTGGGGGGGCACACGAAGCTGGGCAGAGACACAACCAGGACAGCTGACCCAAACTGACCAAAGGGGTATTCCATGCCATGGGACATCACGCTCAGCATATAAAGCTGAGGGAAGAAGGAAGAAGAGGGGGATGTTCAGAGTTACAGCATTTGTCTTCCCAAGTAACCATTTTGCGTGATGGAGCCCTTCTTTCCTGGAGATGGCTGAACACCTACATGCCAATGGGAAGAAGTGAATTAATTCCTTGCTTTGCTTTGCTTGTGTGAGCAGCTTTTGCTTTACCTATTAAACTGTCTTTATCTCAATCCATGAATTTTCTCACAATCAGACATTAAATGACTAAAATTATCACGACAGCTTATTTTTAAGTTATTTCTCTTGCAGTGGCAAAAATTTACAAAGATCCTGAGAAAATAATTCACAACACAGTCGATTTCTACCCCTCCCAGACTTACTTGCCGAAAAAAAAAAAAAGTATTAGCTCTTCAGGAAAGTTGCAAAAGACTAGGAAAAAAAAAAGGGACTAGAAACGAATCCTGTAATATTTAGTGATCCGTTTCTTAATCTGAGCAGTTCACAATAGGTAACAGAGCTGTACAGGGCAATGGTTCAGCCGGAAAAGAGAAGGAAGGATGTTGGGACACTTGCATGATGTTTTAACCCTCTAAGGGCCTTTTGGTCGCCACTCAGAGCCTTTCCCAGTAGCATTGCAGTCTTGTTTGCAAGTTTGCACCCTTTCCCTTAACCACTGGGAGGACGCTGTGGCAATGTTTTCATCCTTGTCCTTCTGTCCTTGTCCTGGTCTCCCAGCTCTGAACCTACGGGAAGTGACTGACACTGATGTGAAAATCATACTTTTTTCCCCTCATGCTTCCCCATTTTGTGACTTTTACACAAAAGAAAAAACAAAACCTAGTGAATAACACAGCAGACAGTAGTCCTTTAAATAGCTGACAGGCATTTCCCAGTGACATCCATGCACAAAGCTTAACAACCAATTAACGTGCAACTCTTGCCCCTGATCACAGCATGCTCCAATCAGCCCTAACAGCATCACAAGCAGGAACAACCAGCAGGGAGTTTGAGCAGGTCCGACGAAAACTATAAAATTATTCTTAGAATAGTATTAAGGCAGACCAGCTGCCTCACCAGAGGGGATGCCCAGGGGAGAAGAGTCTTCTTTTCTGGCCATTGGAGAGTGTTTTTCCTTAAGGTTCTTCACTGGTCCTCTCTCCTTGTTTTTTGTTGTCACCATAAGTAACTGCTACCATTAAAGTTGTCATTTCCCACCAGCTATGCGCTGTCTCATCATCCTTTGTGCAACAGGTCAGCTTGAAAATACCACTTCATATTGAAAGAAAGTACAGAGAGTTCTTGTGCAGGGGGGCAGCACCAGGTTTATCAATCATCTCATACTTGAACATTTATATTACTGCAATGACCTCAACTTAAAAAATACAAGGACTCAAAATCAGAAAATAATTTTCTGTACAGCTTCCTTTTGCAACAACATATTTGTATTAATCAAAATGTTCTTAAAATTTACACCATTTTCTAAAAAAAGTCAATGTGATAACTAAGCACTGGCTCTATGCTATATAAAAAAAAAAAAATCAGTTGCCTCAAAGATTATAAAAACTCCAAAAGCAGAACATATATTTTGAATACCAACAGCGACATGGATATTATTCTTTTGGCTCAGCTAAAAATTTAAAAACTAAAACTACTGTACACTTCTGGTTTGTCAGGCTTCCAGGTTCATGTGATCCACGGGGTCTGAACCAGAAACAGGTAATCAGCAATTAAACAATATCCTTAGTTTGAAAATATATTAGCAATACATAACACACTGGTGTTACTCTTAACATATGAAATATCTTTTAATAAAATGTATGGCTTATATAGTCCTTGACTGCAGGGATATATTCATTCTTTCTTTTTGGTAAAGTCATATGGTTTCCACCACTGTGCGAACTGCAACACCTTCTTCCTCTGATCCTCAAAATTCTGCCTGATTCCTTTTCTCCAGAGCCGCGGTTCCAAGTCCAGCATGCCACCAATGATTTCCTTTGCAAGCAGAACAAAGATAGGTAATGATAAATGCAAAATTACCATATTGCTTAACACTATTTTACCACAGAATATAGAAATATATATTTTCAAATGATGAGATTATCTGTCACTGTTTTCTTCCAGTGCTATTTCTTAAAACTGGAAATTATGAAAAATATACTATTTGAAAAATTAGAACTGTAGTTGTTAGATGGTTGCCTCAGCAAAATCCTTTTAAGTACAGCATAGAAATGGACTGCATAAATATCCTAACATTGTAAAACTGTTAATATATTAGTACATTTGACTAAAAAGAGAAAAGTTCAGGGGAAAAAAAAAGCTGCCCGTTTTGCTCTTAACTCTTCTTGAAATAAGTTATATTTCTCCGCAATCACTCTTAATGTTTTTTTGCAATATTGACTCTCAATAAACAGTTGCTCTGACATAATAAAGAAAGGAAGACTTTACTGTAGCTCTTCCTGTATATGCTATACGCTCTATACTACATGGAGTAACTCAGCCACCCGTGTATTATACTAGGAGTTGCCTGTGAGTTTGTGTGTCTGTGCACCCTAATTTATACAAGCAGCCCCAGTGCACCGATAGGAGGATATTATGGCCATGAAACCCCCCCCCTTTTTTTTTTCCTTCTTCTTAAATACATGCAAGTATTTTCGACCAATTAGACTATATGTCATATATCTGGCATTCCTATTAATTCAAAAGAAACATGGATCTAGAATCACATTCTGAGCATTGGCCAGTGAAGAAATCAACTACTCCTTTATTCAACAAGCTGTTACAATGACTCACCAAGAACAGCCAGCTAATAAACTGGGATAAGGTACATCAAAGTGACTGTTCTGGCAGCATCTGTTTTAATTAAATTATACAAAACAGGGTATAATTGGTAAATTGATCTTTTACACGACAATACCTTTCCAAAGTAATGAGGGAACTTGTGTTGATCTTCAATGATGTGAGCAAATCCTCCTTGAAGGCCAAAGTCCACAGAAAAGTACGGTAATCCTTTAGGAACCTGTACACGCAAACCCACATTTTTAGATGTTTAACAGACTGTAGGCATTTAGTTAACCTCCCTACAACTTAATTTGAAAAGTGGTTTTACAGTTGATAGTATCACATTTTATTTTAAGCTGCCTCTGACACCCAAGTTATAAATTGCTACGGAGAAACAGTAAAATAAAACAGGTAAGGGGGAAGAACACCACACAACAACAAGATAAAAAGACACTGAAAAGATGATTACTGGGTGGCAGAACCTCCAGAGGACACTGGCACAGCACCAGGTGAGAGACAGGGAGGGACTCCACACCTCTGAATTACACAGGGTGAGTAGAAATTTTAAGATGACCACCAGCAAATTGCGTTTATTAAAGATGAGGTGTTGTGTGATAACAAGAAATATTTACCCAGAGGAAATGTTGACACTCGTGGAGAAGGGGAAACATCTCTAAGGAGAACACATTACCAGAAAATCCCACTACACGACTGGAAGTTATCATTACCTTGCCGAAACAGATAATTTAATAATTCAGTCAGCCTACAGAGGAGACGCTGGTTATTCTGCCACAAGGAAAGACACTTCAGTCTGACAGAGCAAGAAGTGCCCTGAAAGCAGATTCATCTATTGCTAAAGTATTGCAAGTAATTTCTGATGTTTTCTGCAGCAAGTTATTTTCCACTGTTTTAAATGTTGAGGATGTTCCTGTACAGATAAGATTTACAAAGCCTCAAATTCATCAGTTTCCTCTGCTGCAGTCCAAATAACTGTGCAATTTTCATAAGGCATGTTCCATACATTGCTTGAAAATTCACTCTAAAAATAATTAAGATTCAATATGGAAGGGCCGTATAGCATAGCAAGAAACGTAAAACATTTTAAATGAACTAAAAAATCATTACATAAGGAAAAAATGGGTCGGTGGGCAACACCTTAAGGAAAATGCCAGCTTTTTCTTATTTGTGTCTAGCAATGTATCAGGTCTGGCAGGGATAGACTTCATTTTGTTTACAGCAGCTTATGTGGCACTGTGTTTTGGACTGGTGACCAAACCAGTGTTGATAACAGTGTTTCGGGTACTGCTGAACAATGCTTGCTGGTGGGTCATCTCTCCTGGCTGTGTCCTCTCCTGGCCCGACGCTCATGCCCAGGTCCCTCACTGCAGGGAGTGGACAGAGCGATAGAGAGGGCCTTGATGCTGTGCAAGGGCTGGATGCTTAGACTCTGCCTCTGGACACCGCAGTTCCAATTTCTGCACACAATCTGCCCATTAGATGATGTCTCAGCCATGTCTGACCCTTCTTCCAGGCACCACCATCTCCTAATACAACTCTCCAGCTTCCCAAACCTCAGATCGGTCTCTAAACTATACCCTCATATCTTCCTGAAGGCTACAGGCATTTCTTTTACCCTAAAATGATGTTGAAATCATACGCAACTGTGTAACAATTTACACTCAGATCCATTTCATTAATTTAAAGAACTGTTGTGATGTAACCTGAAAACTGGCCTACCTTCAAATGGATATATAATACAGTCACAAAAATGTATGGGTAAGAAGATTCTTAAAAAAAATCAAATGTCCTACCACGTGTCAAGGAAATTATACTTCATTTATTTGTGACAGATATTGTCTTTCCCTGTTCTGAAACACCAATGAGCAGAAGCTATCCAATACATGCCTATTTCGTTTTCTGTTTACATCCACTTTAAGTGTAAAGTCTTCCCTAAGTCCTTGCTACAAATTAATTGAATTCCTTCTTGTCTGCACCCAATAGTGCTAGCAAACTAAGTACTATCTTCTTTAAAACAGTCTCCTATATACAGAAAACTACCATCACATCACTACTACATCAATTTCAGTCTTTTCTTTCTTAGATTGCACAACCACTAAATCAGTTTCTTTCGCTGAATTTGATAACGTATGGTCTCCTCTTCTGCAACTGTCTTAAAACACTGTGCCCAAAACCAGACCCAGATTTTCCAGGTGAAGCCTCACCATAAGGTGACCCATAACTGACTCTCATTGCATTTATATGCCATTTGAGCTTAGGTGGCAGAATAAGTTTCGGCTTTTTCCTACATTTTCTACCACTGTTGGTTTAGTTCAAGAGTCATCACAATACACAAAATCTCTCCTACTATACAGCCACACAATCCCTTACTCTTCTGCATTTAATTTCTCTCTCTTTGCTGTATCAGGCTTCATGTCTCATTATTTAAACCCATCTCCTCTTTCTCCTGAACCAGGATTTTTTTTCGTGCAAAGATGCTATATTTATTAAAAGATACTTTTGGAAATTAAGTATTATTACTACAGAGTAGTGAACTATTGGTGGTAAAGTCTATAAACCAGAAATCTTTCACTTTAATATTAAAAAGATGGAACAATCTTTGAACCTAATAGTTTCAGCATTATTCCTTTAAGATTTGTATACACAAAGACGTTTCAGTTTAGTATCCAGGAGACAGTACTGTTCCCTTGTCTTAGAAAAAAAGACTTATAATACTATTTATATTTACACTTCATAAACTTAGCAACACAAAAGACTGGTTTAGGTCAATGAAAAAGACACATCATTTTTTTTCCCAGGAAAGTACTTTGCAAATCTTTGATCTACCTTAATTCTTAATCAGGAAAATTATGCTGGTACGTGTCCTCAAAATGCCAGCTTTGTTCTCAACCAATGCTTGCAGCTCAGTCCACCTACTGTTGAAACAAATGGGAATCTTTTCCCTGAAGTCAGTTAGGAGTTCAGTCAGACTTTTAATTCTCATCATGCCTATGCCGCCTCCTGATCCACTAATCGAATTGTGTTCCCTTTCTTCTCTCTTTGGAACAGTTAATAACGAAAAAAGATGAGAAGAATCTGCTGAGAAATTCAGTGTTCAATACATTTCATTACTTACAGATTTCCGAACATCTTTTGAAGAAAGATCAATTAACTTCTTGTTCACAGACCACTCTTCATCAGACTCCATTATAGCTTTCTGTAAAATCATTTAATCTAAATGTGAAAACAGTCCTTCATACAGCAAGCAAAGAACTAACTTTTCAATGTAGTGAAGTACATTGCACTGTAAGTACCAATTATTTCTTAACAAAGTAACTTTATTTTTGGCAACCTTTCTGATTTCCAGAACTTACACACTTTATAAAGGCATCATATAATATTCTCAACTCGCTTAATTTTAATCCTCTTTTTTTAAAAAAAATTAACTTCTGCCTGACACAAATTATCTCTAACAAGTTTCAACTAAAAGGTCACATTTTCTTTTTACTAAGCTCATACAAAACCTCTTACAAATTCATTACATTATATTAGCCTGTTTTCTTTTTTTTAAACCCTAAGAGAAGAATCCAGCTTAGAAGGCTGATTGTGCTTAAAAACCTTTTACGCTGCCTCTGTATCCTTTAGAGTATGGAAGTGGGTATAGTATAGTAGAGTGTAGGTACCTTTTAAATTTCATTTGCTGTGTATTTTAATGGTGGAAACTTCTGAAAGAAAGTTTTATGCAAATTGCATTGCATTGAATCTTGTACTTTGTCTTTCCTTTAGTATTCAGACAAAACACAAGTTTTACCAGCACTTGAAGCATAGCAATGAAATCAACCAGGGCGAGAGTTTCAAATGTGGTAGAAATTACTGCATTGCTGTTTGTCATACTGATTGCTCCACTTCATCAAAAACCAATCACATTATTTATTTCCAGAAATTGTTTCAAAGAACAAATAAAAGAATTTACTTATAAAAGGCAAATCATGATCCAGTCTCTGAAAGGCGAAAGGCCTCAGTTCCAGGCAGAAGCTTCAATGAACCTTTACTTACAGAGTCAGTGGAAAGAGACCAGAAAAGCTATAGAAGAAAAATCTGTCATGCTGCCTAATGTTCATCAGAGACTTAAGACACATGTAAAATCTGGGTGTACTGAAGTAAAATGGGGATGAAACATTATATATTGGTATTTCTTGAAACAGTTGACATTCTTTTCCCATTTTATGCTTGCAAAGGCACTTGTATGGGGTTTTAATTTTATACTACACGACTTAAGTGAGAAGTATTGCAACCCTTACAGCACTTCAAGAAACTACCCATCTTCTCTCATCTTCCAGTTTTTGTCAGTGTAGTCAGACTTGAGGCAACTGCAGAGTGACATACAGCTCTTCCAATGACAACTTGAAAAACAGAGTTACCTCACAGGACTTGTTTTAAGATCAAGGAATAGGATCAAAGAATAGATCAAGAAGTAGGATCAAAGAATCCATCTTTTCAAAAATAGCCCTTGAATATCAAAAGTTTTCCAGAAATAGATGAATTATGATAAATACATTCAAATGACTTAGAGAAAAAAAACACTTTTGTGTACCTTGAAGTAGATTGGAGCCATATCTCCTACTTCTTTTGGAAGAGGAATGCATTCGTATACCATGTGATACCGTTTCTTCATGCTCATGTTTGTTTCTAGGAAGACACAGTCCAAGTCTTTAGCTTCAAACATTTTCACCAACGCATTTCGGAACATCTGTTTAAAGAAAAAAAACCCAGAAGTATAATTTGAATTAACTTTACAAAGCTTTCAGATATAATATTTTATATTATTTCACTGACATATTATATTCATTAAAAACCTCATAATAAAATGAATAACAGCAGCAGTCACACTAGGAAAATTCCGTGTTATTCAACAATTTAATAAGAACTATATTTCCTACAATACAAACATAGGAAGTCTAGAAAACTATTGTGAAATATGCATTATAATTAACACCACAAACTCATTTTTAATAAATACTGCATATTTTTACAGTTGATATTAAAACTACATTGAACTTTGTAACTGTGACGCTCCATAAAACAACACATCTTTAACAGTAGGTCCCAAGCTTGCCATTTCTAAGAATCACAGAATGGTCAGGGTTGGAAGGGACCTCTGGAGATCATCTAGTCCAACCCCCCCGCCAGAGCAGGGTCACCTACAACAGGTTGCACAGGACAGCGTCCAGGTAAGTTTTGAATGTCTCCAGAGTGGGAGACTCCACCATCTCTCTGAGCAGCCTGTGCCAGTGCTCTGCCCCCCTCAAAGTAACGAAGTTCCTCCTCATGTTAAAATGGGACTTCCTGTGCTCAAGTTTGTGGCCATTACCTCTTGTCTTATCACTGGGCAGCACTGAAAAAAAACTGTTCCCATCTACCTGGCACCCTCCCTTTAAGAATTTATAAGTATTGATAAGATACCCCCTCAGTCTTCTTTTCTCTCGACTAAAGAGACCCAAGTCCCTCAGCCTTTCCTCATAAGAGAAATGTTCTAATCCCCTAATCCCCTTTGTAGCCCTTTGCTGGACCCTCTCCAGCAGTTCCCTGTCCTTCTTGAACTGGGGAGCTCAGAACTGGACACAATACTGCAGATGCGGCCTCACCAGACCAGAGTAGAGGAGGAGGATGCCCTCCTCGACTTGCTGGCCACACTCTTCTTGACGCACCCCAGGATGCCATTGGCCTTTTGGCCACCAGGGCACATTGCTGGCTCAAAGAAGTTAATGTCTTGACTTGTATTGATTCCAGGTATCATTATCCTTTCACTATTCCTTCCAATTACACAGTTTTTTTTTAAAAAAGACATTCCCACTAGGCATGCTTGACCTTTAAGGAAAATACTAACGTTGCCTCAAAAGAAAACCATGACAATAACCACCTTCTTCACTGTATGGAAGCTAACTAACTGTTAAGACCTCTGGTCCCAACGTAAACTTATCAGTTCCCGTCAGAGATTGGGTGTTGTGCCTATTCAACATGTATTTCAATTTATAATTCTGCTAGCTCCAGCACCAGGGCCCTGCACACACTCAACAGGCTCTGCAGCCTCTTCCAGCTGCTGAGGCTCTGGCTGCCCCTGCAGAAGGGCAGCTCTGACATGGTGCAGCTATAAGCTGGGATCAGACACAGTGGAAAGGTCTGGGGAAAAAGGTGTGAGAAGTGGGGGCTTGGCCCGCCCTTCACTCCGGAGCTGCAATTAAGCTCAGGCTCTCACTTTTGGTCCTGGCCTGAGCTAAGTTTCAGGGATGCCTGTGCCCAGCCATGCGCCTAGCTGGTCTAGACCCTGACATGACCTTCAACCTAGCTCATCGCTGTAGACTTGTCTGGCTCCCACTGGGCTGTGGCTGACCCTGTACCAGGTACCAGGCTGACCCCTGACCATGGGACCTGCTCTCTTCTCCTGGCTTGGGTACCACGGGACTGCGCCTTATCAGCGATACATACAGGTGGTTTCCTCCACCTCCCTTGCCCATCATCTTCCACCCCCGCCTTGCCTTCCCTGTGGAGCAGCTCGCTCTTGCTGCTCCCTGACTCTTGGCAGTTGGCAGCTGCACCAGAGATATGCAAGAGCATCATTCTAGAGCTTACAATGTAGATGCTAAACTAAATGAAGGGATGATTTCTGAGATTCATTCAGACTCATTTTCAAATGCACATAAGATGTGACTTTGTGGCAGGATGAATGTTTCCGAAAGTGTCTCAAGATCTTGAAAACTGCTTTTTAAAAATTAGGATCTTTGTATTATACATACTCCCTATACCATTTCCACATTGTAAGCCAAGAAATCACTGAAACTGTATAAGCCTCATGGATCACAGGTATCATACCTCTATGACTCATGTATGTCCTTTTTGATTTTTTTTTTTCAATTAACAATGCTTAGAAGTACAAACACCACAATTAAAAGGCTAATCCCATCTAAAGGTTTAAGATTTCTTATCTTAATGTAAATGGAGAGTTGATGAATCAAACAAGCATAAGCAAATACACATATTCATAAACATCATCAAGTACTGAAGTAAAACAGATGGAAAACAAATCAGTAACCAGGTTTTCAATGCAACGGGACTAGAAATCGAGTTGTTTTGTCCCCACACCTGTGTCATCTTGCATAGTATGCAACAAACTAAAAGTCTAAGAAACTTGGCCAAATATATATCTTAACCAGGTATTTAAGCTCTCCAAAGTAGGCCCTTGTGCCCTGAATTTTTCCTCACCAATAAGCTGCTCCGTGCTGTGACAAGAAAACGCTACCACCACCCCCTTACACAATCATCGAAACGCAGCTAGAAGATATTGCCCAGTGACTAGATTGCTGTACCGTGACTGATAGGGCACTTGACTGCGCAGAGCGACAGACAACTCTGAATTAATAGTTTGTTGTCTTCTCCCCCTCACCCCAGACCTCTACTTCTGAAATGCACCAAAGCAAGCAACTGTGGTGAGATAAGAGAAACATTAAACCAAAGGTTGGGGAGGACTATTACAGTTGTTAGCCTTCAATATCACGTGAAACACAAACCTACTGAAAAAACGAGGATATCTGCAGACGTTAGCTAACGTTTCCCAGACTGCAATTTCTTAGTTTTAAATACATTGCACTTTTCCTCCAAATTCTGAGCAGGCCAAAACATCCAGGATAATTAGCACTGGAAAGGACAAAACCATTCTGAAGAGTAAATAAGAAGGCTTGGCTTATGCTCGAATGCATACAACATTGATACATGTAACAGTTCGCCAACAGAGAACATGTAAAAATTTACAACTTTTCATATTAAAAATATTACATGCATATTTATTTTGGCAAGTGTGCACATCAGTCTAAAAAACACAAGTTAAATTCAAGTGCCTGAAGGCATATAGTATAAAAGAACCTTTCTTGCTTTATTCCAACATATCTTAAAAAAAATCCCAGCAAAAATAGTTAGCTAAACTATGTGCTCGCTACAACATTGTATGAATATTTAAAGTGTGGTAATTTTTTTTTCCCTTCAACAGCAAAATAAAATATGGCTCTGGCATCAGAGAGTTAGTTTAGTCTGAGTAAATGTATGCTTACAGTCTTGCTAAAGCCCTCCAGACTCCTCCTACTGAATTACGTAGAAGCTGAAAAAAAAAAAAAAAAAAAATCTGTCCCCCTCACTTTCCAAAGTACTTTGTTGCAAAGAAACGTTTAAACTGCCTACGAATATATTCACAGAGTCAATGGATAATGGTTTTACAAACTACTTGCCTTTTCTAGCAATGAAAAGACTACCATTGAATATAGGAACTGCATTTGCTTGTCTTTTCTTTATCTTATTTTCCTTCTCATACAATTTCAGAAAAATTATCATCTCTTTAATTAAAAGAGGTTAGGAAATACAGAATAAATATATTTATCACTTTTCCCCATGCTCTGTTGTTCCTCCTGATTCCTATTTGTTGCATTTATTTGCTTCTTATTGAACTTTCTTGGGCATTTCTGTCATACACAAAAGAACTTCTTTCCCTTCTTGCTTAATTGACTAGAAAACGTATAAAAATTACATCAGCCTTGAGAATCAATGTGGGGAGAAAATCTGGGAAGTCAGAGAATCCATCTGCCAGGCTTGAAGCACGATCAGTGTTACTTAAACCATTTCAAACTCATGAACTACCCTGTTTTTAAATCTAAGCAACTGCAAGTGACAAAGCCTTTCTCTAGTCTGAAATAGCATCCAATATTTTAACGAAGGGATTCCAAGATGTTTCCCTTGTAATTATCCTGATGGCAGAGGGGGAAGACCAATCACTGCAAATCTAAGGCAGAACCTTGATACATTCCTCCTTTGATTTTCCTTTTCCAAAGAAAATAGAACTGAAAAAACTTCAAAATGTCTTCATAAGAGTTGGAAAAGATGACCCATCGTGCTTGGCACTTTATTCTAATAATTCTTTTCAAAAAAGTAGGAAATTGGATTCTAACAGGGACCTCAGTGATTTGAAGAAGAATGAGATAGTTCTCTCTCTGACATCCACCCAAAAACCAGATTATCTTCAAAAACCTGAAGATAAACATATCTTCAGCTTGTGTTTTATTATAAGTGATCTTTCTGCCCTAACAATCCTTGGCACTCACAAGGAAATCCTAACTGCCAAGCCAGTTATTCCACTTTCCATAAGGGATAATCTGTACTTAAGTCACCCCCAAGAGATGTTCCTCTAACATGGTTTCAAATACCCCCAACAAAAGAGGTTCTGCAGCATTACAGGCCACATTTTTTTTAGTGCTTATAAATAAGAACTTTTTTTTCAGTGTTCCTGCATCTCCTTTTTTCAATTTTTGACCACTAATTTTCATCCATAACGTGAGAATGTTCTGCCCCTTAGTAGAATCAGAAAAGATTTTCAGACTGGAAATTATGAAAATAGGTACTTATAACAAGTATATTATTATTCAAAACGACACTATTTTACAAAAATGTCAGAACACGAGACAGTTTCTCAGCTGACCTGGATTTCCTCCCAGATGTCTTCATCCAAAAGAGTGGCTGCAGTATGGTGCTGTAGAGGGGCTATCAGGCAGTGACCTTCAGTAAGGGACTGGTAGCTTGGCAGAGACAAGTATACCTATGAAAAGTGAACAAAACCTGAAGTGTTAACTAGCGTTAAAAACCTTCCCATTGCTAAAGCTAAGAAACCTATCATTTGCTAAAATTCAAAACAATAGAAGCCATTACCTTCTCATTACAGCAAGGTATTAGTAATTTCAGTGTTTTTAAAAAGGTCCCATTATCCATCAGTAGCTCCAATAAACTAGTAGTATCCAGACAGCACCTCCACCAACAAGGCAGCGATACCAGCCTCATAGACCAACCACTATCCTAACTATTATGAAATCACATTGTTTAGTCCATTACAATGCATTTTTATATAGTTATATATGTCTGTATGCATTTTAATAAAATATAATATAGAAACGCACAGATATAGATTTATCTATTATATATACACAGAGATACATCTGTATGCATTTTTATATATATAAGTGTATCTATATAAATATATTTTCTATATCTATAGATATATATTATATATGTGTGTATAAAATATATACATAAAGTATATATATAAAAAAAAAAAGTCCAATGATATATATATATATAATCATAGAACGGTTTAGGTTGGAAAGGACCTTAAAGATCATCGAGTTCCAACCCCCCTGCCATGGGCAGGGACACCTCCCACTAGACCAGGTTGCCCAAGGCCACCTCCAGCCCGGCCTTAAACACCTCCAGGGATGGGGCAGCCACAACATCTCTGGGCAACCTGTTCCAGTGCCTTACCACCCTCAAAGTAAAAAATTTCTTCCTAATCTATGTATTTCATACCTTGGCCTATAAAAAGTTTCAAATCAAATGAAAAACATCAATAATAAATGAAAACTTTGGAGAAAGAATGACAAAAAGCTTATACTGAAGCATTTCATATGTTATAAATTCAAATATTTATGAAACTTTTAAAAGCATTAACAGAAACAGGAAGTACCAAATTTCTGTCTATTTCAAACAATTTTAGGCTTAAGAATTGAATTCTCCACTTTTTTTTTTTTATACGATTGAGATACAATTCTTCACCAGTTCAAATTTCCTCCAGTGCGGTGTGATTTAGTCTTCCACAAATCCACCTACAGTCTAATCTCTGCACTCAGATCTTTCATTATTGTTCCTGTCTTCCACAAATCCACAAGACTGAAGTTCTGATATCAAAGATTAGTTTTATAATTCACGACAGATTTATATCTTTTTCTCCCTCACCCTCGAGGAATTTGTGAAATCAATTGGAAGGGGAAGGAAAATAAGATGCAGAACAACAAATCCTTTCATAGAAGAAATTTCATTCTTAATCGTAGGCACTCTAGCATTAACACTGCCTTCCTTTATTTATTTTTTATTTTTTGCATTTGTGTTAAATTGCTATTTTCTTACCTTGGTGCCAATTGCAATAATAAGATGCTTAGAAAGTTCACTGCTATCGAAGCAGTATGGACACTTTTCCATGCGTGCAGCAAGCTGCTGGTGCTCACGTATTGCTTTTCTTCTTTGTATTTCTTCCTCTTCCCCACTGCGCGCTCTTTTGGCTGCTTTGGAAACAAACATGTCATCCAGAGTGTAGTACTCTCTGTCAGTTTTTTCCATGAGCTGAAAAGATACACAGAAAAATTGCATGTATATATAAACAAGCAAGAAAAAATACTTAGTATCCTTTATTGAGAAAAGCATAAAGTACATAAGCAGTAGCACTGCTTCCTTCCATGTCATCTTCAGCACATACAATCATCGGGTACATCTGAGAGCAGTCATACACACTCTTAGACAGCATAGGTATTAAAATATAGATGTGTGACAGCAGTGAGATGAGCGTATTACTATATTCCATCTCAAGTTAAGGGCTAGGTATTTCAATACTATCTTGACATAACTTCAGCTTTAAACAGATGCACGATTTTTTAAATCATATATATAACCGTATGTTTTATTTCGGTCTCCCCCCTCCTCCTCCTCTCCTATTAGGACTATCACTAGCCATTAAATCACCTCTTGGGACATAACTAGACCGTGACTCTGCACCTCATATTCATGTTCTGTGAAAACATGCTAACAGTTACTCTTACCAAGTGAACAGTACTACGCCTTTTTGTGAAGAAAACAGTATTTCTTATCAATATTTAATCTGTCTTGAGTGCACCTGTTGCTAGATATGGGTAATGAACACAACTAGCATGTTACCAGAAACGAAGCTGAATGATCCACAGGTTTGTTTTGCTCATTAACTGCTACATTTTAGTTAAATGTGCCACATTTAAAAGGAAACTCTGAAAATACTAAATTTGTTCTGAAGACATGCTTGAGGGTCAGTGATATCTTAGAGGATCTTATTGGTGGAAACCCACACAAAGTGGGTATGTCTCACCTAGACGATATTTGGAGGGATGGAGGCTGTAGATAGGAACTGGAGGTGATGCAAAGTGACAGGAGTAAGAAGGGGGTAAAGAGGCGGGTTTACGGCAATAGCAGCAAGAGACAATGAATGGAAAGCAAGAAGAGTATGCAGGTCATGGGACTCAAACCCAAATGACAGTAGATTTCACTAAGCTTCAAAACTCACAGAAAAAAATATATATACACCTCACTAGGCTTTATCAATCTTTTTTTTTTTTCATTTTGATGACAAACAAAGCCCATGGCATCTTGCCTAAATCAAAACTTAGCAAGTCTGGATTGTAAAGATTAACTTTTTTAAGGACTTATGAAACCATTTCTCTATTTTCAGCTTTGGCTGCTTTACCTGACTTTAAAATTATGTGACATTAATACCCTAAATATGCAACACGTATAGCTAAAGCAACTGTAAAAAGAATTCAAAAGCTTTTTTTCAAGTTTTTCCTCTTTAAATGAAATCCCACTGCTGCAATACTTTTATGCTATACTTGACTGTAATTTTACCTTGAACAGTTTCAGTAATCTGCTTATCAAAATGACAGGGAGAAAAAAAACAGTACGCTATACAGATTTCTTGATATTGGAGGTGCTGGTCCTTCAGAGTCTTGGCAGATTTATATATGAGTAGTTTTGCTCCAAGAATTGCTAAGGAAATGGTAGAAGTATCTTCACAACAAATCCCAATATATTTTAGAATACTGACTGGGGTAGCCCTAGCAAAGTCCTAATGTTAGCTGAAGGCATTCTGAAGGCATACTATCATAATTGAAACACAGTCTCCAAATAAAAGAAAATCTTCCAAATATCCTAGGCGTAGTTTGTGTAGATAATCTGACACAAAAAGAATTTCAGACTTTATTTTGTAGCGTAGATAAGCATCTTCCCCCCCAAAGCACAGACAACATCTCTTGCTTTTCCTGAACACTGCAATTCTCTAACACAGACCAATAGCTTATTTTGTATATGCTCGGTACTTTCATTACCAAACAACTGAGGAGCAGCCTCCTTAATATTACTTTATTTAGCTGTAATACATTTAACTGCTTATGTGCATTTCCTACTGAAGCCACTGCAGACCAAAATCAACAGTTCAATAGTTCAACGGTGTTCTTGTTCTGTTTTACTAAAATGCTGTAATCTATATTTAAAATAAACAGGAGGTTTCTGAGCTGTAGAAAAAATATTTAGTGGTTTGGGTGTCCCTCTTCTTCTGTCATATAAGCATAAGAAGTTAAAACTGGAGCTTCAGCAGAAGAAACACCAATAAGCACTACCTACAGAATGGCACCATTTTGTTATTAACAAAAGTACCATGAGAATGCAAATACGCATGAAACAAGACAGCTGGCGGATTATAAAGAAAAGGAAGAACTGAAATCAAAACACCTTGGATATCAGGAATATCACATGCAGCACAGAATACCATTACTATTTCACTTTGGTTGCACTTGGAAGTAGTCATGGAAATTCCTGGTTTGTTATGCACGACCTCTTTTAAACAGTAATACTTTCCAAAACACCTTAAAATACTCTACAGATCCTCTTATGCAAGTCCCTTATGTCACAGCAACACAAGTCAAGAATTCTGTCTAGTGATGAGATAAATATTAATTTTATTAAACGGGCTGGATGATGTCTTTCTTCAACAGTGTGTGAAGTGCTATATACAATAAGGTACCTGGAACCCAAAAGAGAATGCTCACCTAAAAAGCAGTAAACTTAAAAAAAAGTAAGTGCTGTCTAAAGACCAAATTTGTTTTCTCCTGATACAGTCACGACCAACAGAAGATCTGTACATTTCAAATGGTAATTCAGTAAGACCAAAAAGAAACTATGTTGTTGTTCTTCAGGAATTATACTTTTCTGCATTATGCTCCAACACAACATGAAAAAATATTCATAATTCAATGACTCAAACCTAACAGTAAATCTGAAGCAGTATAAAGTCTAATACATGTCCTTGAGTGGAGTCAATGAAAACAAGCACAATTCAGGAGACTTTAAAAACAAGCTACAAATGCAACAACAAAAAAAAGGAACATGAAAAAAACAAACCAACCAACCAGGTACTGGCAAAAGTTGGAGTCAGCCAAAAGAACCATGAGAAAGATTCCCCAGTTGCACCAGAGAGTTCTCTTAGCACTTCTCGGAAATCCAACAGTAGTATTTCAGGATTCAAAATTACAAGTCCGCAAAGTGAAGGGAAACAGTGGAAAAGATTAAATAACATCTCGACTTCTAATATTACTGAACAGGCTACATACATAAGTGGAACCCTGTGCATACATCACTCATTCAATGTAAGCTCCTAGTGCAGCCACCCAAGGTCTGTGCATCAGGCTACAGTAAGTCAGTGGAGAGTCTTAAACAAAATTTTGGACATTTCCTGGAAATAAAGATGCGTAGAAGAGTTCTTCATACAGCTAGAGGCTGTGGGAGCCAGACAACATTGCACTTCTGGTTTAAGATGTAATCTATGTTGGTCAACAAAATTAGATGAAGCATATTGGGGAAGGAAGTAAAATAAACGTAAGATTACTTTGGAGAAGTATAGGAACAAGAAAAGGTAGGTAGCAATGCAGCATTTGGGGGAGAAAAGCCACAGTAAAGGGCTATTTAGAAAAAGAGTACTCACAGATCAGGTTCAGATTACCTCTACCACAGAGTCTGTACCAGCAACAAAATTACAGATTCCATTGCAGTATTAACAAATAACAGAAGACAATAAGGAATGCAAGGCAGTTCAAGAAACAAATACCCCAGCTTCAGACATTAAATAAGTGCCTGAAATAAGCAGAGTCTAAGAAAAAAAGTTACTTTAAACATTTCAATCTGCTTGTGCAATAAAAAAAAAGCCTAGTAATTAATAATTCATGTCCAATTGGATGCTCTTCAAGCATTATACTCTTCCCACGCTGAAGAAAAACAGACAAGGACAAAGTGGAAAAATGAGGGGTTATTTTTTTCCCCTTTTTCACCCCTTTAAGAAGTTTATGAGACCTTTATTCAAGTCGTAAGTCTAGCGCATCAATGCACAATGCAATTATATTGCAGTTCTGAGACAAAGAGACCAAGTTACAGATGGTCACCCTGTCCCTGCACCTTCATTTCTTGCCATTTTATCACATCCTTTAGATGACTTTAAAAGAGCATTAAAACAGGATATATTTTCACCTCTAAAAACAACAGTCATGAAAGGAATAAGAATTTCTTTGCAACTCCCATATTGCCACAGTGTCCTTCCAACATACCTCAAAACAGTTCAGGAAGTAAAGAAACCTAAAACCAGGCAAAAATACCACCCAGCAAGAATTGTGTATTCCTACTGAAATAAGATATGATATGAATATAAGTGGGAAAATCCATTCAGCAATATTTTCTGCCTTAAAAACAAAGAAAAAAACACTAAAGACATTTAGTCTGCAATAGTGGAATAGTAGCAACGAACATCACTAACACATTCTTTTTCAGTGGCAATGAAAAAAAAATATATATTTTTTTTAAGGGCATAATTCCTTAAATATGATTATCCTTCGAATCCTACAAATGCCAAACATCAATGTGTCAGAACGGAAATAAAATAAAATGTAGCTGCTACCATGGCAGACCAGAGAGTACTCCTCAACTGCTACTCTAAATATTGGCCTTTTTGAAAAGTTATTTGGGAAGAAAATGGAAATTCTCTTTCAAAAAATTTATACTCTTTAACACAGGTTCCCAGTGCATTCTGCCAATTGCATTATTTGGCTATAACAAAATCTCTCCAAACAAGTTAAAGGGGAATTGAAAGCACAAGAAGAGAGTGTTCTCCAAAACGCCAGAAGGAAAGCAAGCAATCACTTAAAAACTGATTTCTTTCATACATATCTTCTTCCATACAAAAGACAGAGCTAGTACAAATCCAAAGAAAGAACTATGCTGATGTATTAGATTCTCTGGAAAGCTGCTGTTCTGCATCGCCTGAAGCATCGTACCTGTTAAACGTGAAAGTCAATGCATTCTGAAAGTTGTGTACTTAGTTCCCTCACTGTGCTGGACGCTGCGCTCGCTGTATTTCAGATGCTGCACAGAGATCGGAAGGAAGCAGGTAGTCACTTTTATATATCATTTTTAATCTGGGATGTCCTAAAAAAACATCACTGAACTGTCTAACGTTAATATAAGAAATTCAGTCATCTATAAAGACAGTGCACCTGATGTTCTTGTTTCTACCAGACACTGGCCAAAACGAAGAGCTAACCTAAACTGATGTTCTCATGAGACAGATCATCTACAGAGTCCCTTGTCCTCTCTTTCCCATTTCACTTTCTTTTTTTCCCCTGGGCTCATCTGCCATATTCTTCCCTCATATGCACCCTCAATTTTCCAACTTTTCTTTCTCTTTTGGCAAGCACCAGTTAACCAGAGAATACACAGGCAGATTTAGGACTCAGCACCAGGCAAAATGACACAGCCTCCTACACCTCGCAGTGTAACTGTACAATTGTGACATTTCTACCATCCATCTGACGGGATCAGATGGATGGTTTCGGTTTAACCAACAGGGACAGCACCACAGTTTTGCTTGCCCTGGCCAAGAAAGGCCTGTAATACACAAACATTTAAACAGCAGTCAGGGAAGGAATCCAAACTTCTTTCAGGAGCAGATAAAAATCATCCTTAGGGCCCTCATTTGGATAGATCTAGTGTGTGCAAATGTAGCCAAAACCCAAAATAAGGATAGAGATCGCTAACCATTCAGCACAAATATTCAAAAGAGATCAGCATCTGACTAGGCATGAATGAGAATTATTTGACAGAGGGAAAAGATACAACGTTGTATTTGTTGATGAAATCCTTAACTTTATAGTTAACATGAATAATATGAATATATTACATGAATAATTTGATTATATACCATTCTTTTCATAAAATAATTTGTCTGGTTTTCATTTTTTATGTTACTGAAGCCATTAGGCACCTTGGCATGGAGCTACCTCCAAAAGTAACGCTTGTAGATCCGCACCAGGTACACTCCTCATTTTTCTGCCAAGTGATGGAACTGTATCTCAGAGCTTAATTTTAAACTGATTCTGTTTTTCTTATTGCTACAGTAAAACCCCTGGAGTCTTATACACTGCTGGCTGCCTACACACTCCATCTGAAGTGTGCTGCTTGTTGGTCTCTTCTCTCTCCCTCTGCTTGCTTTTTGGGTGCACCTTTTGGAAAGAAAGCCCTACTGAGAATTTAACATCATTATGATACTGAAAGGAAACCTCAAGAGACAGAACTCCTAATCATCAGGGATTATTCCTATGTAATACCCTGAGTACGCTTTTCTTCTTCTTCAAATTTCCTCTGAAATTTGGGGATGAAACAGGAAATTCCATTGAACGCAATTAGCATGGTGACAAAATATACCCGCATCTTTCTAGTGTGGGTTACTTTCAGCTTTTTTGTATGTGCACTTTTCTGCTTATTTTCTTGTTCTATTTTGTATGCAACTATTGAATTTCTGCTTTTCCTGTTTTCTCGCTAACGCAATCATAGTTAAAGTTACTTCCATATAAGCTAATAAAAGTGCATCTGCTTGGAAAATTTGTGGAAAAAAAGTCTATAGATTGTATAAAATGTATCAGTTTGGCTTTAAATTGTCATGGCAACACTGACGTCTTCAACTTTAAATGACAGAGTTAATATTTGTGGAATGTTGTACTCATAGTATATTTTGGGAAGCTGCAATAAACTATTATTTTAGAATATAAGCCTGAGTGACATACGAATACATCTCATCACAGTTAAATTCATTCAGCACTTATTGTTTACAGTAAAATCACATCGGAAAACAGACTTTGTGATCTCAAATAGCCTTTGCTCAAGCCAAATCAAGGCAGAATTGTATCATGCTCATTTTATTACAACTCCAATCTCCCTGTGAACACAGACATCTGAATTTGTAGGTTTAATTCAACATATAATTCAGCATATAGGTATTCCCCAAACCTATCATCCCAGTGAAATAAATAATATTTTAAACACATAGTATCAAAGGATTTCAATATATCAACGCAGAGGTGCTTTTAAGGCCTGTGATTCTGACAGGAAAATATTATGATTCATGACGATGAGCAAGGTAGTTCAGGACTACCTTTGAGCAGCAGAAGTCAAGCAATAAACAAACAGCAGAGTACTGCTCAATGGTTAGGGACCACGCTCCTTTTTGCTTCGGTTATTAGAAAAGAAAAGTATAGATTTTGCTATAACTACTTATTAGGACAGAGAAAACTTTATATGCAAGACAATGAAATGAAATGTAAGCCAAACAAAATGCCTTCAGCCACTGAATTCTGCTATTAAAAGTGTGATTAGCATTTAACTTTACTGTTACCCCTGGCCATAACTTAAACGCCTACAAAAGACTGTCCTGCACACATCTTGATTTGCAACACGTCTTGTAATTTTAACATAATTCAGGAGGAACGCCAAATGCTTATGCAGTCATTTCAGATGGGCTGCATCTACACAGTTCCTCCTGTTCCCAAGTTTTCTTTCCTAATTCGGCTGTCACTGCTGTTGATTTGTTTCCACACGCAGGAACAGCTTTAACTTTGTGTCTACACAACATACACAGAAAGTTGTTCAGTGCATAGAACTGAAATGTAGCGTAACACAGAACAAGGTGTTTGAAATTATTTTCTCTTGGGTTTTTTTTTTTTTTTTTTTCCACAGCAAACCATGCACATCCGTAGATCTTTAAGGAAACGTTAAAAGCGACAGTGCACCAGAGCTTTGTTAGGGTTTTACATTGTCTATTACATACTGTGCTAGAATGGCTTCAACATGTGAAGAACGAGAAGAAAAAGCTTTATTACATAATAGTAGCAGCAGCAACATTCTGCATTTTTCACTTTAGCTTTTAAAATGTTTCTAGACTATTATTTTGGTTTATGGTGATGAAAATGCAAAGCTGTGCAACAGGCAGTTCTGCACAGCAAGCAAAACTGATAAGGCTGAAAGCAATTTTCCATTTTACAGACTTCAAAACTAAGGAAAAGCAACATGCAAATTCCCTTTTTGCAAACCTGTAATACCAGCATACCCCCTTCGCTAAATCCGTAAATGAAGGTCAGCATAACTAATATAGTTCTGCATTTTCATTGCTTAAATTCATGCTACGGACTACTGCAGAGATTTTTTAAAATAAAATGAGTTTATGGCCAAAAAGTTAAATGGTGTGATGAACACCACAAATGAATCTTTCTCGTTTTCTTTTAGTAAAATGTAATCAAAAAGAAAAAAACAATCCCTAATAGAATTTATGCGTACAAATAGAAGGTAAATTCTATTGAGATAACGTTCTAGAAATCAGTCTCTATACACCCACAAGCATCTATTGACATAAGTGAAAGGATTACGTAAGTCTTAACAGCATGAATTTGGGAAAACTGAACTACTTACAACAGTCAAGGGCAGAAGGAACTACAGACAGGGTACTTAAAGCTATCAGTAGTGAAAACCTAAGACTTCACATCTATTTTATGCTCTAAAACTTTCAGGGGAAAAAAAAATCATTTTTCAAATATTTTGTTGATTTTTTTGTATCCTATAGTCATGCTGCTGTAGCAGTGAGGACCCAATCTGCTTTACAAGCTGAAGAAAGAAAAAAGGAGAAATACAGTAACTTCAAACGTGTTTTTTTTTTTCTTTAGGTATAACAGTGAAATATGAAAGAATCAGACTTTAAGGCCTGCTTTTTGCCATATATCAAAAAGATAAAGGTTAGACTAGATGATCCCTGAGGTGCCTTCCAACCCAGTTCCATGATTCTATGAAGATCAGTGTTGGGTTTTTAATTTTTGTTTAAAAAAAGCTTTTTCACCACTGAAAAGTAAAGATTTGAGGCTTTTTCATGATGTCCGTAAGTTTGATGTAATAGCATGTATGGGATGGCTGCGGAGAGGCTGTCTTTCAAACCGTTTGAGACAACTGACGTCCACATCAACCTACTGTGAACAGAAGCCAAAAAGTAACAGGAGATAAGAGCCTCCAGTACAACAGGGCTGTATTAGAACCACAACTAGAAAAAGAAGAATTGGCAAGAGAGGAATGATAAATCAGAATTTGCTTTTCAGCTAAATTTAACATAGGCTCAACAGGCAAACAGATAGCAAGGAGATGGCACATTCCCTCCATCTGATCTCATGGAGCTCTTGAGAAAAGTAAACTTTGCAGGTGGAAGAAGGAGTTGTAAGCACAAGTATGGATTGACCTCCACAGAAGTTTAGTCTGTGATTCTGAGTAGGAGTCAGGCATGAGATGACATCATATAGAACTTCATTTGACAATGGAATTAAACAGATTTCATTGATAGAGATTTTGGGCCTATGTACTGACATTTCTTCCGAGCCTTATTTAAGAAAGTAAATCTTTTCATGAATTTTATCTATTTCAACATTCCCATCTCCCTTTACAAAACCGCAATTATGTCATTATCTTCAGAGCTGCGTAACAAGTAGCCTGTATATCATTTGAAATACCACATAAACCCCTAAATATTGGGAAGTTAATAGTCATGTGGAGCAGAGCATTCAGCTGTGCAAAAGCCAGAAAACACACTGGTCTTTCTCCTTCCATTCCCATTCGTGAGAGCACTGCCCACTTCCTCCATCCTCAACAGCCATGCAGCTGCAATTTTCTTTTTGGCATAGTCTGGGAAAGTGATAAGAGCCCTGGGAAAATCCACGAAGGAAATAACAGTGCTGTACTTACATGCTTAGTGGTAACCACAGCTGGCCACAGCCACAACTGCATGGGGAATTACACTGCTGGCTGCTCCGTCACATCATGGGAATAGGGGCAAACACGCTGCACAAGACTGAGGTGATGAAGACAGGGAGATTTCAGGCTCCTCAGTTCACAGTGGTAAATTCACGTTGGATTAAAGGTGGCAATAAGGGTGACCACACTGCATAACCAAAGAGCTGTGAGGACGGGAGAGCCACCTTGCTGCCAGACACTGCAACATTCACTGCACTGAACAAGACACAGGCAACATGGAAAAATAATCTGATCATAAAACAGAAGCTCTAAAAAAAAAAAAAACGGACACATTTGGCCATATTAGGGTAGCAGAAGCTCCTTAGGTTTGTACTCTAACTTTTCTTTTGACTTGGCTGAACAATCAGCAATTTTAAGACAACAACCAAATGCCACAGATTAAAAAAAAAAATAACCAAATTTCTTTTTGGTAATTCAAACAAATGTTGGTTTCATTTCCATTCAGCAAAAAAGAGGCACCCAACTGAACCTAAGGATGAGACACCCCTCAAACATCCATTTTCCCACAAATTATGTTGGCATCGGGTTTGACACTATAACTTACGGAATAAAAAATAACACTGTAATGAGAAGAAATTGTGCAGCAGAGATCTCTAAGGGAAGGTTGTTGGTAAAAAATATACCCTATATTTCATTCTTGAAAAGCAATTGCCTTGACTCCAGTGGATAACTTCTTCTATCCCAATAGCTACACCTAAGAAATCACAACAATCACTCAACAAAAGCAGTTCAGACTGATAAGATGAATGAAATTATTCTACAGAATTCAAGAGGTAGGATCTCCCTTCTCCCACCCTAGGTAGGATATCATTTATAGACTTTCAGCAGTTTCCTCCCACCACTCTTCTAAAAGATGACAGATTCATTTTTGTGGATACTTTTTTCCACTTCTCAAATGAAGGCACAAAGAGAAAGTAATTAGTATGTGTCAAATTTGTGTACTATGTTATCAAACTAAAACTGACAAAAGAGATTTGGTTGCTAGACTTCCTGCTGGACGTAAAAACACCTTGATGAATCCACTTAGGAGAGAGACAAGATTTTTGAAGATTGTCTTATGGAGCCCCCAGATCATAAATGCAGATACTCTCTTTGTAGTAACCAAATTTTCAGACAGCTGCCAACACTTCAGCGCTAACACTGATCTTGCAATGCTGTGAAGAAGAATGCCTGCTACCTAAAGGCATGGAAAACTCAAGATACTTAGGAGACAGTTTCTGAAGTTAGGATCAAGAAACAATCACCATCTGGGGAAGACCATCACATTTTGTGGTGACAAAGAGCTGGGAATCACCTGTACAGAAACTATCATTTCAGATTTTAACAGGAAAGGACTGGCATCTATGATGTATCTTTTTATGAAAGCCAAACAAATATACCTTCAAAACATAAATGTGACATTGCATGGGACTGAAGGACTTTCAGTACCATGAATTACAATTTGGACAACTAAAAATCCATTGCAACAGATTCCTTTTAAAGCCAAAAGAGAACAAACCTCATCTTGAACAGTAATTGACAAAAACAACAAAAACATCTACTTTGAGCATGTGCTCCAGCACACTTAGCTAGTAAATAAGTAATACGGCTCAATCCTAAAAGATTAATCAAGAGCTACCTATTCATTCAAGCAGCTTCTTCTAACAAAATACTGTGATGTAGTGCATCTCTGCCTAGCAAGAAAAAAGAAACACAATACGTAGTATCTGACCCAAAACTTACTGAAGATAGTAGGAACTTCAGAGCCTTCCCAAACTAAAATAAAGCAGTTGCATAAGCCAGGAAACAGAATACATTCTTCTAACATTATTAAGAAATTTTATCCTTAAACAAAACAAACAAAAAACTACCAAAAAGAGAGAAGTTTTTAGAATGACACATACTAAACTCAGCTGCTTGCTCTAACCCAGAGTTACCATTTTATGTTGCAAAATCAATCTTCAGCAATGGCTAAAAGGTATGGAGAAACGCAAAAACAAAGCATGTAGAACTGATGCTTCTGCTACACGCTTGTGGCTCTCAAGCATTTCCCTGTAGAAATCCTGAGCCAAAAGCCTATCTAGGTCTCCCTATTTAATATTTACCAATGAAACTGTACTTCACAAAGTTGCTGTATCTTTTTTGCTCCCACTCACAATTACGGCCCCCACAACATCTCATGCTCTACAGAGCAAGTTCTACAATTTCCTTCTTCACCAAAAAAAAAAAAAAAACCTAAACCCTCCTCCATGTTAAACTCTGCTCTGCGACCACTTCAGATACAAGAAACAACTTTTTTTTTTTTTCTATTAAACTTTCAGGCTAATTGTTTGTTTTAGTCTACCAGCTGCCTCTTCCCCCCCCTCAGGCTGAAGAAATTTTGCTTACTTAGGTTTTCTTCAACTGGCTGCCATCCTGTGCCTGTGACCACAGGGTACACTTCATGAGCTTGGGTATCACTCAAGTTATGGGTGCACCATGGGGGCACCTTAGTAGCGTTATATGTCTTAAATTGGTCCTAAATTCCCTTTTTTCACAATTCCCAAAATTCTGTTTCTCTTTTTAATCCCACCAGCACTGAGACGATGTTCACAGACTCACAATGACTCTCAAATCAGCCTCTTGTGGTATATGCACAGTTACAGCTTCATGATTACCGCCATTTTGCATTCATCAACCCTGACTTTCATCTGAATTTATTGCCTCGATACCTATGGTAGGATTTGAGAGGTCTATAGCATAATCTCCTGTGTCTGAGCTAGACATCTTAATTCCTTTTATACCCATAATGTCTTTCAGATGGCATTCAAAATAGGACAGACGACTTAAACCACTAAAAATATGTACGTCTCTCCAGAAACTCTCTGAAGTGAATCTTAATAATCAGTTCACATATAAGTTTCACAATATTAGAAAAATCCCAGCTTTGCATTTTGAAATTCTACAATTTACAATGTCCTCTATTTTTGACAGTTCCGAATAATTATGTAACAATAACAAATTGTCAGGTCACAAAGTATCCCTTCCTCCAGATGGTTTATGTATGTGTTGAACAGAAGAGATTTCTGATGAATCGACTGGTAACCTCCTTTTATAACAAAAAATAAACATTTACTTCTGCCCTCTGTATTCTTTTTAAATATTGCCACTATACATACCATCTTCTGTTCCTCAGGATGAATAAAGATTACACTCAGCAGTTCATAGTTCAGCATGTCACACCTTACTTCTTTCAGACCACTTAAGTGAGGATCGTTCGGTTTTAGTCATTTGTTATTATTCATCTCAAATTCAAGTGTCTTCTTAAAGTAATGAATTTCTATAAATTTGAGCTAAAATTCATTTTACTGACACTGTTAACTTGAGACAGTTTTTCACTTATTCACTGTAAATAATGGCTCATGCAAAAGAATCGCTCTGACCTCATTTATAGAGGATATTAATGCAAACAGTTCATTAGTTCTTCCGGCGTGCACTTACCCTTCCTAAATGCACTAATTATACCTTGATCAGGTTTTTTCAACATCACATTCCCGCAGGCTTCTTGCTTCCAATGCATTTAACTCCTAGTTTTATGCTTTTAGCAAACTCAAAATAATTACTTGAAGTAATTCCCTCAAGACAATTTTTCAATCTTTCTTATCAAAGCTTACTTCTAAGCCTGCTAGGCTCATGCTCTTTTCCATTCTCCTTACTTGGACACGACGAGTATTTTTTAAATAATGGTTTAGTTCCGGATTTGATTTTTCTTTTAACCTCCAGACGCTCTTTATTATTCTGCTCACCCACCCTTGGATTTATTTTTAAATAAAAACAATTAAATAAAGTTTTATCCCATTTTGGGAGGGTGTTCACTCCCTTAGAATGTTTTTACCAGTGGCATAGATGTGCAATTAGCACTGAGTACTAGAGTCCCTCATAACCTGCAAGCATTTTCTCTTTATGGACTCATTTTAAACTCCCACTAAATAGATTCCGCATTTCTTCATAACTGCCTCTTTATAGACTATGGATGTAGAAGTTCAGTTGCCAAAGTTCAGCCTCATTTGCACAGAATCTATTTTTAAACCAACTACATCGTGAGCCAGGCCATTCCTGCACCATTCCTAAATGGATCAAATGTCACCATTGTCCCAGAAACCCTTACAGTGCAAATAACTACAATCATTGAGGAACTGGCTGCAGGTACAAGAATGCCAGCCAAAGATGTTACATGCACAGGATCTGGGTTTCTGTTTTCTTCATATTCAATTATTATAGCTCTTACTCTTTAGCAACAGGTACAAATGACAGAATGGGAGATGAGGACCCACAGAAAGGAAGTAACGGGATACTCAGCCCAATTCCCAATTAACACAACTCTCCATAAACCAAAAGCAGAGAGAAATACCAGGTAAGCGGGTACCATAAAAACTTCCAAATTGCTAAAGGACAGGAGAGTACATAAATCATAGAATCCTATGATAGTTTTGATTAGTTTTTTAATAGTTTTGATTGGAAGGGACCTTTAAAGGTCATTTAGTCCAACCCCCTGCAATGAGCAGAGACATCTTCAACTACATCAGGTTGCTCAGAGCCCCGTCCAACCTGACCTGAAATGTGTCCAGGGATGGGGCATTTACCACCTCTCTGGGCAACGTGTTCCACTGTTTCACCACCCTCATGATAAAAGATTTCTTCCTTATATCTAGTCTAAATCTTCTCTCTTTCAGTTTAAAGCCATTACCCCTTGTCCTATTGCAACAAGCCCTGCTAAAATGTCTGGCCCCATCTTTCCCATAGGCCCCCTTTAAGTACCACAATACATAAAGGCTGTATCATCGGAAATGTGACCTGTTCTTACACTCTTTCTCCTAAGCATCCTCTGTTGGACACAGAACGCTGGGCTGAGTGAATCTCTCATGTAGCTGCTCTTGCATTAAGTGTCTCAGTCATCAAGAACTTGGAAAAGTCACGTTTGTATGACATTCATACACATACCCCCCAGCCACCATTCTTCACAAAAGTTACCTCTTCTAAAGAAAATACTTAATGGACGCAAGACAATACAAGATGAATAAGGTCCTTGAGAAAATGGTAACCACTTCTCTTTGTTATGCTTATTACCATATGATGAGGACAGTGCAAAGTTTTATTGTGTCCTTACATTTTCATTTACTTGCAAATGTTTGCATGACATACGCTAGTTAATTACAGTTAATAGTTTGCCCTATTACACAGGTTTTGAAGCAAAGTTTTATGTGTTTGGGTTTTTTTTTTTTTGGAAGGGAAGGTAAAGAAAGAAATCAAATACTGACAACAAGATGTGTTTATTTAACTGGACCCTAAGGCCAAATTTTTTTTGAGTATGCCAGTGAGAGAGAATGAGAACTTCTACCAGAAGCAGCTGAAGAAGAAGATACATAAACCACACTACTTTCTAAAGTTCTGATAACCTCTTCAGAAGAACTTCATGCCAGATGGTTTACTGCATCAGGTTAAATATTTTCTACTGGGCACTATCATGGCTTTTTCAGTTCTTTCAAGTATGGCCTGAAGAAGGAGAAGTTTAAAAAGTAAAAAAAAAAAAAAAAAACCACCCAAAACCAACCACCAACCAAAACCTACTCTCCAGGATCTTCTCTGCCTTCTAGATAAATGGGAAAACAAATTTTGTCTGCGATGGTATTAATTCCATGCTAACAAGCTTCTTCAAAAGCTGCTCAGTGGCACACAAAATACTGGACCAGTAAACTAGTATAATTTGAAGCATGCTAGGGAAACTGTATGTCGTAGCTATTGGAAATCATCTCTGTCAAACACTTCCATGTCAAGCACAGAAAGTATCCTTTATTATTCAGTTTGGATGACAGAAATTAATCAGAAATCACTCCATTTGCACTGCAGAATCTGTCTGTGAACTGGCCGCTCTTTTAAGTGGAATCACTCACAGAACCATAATGTATAAAACCGTGTGGCCTGCAAGCATAAATTATCTCATTATCCAGGACATCCTGATGGAATTTCAGGTAGTTTGCTTCAAATTTCACTGATTCTTGTAACTTCTAGATGGCTGAGACATTCTAAACACTAAGAAAATGCTGATTTTATTCATCACCAATTTGAGGAAAACCTGCTTTGTCGGGCATAAGTAACCCATGAATGTACACCACACTGCAAAAGTGTTCACCTCAAAAGCATCAAACTCTATGGGCAGTGAAACAGCACAATCACCTCTATGAAGAAAGTGAATGCACCACATTTCCTCCATGCATGCAGGTTTCCATCACTTTGATAACATCTACCAGGACCACCTTACAACAGATTTTATTATTATTCAAGACAATCACAATTCTCAAACAAAAGCAACATACCTGGAGCACTGAGGCATTGTATCCTCCCTGATAATTCTAATAATAGAATGCTTAATTAAAAAGCCACACACATGACACCTTACCTTTGACGCCATACGCATGAACAGTGAGTTTTGATCCTCTGCTGTTCTCATCTTCTCATTTTTGACCAAATCGTTCAGGTCCATACTATCATCATCCTGAAAATACCTTACTCTTTCTTTATCTATATGAGTAGGGACCTGGAAACAAACATATTGAAAATAAATATTAACCTAGTGAGAAAGAACAACTATAAAATTCAGATCCTAGTAATTTCAACAAGTTTAAAGAATCATGAATCAAGCTAAGCACACCTCATACAATTGGGCTTGCCGCTTCATTTGACCTAAGGAAAAGAACATCTTCCCTTTCTTCAAGTACATCAATATGTCTAAATAAAAATATAGCCTCTTCCCCACAATCGCTGTAACTTTTATATCCTTAAGCTATCAGAGCTACAACATTACCACTCAGGAAAGATGTACAGTAATTCAAAAAGTAATCTTCATTATTTACAGAAGTTTTTGCATCTTCAAGTCACAGACACTACTGAAACACAGACACTACTGAAATGCAGCAATCACAGACACTACCAAAAACTTGTATAAATGTAACTCTGCTGGGAAATACTGCCATCTTAGAGTACACAACACAGTTTGTCCTTTAGGGCAGGACTAAACTAAATCCTGAACGAGCACGGGGAATGGTCATTAGCATAAAGGAAGATGGAATTTTCCAAAATGGAAACAACAGGAGGATGACAACCAATTCCTCACCTTCTTGTGCCTTTCACTCCTCCATAGCACTGTCACAAACTGATCTGTCCTACTAATCAAGAACATATTTGCTAGAAATATGAGGTATTGTCATCTCTTACCCCAAGAAGATCGAAATATTAGTTTATTTACTGTTGCAAGCCAATATCCTAAGAATAAAACACTGCTCCAGTCTCCAAGCTTCTCACTGTTCCCCAAAGTACTTTGTTACAAAGATTAGGTCATAAGTTTTATTATCAGCAGTGGCAGTATTTTTGATCAGGAGAAAAGAAAAGGAAAATTACCCCCCGAGACCTGAGTATCTCAGTAAAATCTTTCTTTTTTTTTGGAAATACCTCTGCTAATCTTCATTATTTACATAGCTTTATGTAATATATACTATTTGGCTAAGAGACTGTAATAACTTGAAAAACTTACTTTTCCTTGAATGTGCATTTAAAGAAGACCTAAGTGATCCCTAGGGAAACGCAGTCTGAAAATAAACTTAATATATGCTTAATAAATATGTACTCTAACACCTAATTACAATCATCTTCCGAAAAGAACTTTTTAACTACCTATTGACATTCTGATAAGACACTCATATTAATTATGGCATCAGAAAAGTAAAACTACAAAATCATTTCAGAATTACACTTCCATATGCACATTTTTAAAACTTACCATCTGTCGCTTTCTCCGTCCTCCTTTTGGCTCCCGTGGTTCAGTTGGTGCGGTCACAGGCCATGCCCTTCCACTTTGATCTGTTCTGACAAGGACCACTTGTTCATCTTCTTGACGGCTTGAAGCCTGTGTCAGGTTTTAAGATAGATTTTAAAAAAGACGATACAGACAAAACCAAAAGAAACATCTAATCCACACTAAATAAATGTCAAAAATCCTAAAGAGTAAATAACAGATTCTTTATATTTTGCGTGCTCATTATAATTCAAAGCTGACAGTATTACTTTACACAAGGTATTATTTTCCACATTCAAAAAGAACAGAATATTAAAAATATATTCAGCAGAGTTAACAAATCCTTTCCAAAAAGAACCAAGTTTGTATTCTTGGTTCTTTCTCATAACGCTTCATCCCCAGAAGAAATACAAAGCTTCCGATGACTTAAATAGCTAATATTGAATTAATCTACACCACCACCACTATAACAGTGTATTCCTGAAAACCACCTGAAAAGCTGCAGCACGTTACCACTTCTTGGCTTTTTGTGGATTGGGAGTGTTGGGGACTTTTTTTGTGGGGTCTGAAAACCACCTGAAAAGCTGCAGCACATTACCACTTCTGGGCTTTTGGGGAGTGTTGGGGACTTTTTTTGTGTTGTTTTTTTTTGTATTTTTTTCCTTTCAAAACTTGGCTAACAAACTAGCCAAAACATTAGCTATTGCTTTTCAACACATTCCATTAGATCAGACTTTTGTTTCCTACACTGTACCTAGCACCAGTACGGATCACTTTTATCACAATATAATACTGAAAACTTTTTAATCTCGATTCTAGGATATGCAGAATAGGAGATACAAACAGCTCAACACAAGTATCTCCTTTCCTGATGAAGAAGAAACAGATGAGTAGATGTACGTTGATTATTTAGGGCAAATTAAATTATAGACTGAGGCAGAAATAACAAGGTTTAAATCATCTGTTTGTGTTTTGAAATACATGGAAACAAAAACAAGCTTTTACCTGATACATGCCAAATAAGTCATTTGCCCTTGGATGGCAAACACATTCAGTCTCACATAAACTACACTTAGTTTACTGTTTCTAGTACTAGTTTACTGTTTCTAGTACTTTAGTTTACTGTTTCTACATACCAAAAAGAATTTGGGAATCATGAGGAGGCTATCTTCTAAACCTGACTAAACCAAGCTCTTGAGGTGCTGGAGATGTGATGTGAGAGGCATACACAGGACAAGGCAACAAGGGAAGCTTTCACACATTTACCCTTGGTACTCATGGTGGAATAAAGCCACCAGTTTATCTGCTGGAAGAGCAACACAGTAGGGGACAATCAATTCAGACTCTGAACGCATTGAGGACAAGTATTGACACAAATGCTGAACAAACAGACTAGGAGTGCTGCTCTACTGAATTTTCTGCTCATAAATTCAAAAAAAAACATCCTAATCAGGGATATGGAAGTCAGCAGCTGCCTTGGCTGCAGCAACCGTGAGATCGTGAACCTTAAGATTCTCAGGTAAGTGAGAAAGGCAAGTAAAAGAACAGAGGAAAAAAACCTGGATTATAGGAAAATGGACTTCAGCTTACTCAGAGATCTGCTTGGCTGCATCTCATGAGAGATGGTCATGAATGACAAAGGCGCCCAAGACAGATGGTTGATCTTCAAGGACAACCTCCACAGAAGATGAGAATGGTCCATTTGATCTGCTGTTTGGCTAAATGTGGAAGTTCTAACAAAGATCAAAACCAAAAAGAAATCTTACAGAAGGTGGAACCTGAGACAAGTTACCCAGGAGGACCACAGAAGCACTCTCCAGGCATGCAGGGACAGAGTTAGGAAATCCACAGCTGAAGCTGAAACTAGCAAGAAGCATCAACTTAAGAACCACTTAAGCAAACTGGAAATACGCTAGCTTATTGATCTAGATGGGATGCATATGTTACGCTGGCCAAGAGGTCTCTCCCTATCACATCTGAAGAGTAGTGGTGATGAGCGGATGCCCCCAGAAAAAGGTAAATGTATACAGTCACCTTTGAAAAGATGAAGAAGAAACACCTGGGAAACAGGATGGCCATCCTCACCTCAGTTCCAGAAGTTACAGAACAAGTTCTCGTGGAAGTCCCTTCCAAGCACAAAACCAGCAGCAAGGTGACTGGGAACAGCCAACATGGATTTGCAAATGGCAAATCATGACTGCTAAATGTGCCCTCTGCGGTGAGGTGACTGGTTCAGTGCACAAGGAAAGAACCAGGGAGGTTGTTTACCTTAAAGTTTGCAAGGTTTTCAATGCAGTCTCATTGTATTTTTGTTGCAAAATTGGAGGGATGTGTGGACCGCAAGATGGACGGGAAATTGTTTGGACTACCAGGCTGAAAGAGTAGCTGTCAATACTTTAAAGCTGAACTGGCACTCCTTGAAGTTTGACTAGCACATTGTTACAGAGGCCATCCTCGGGGGTTCATCTCTATCAACACAACTTAACTTCAACACCCTGGACAATGGAACAGAATGTGTAAATTTGCACAAGAGACACCAAGTAGGTGGAACGGGGACATGGTTGAAAGACTTGAGGGTAGGAGTGCCATTCAGAGGAAGCTCAACAACCTGAAAGAACAGGCTGACAGGAAGCTCAAACAAATGCTGTCTTGCACCTGAGGACAAACTCATGCATTGGCAAAGGTTGAAGAGAGACTAGAGGGCATCTCTAGCAAAAAGACTTGGGATCCGAGGTTGACAGCACTCAAAAAATGAGTTTACGAGCCAGCTAATCACATCACGCACTGCGTTTCCATCTCAAAGATTGTAGAAAGTAATGAGAATTCTAGAGGCCAAAATGCTACCCTTAATCATGCACATGTAATTTATTACACCAATTTAGAAGAACTGCAAAAAAGTAATTTTCAAAAGATCCCATAAACTAGTAAGATTACAGATGGAAATGGGCAACTGAAACAAGCTTAATACCTTCATTCTCCAAAAACTGCTCTAGCTCTAGACAAAATACAGTAGAAAAACATTCTTATTGGAATAACTCTTATTTTTTTAATGATTTAAGTATGTAGCCTTGAAACATGGTTGAGTGAAATAATCAGTTTTGTCATATACTAAAAAATGTATATAGAAAGTTACCATTTCACCCTCCATAAAACTAAACAGAAATGAGTATCTTGTAAATGTATTTTCAGATTAACATGTTTTGTACTATCAGCTAGAAGTTTTTCCGCAATTTTCTGCTCTATATTTTAATATTTAACATTGTTACAGATATAAAACAGTCTTTAAGCAGAGTTCCTGTGTTCTTTATATAGAACATAATACAACTGCTTATTTACAATGGATGTAGAGCTTTGCAAGTCCCCACATTGCCTTTGCTTTCCTTGAAATCAATAGATATCAGTATGAAATCTCTTATTCCTAGCAAAAAACAGTTTACTTACTGTTATTATTGCAGTCAACAAGTTCTAACCTGTTCTCTTTAATGAGAAAAACAGCCCTAAATGCACATCTTACCAACTATTCACAATTTCTATTACCTGACAAAGCATCGAGACTTTTTTATGAACTATGAACCAAAAAAAGAGATTATTGGTATTTTTTTTCTTTAATATGCTTATCATAACTAGTGTAAGAGTTCAAAACTCCTAAACAGGACCTACCTGACCTAGAAATAGTGCTATCAGTCAACTGAACCCTTTGTATGACATACGTCTTTTATTTAAACTGATTAAAGACCAATAGGAAACTAAAGGGTGTCATTTTCTTTTCATTATCTCTATCAGCATTCTGAACACTTTTTTTTTTTTTTTTTTTTTGCAATACTTGAGTTCACAAAGCATCATGTCCCAGGACCCAAACTAATAGAAGACAGGACCCAGAACTAGTCCTCTGGTTTGAGTTTCTTAAACTTTCATTTCAAACTTGGAAGACATATCACAACTGAAGAGGTATCACAAGAGCCATGTCACAACTTACATAGGTATGCTATCAAAAAAAAGTGCATGTCCATTCTGCATGATGCTCCTAATCTATTTCAGTTGAAGGAAGGAAGAGAAAAAAAAAAAATAAAACACCAACAAAAAACCCTACCAGCTATGACTGACAGTTCTTCTGAGATTATTTTACAAAGAGGAAAAACAGAACAGCTGTGAACACACTAAATGTTGGATATCAGAAACAAAGAAGTTGACAGAGTGGTCCCTACCATTAGACACAGACGCATAAGGTTAATATGAAAACTACTGGTAATGTTGACTTTTCCTTATCAGAAGCCAAGAATCAAGCTGCCAATTGCCTGGCTTCAGTTCTGTCAGCCCGTGACAGGTGACTAGATAGTAAAATGACTATCACTCACATGAAGACAGAGGAGACCCCTCAGTTTCCTTGTACCATAGGAACATTTTGCCAGATAGTACACATCCTTATTATATCGGGAATCTTCAGAACTGTAAGACCACAAGCAAACACTTGCCTCAAAGAATTACCTACAAGTGAGGTCATCTTAGTTTGGACAGAAAAGTGTAATCCTCAAAATCCTGGTCTACCCTTCAGTACTTAACTTATGAGCACCTAAGTTTTTATCAGTAGAGTTCTAGAGTCATATTAAGTTATGCTTCTGAGCATGCCCAAAACTGCTCCCATTTTGCCAGAGATGGATGGCTTAATATCTATTCCACATCCAAACCCAACCAGAATGCATGGACTACGCATCCTTATTCCTCAGTTTTATCTCTGGTTGGCTTAGTTCACATCCAGTGCTCATTAACACTCTTGAGTTCATTACAAAGGGCTTTATAAATTATAAATACACCCTTTTATAAAAATATCCTGGAGGAAAATCATTCACTCGTGTGCAGCTCAGAAGGTTTACAAATCTCTCTCCCATGACTTTTCTACCCACCCAGCAGAGAGAGGAGGAGGGCAGGCCTGGAATACCTGTACGGCAGGAGTGAAGAACAGACATGGAGGACTCATTAAGCTAGACAGAATTCTCCAGCACGCATGAAAATGGAGTATTATCATGCACCTCTCTGATGGAAGGCACTCCCACTGATTCCAGTCCTTCAGACAAAATACCAGGGAGCAGAATGAATACATCCATTTCCCAAGTGACTGCTTAAATACTTCATTACACTTCAGCTATTACAAACTCCATTTCTGAGTACTTACAGTTGCAGCTGAGGCTATTGTTGCCAGCTCCCCCAAAGTAAAGCATGGGAGTGCCAAGTGCTGTTCCGTATCACTCCCTTTACACACCCAGCCCTCAGTCTTCCCATACTTTCATCTGCTCCCACCAACTACCTTCTCGTTTGGAATGGAAGTTACTGCCTTTTCACCTGACAGACATCCGTTCAGATGATGGACATCCTGTCAAAAGCCAGGTCAGCTCCGATCCCTCCAAAACAGGGACAGTAGTACATTCCCACTTCATAGGGGTGTCCTCAGACTTAAATAAAGAGCTATATATATATACACGTACACACACAAAAAAAAAAATAAAGGCAGAAATTCTTCACAAAAGAAATAATTGTTTAACTTTCTGAAAAGATTAAGAATAAAAAGAATAATTTTAAAATCCTGGAAGCTTCTTGATTACACTACAAAGATGTTTAGGTAAGTCTTGATAAAATTAGAGCAAATAATGGGGACATCACTAAAACTGGTGATATTAGGACAGCCTTTGTCAAATCTTATAAACAACTTTATTAATCTCAATTTGAAGCTATTTTCCACCAAACAACTGATGTCTGCTTTACATCTGCCATCCCCGCCTAATGAAAGCTTGCTCCAGAAACCCCAATAAAGTCTGAAAACTCTGTAGATATTGAAGTATGCCAGCTAAAATGGCTGAATTATATTTTTCCAAGAAAAGCCACACAAAGGTAGAAGTGATGGGCCAAAAAGCTGTCTAGGTAAGACAAAGTTCGCTCTTCTGTATCACCAAAGCCAAATCTCATTTTGCAAAGCAAACCAAGATGTCTAACACTGGTCTGGGTCCAACAGTAATAATGGTATTTTCAGAGAATATACATACAACACTACTTATTTCCACCATCAGCCAGATACCTGCCTCAGCTGTTACTTTTTCACAAGATAAGGTGTTTTCTCTCTATTGGGAGGGAAAGAAGAGGTGATTCCCACACTTAAATGAGATATAAATGGAGTATTCTGGATACAATAACAAAGAGGTAACTGATGCAAGTCGCTAGGGCACTGGTCATTTCTTTCTGCGTGAAAAAAAAAAAAAACCCACATGTATACATGTGAATATTGTAATGCTTAAACAACTTATGACTTAGCAAGACTCAGTACTGTGACAGAGTAGAAAAAAATGTAACAGTTGAAGGAGCTGGGGAAGGTGAAAGTCAAAGAAAAAGCAAAGTTTTAAAAACCAGAAGAAATCATCTAGTTCCAACAGCCCTGTCATGGTCAGGGACACCTCCCACTAGACCAGGTTGCTTAAAGACACAGCAGATAGAGAAGAGCAAAGACAAAATTAACACTAACAGAACATATCATAGGAAACATCACAAATTCCCCAGTTCAGTAAAGACCTGGATAACTCTACAAGTTTGTAAACTGAAGACATAACTACAGATATTGCAGTGAAAACTCAAAAATCCAGAGCACTTTGAATTAGTCTGAAATGAGAGAGGCCTTTGTAGAGGAAAAAAACCATCTTGTCCCAAACCTACCAAACCCACGTGGCCAAGCAGGGATACGGCAGCTCTCCTAAGAGGACTAGTCGAATCAACACGCAGAAGGGGCAGCAAGTAACAGGAGTTGAATGAGTGGAAGGACGTGCCTGACTGGGGATTTCACATAAACAGGACCCTTCAGAAATGCTTACTTGTCAGATTATTCACTGAAAACTGTGAAGGGGCCTGCTGCCCCTATGGAGTCTCCAAAAAGATGCCAATTAGTCGAATCAGGTTCCTCCTTCCCTACATCTTTGTGTTGCTGAGATAAGAAAAGGGATGGAAATTTTCCACAAGGAGCAGTCACATCTTTTCCATTCCTGGTCTCTAAGTTTTCCCCTCATTCTATACACAAGTTTTCAAAAAGACAAATCACTAAAAACAATAGACATTGCAACAGCAATCCTGCTTTGCTCAGCAACTGGACAGAATAGTAAACGTCAGATTCTCATGTCAACTTACAAGCACCTTATTCCTTCTTAAAACATCCTTCCCCAGATTCAAGCATCTTAACTAAAATTTTTAAAATACAGACATTTCAAGAAGGATGCCATCGTTGAGCAGCCTATTACTTTCCCAAAATAAATAGAATTCACAAGGTGTTCTACACGTCAGAAAAACAGACTTTATGTGCCTTTGAAGACATGCTCCAAAAATGTTAGATCCTAACAACAGTTGCACTTTCTTTTTTCTTCTTGTAGAAAAGTATGTTCTGGATCTGAACCATGGAATGAGTTGGAACAGGGGCGGAAAGTTAGTAAAATAGAGCTGCCTCTGTGCCCTCTCAAAAGTTTTTCCTTTCTCTTAACACATCTGATAATCAAATTCTTCACTATGTTTCCATCTTCAGGAGGCTCAATGGTTTCACTTCAAATATTACACTCCCCGTAGGCTACTACCAAGCTTAAAACATCTGGCTGAAGATCTAGCAAAAATACAATACAGTAATCAAACACCTAAAACCCAATGATTTGGGTTTTTTTTTGGTTTTTTTTTTTTTTTTTCAAAAACCCTTTATATACTAAGAGAAGAAAAATTACCAAATCTGTCCATAAATTGAGTAACTTCTGACTTACTATTTTGGACATGCTCCTGGAATGCTTTTAAGTAAAAGTATCATGTTTGATAGAGATATCAATGGTCTATTTCTATGTTCAATGATCACCTATGTAAACAGGCATACGTTTCCTTCCCATCTTTTTACTGTTTAAAGGTGCTCTAGTTCTGCCTCAAAAATCACTTTCTCAGCTTCCCGGTAAATGTCATCCCATAAGGTCCTTCAAAGTTGTCCATTTATTCTAGCAATAAGCAATTCACAACTGAACATATCGCTGGAACACTTCATTATTTCAGCATGATATAAAACTCAGTAGCTGCCACCAAACACTGAACTGCTGTTAATCTGCTGGTTTAGAAGTAGTCCTCTCTAGACACGATCTTTTCTCCAGGTGAATGCTCTGATCTTGGAGATGCAGGATGGTTCCCAAACCAAGTAAACAAGTTTTGGGGAATAAAACAAGCATTATACTGGAACATGCACACAAGATGTATACCAGTATAAGCTGACAGGTTTTTGAGGGTTTTACAAAGTGATTTCCCCCCCCCCCATAATTTTGAAGAGTCCAGGGTCCTGACACAAGGTATATGAGACTGAACATAATGTATTTAGATTTAATATTCCAGAGAAAAGGAAAATGCAAAAAATTATAGTAATATTTAGCTTTAGAAGAAACTGTACAAAAAAGAAGCAATCTATCAAAGAGAAATTAAAAGGAGCAGATAAAAGGATAAAATAATTATGGACAGCATGAAGACTAATGTGAAGTCATGTTAGAGACTAAAATTAAATGCATACTGTGAACAAAGATGAATCCAATGGATCAAACATGCCAGGCATGATTATTCTGAAGATTAAAGATGTTATTAGAGGTAAAGACATCTTTCAGAAGTCAAAATCCTGTGTCTAAATAGAACTGAATTAAAAACACAGCATAAATATAGAAAGTTAATTGTATTAACATAAAAAGGCAAGGTAAAAGTTGATTTTGAGGAGGATCTTACTAACAATAAATATTAAAGCCATTTCAAAAGACATCAGAAGCAGAAAGCTTTCTGGGAGGAAAAAAAAAGATGACCAAATCGTTATAGCAGTATCAGAAGATGACATCTGAATAATAAATTAATTATTTGCGTTCTAAATATAAGTTTTTCCTATTCCACATCAGTTTGGGGCTTTTTTTTTTTCTTAAAAAAAAAAAAAAACAAACCCAAAACCAAACCAACAACAGAATAGACTTTAGGAATCATCTTAATCATCTTTAAATTGAAATGTCAGTAAAAGGAGTTTTCAAGCAAGTTGCCATAAAGAAATTATTTCCACAAGAGGTCCCAAAAAGAATTCCAAAACATAATGTCCACATCCTTCAGTATGCATTACATGACTTAAATAGGTCTCAGTACAAAAATAACAGAGAGTGGTAAGCAAAACATAAACCTTAACATGTGCCAAAGGCTGATTCTGGGAATTAAGGGGCAGTGCATCTAATATTCGTAATGGACAAACTCACACAAGTATAATAAAGAACAGAATTCTCCTGCACTTGAACAATTGTGGCATACTGGGAAATAGCCTTTGCAGGGAAAAGCCATGACTCACAGAAGTATTACACTTTTCTGAAGGATTTAAAGGAGTGTGGATACCGATCTAACTAAAAGTCTATTTAAAACTATCATTTTATCTGTTGATATTTTCTTTACAGATTTATAGGTCTGCATTCCTACGAGTATACAACACCGATAAAGCAACATGCGCCATTCAGCATAGCACAAGAATAGAGTAACTACTTTCCTTCCTACTAACAAACTGTGAAATCATCCAGGAGACCTTACAAATATGCCCGGGAACTGTTACCATCTTTCATAAACGAGGCAATGATTATCTTTTTGTGCTTTATATAGAGATTCACCTGAGTCTGGCTTTTTGCTCCTGTTTTAACTTGCTTTTAATATCTGGAGAGCGTATTATTTCTTCATGTGTTGGCATGGCATTACGTAGCTTACTTTAAACCTCTCAAGTTTCTGAACTAATGACTTCTCTTATTAAATAAATATTAAACATACTAAACTGCATTATAAGCAGAAATGTTGGTGATAGCAATATAATAATTATTGGATAATAATTATAACCAGATAAACATTATCGTTAGAGAATTATAAGTAAAATATAGGTTTAAAATATATATATATTAAAGTACTTTAAATATGATACATATTATTAAATGTTAAAATTGAAAACAGATAAGAGTTTCAATCACCATCCCTGAATCTTGTGATGACTGCTACACAAACAATATAATTTACAGTCTGTAACGAACACAGATAGTGTGTATTTACAGAATAAGAGGGGAATTGTTTGTTGCCATTAATTAATGAACACGAATTTTTACTTCAAGCCAATTAAATATGCAAAGTACACAGTTGTTCTCACCAAACGTACAAACCACTATACAGCGATTAACACCCAACTGAACAAAACAACACAGACAAGTCTGGTTTTGAAAGATAAATGCTTTAAATTAAATACATAAATAATGCAGTTCTAAAAGAGATTTTTGAACAGAGATGATGTCTGTTCCATAATCCAGCAGGAGGAAATGGAAAACCTTAGCCACCAGGTGCACAGCTTAATTTGGGGAACAGACACTGGAGTAGCTGAACAAAGGGAGCAAGCAGGCCAAGCATCTGAGATAGGATCTACTCAATTGGAACTGGTTTTCAAGGTTAATAGCTAAAGAGAATAAAATATATTTTAAGAGTCAGTGTATTGTGGGACAGGGAGCAACTAGAGCTAGGAAAAACAAACATGTTTTTGTAATTACTGAGCCAACAAAAAGCTGCACACTGCGTGGCTGAGAGCTGTCTGCAAATATTTACCAAGAGCTACACTAAAGTGGTGCAAACAGAGTGTAATGAAGGAATAACAAAGCTCAGCAACAGTCTTCAGCAAGGAACAAACCTCTACAACCAAGTGCTACCTATGGACAAATTAGACGCTGGACTAAGCATGCAACCTGCTTCCTCTCTCTTACAGTCTATGGCCAATGGAAATGCTTTGAATATAGTCTTATTCCTCTACTGGAAAAGTCTGTACTTATAATATCAAAGAAGTGTCTAGAAGACATCTAGCACTTCTCAGCCTGCTGGACGTAGCTTTTTTTTTTCCATCCACCATCTCCTGTTCTCTTCCATTACTCTCTTTTCTCCCATTTCAGTTACCCTACCTACTGTTAGGTTCTCAGGTTATATTTACACGATGACCACAATTATTGGAAGGATGAGTCAATCCCATTTAGAAGGAGCAGTGTTGGCTATTTCTAAGGGCACGTCTCATCATTGAGGAGACAGTGTAGTCACTACCTGGTGTCCCCATGTAACAGAGGTTTCAAAGCATCTAAGCTTTAGGTTCTGCCATATGTTGTGAATAATGGAACCGTCAACTTTGAGGTAATGCTTATAAAATCAGTAGGTAGACCATTCTTCCATAGCAAGACCAAGGGTTGGATCTCACAGTAAGATGAATTTAAATGGTCACAGGTCTGTAACAGCAGTCCACTATATGAAGCTTGTATCTCTGATGTGGGTTTCTTATGGCAGGAAAAAATAAGATTAAGAGAAATAGTAACGTGAGGAAGGGAAGCAAGAGCAAACTTCTACCTAGGTTAAAAATTTAGTATTTCAAGAAAGACTCAGAAAACATAGCAATAAGCATCACTATTACAACTTCAAAAGGTATTAAGCTAATACAGAAATGGGATTAAAAAAAGGTTTTATAAGATCAGAAAGTTGGTCTGCCGTAACCAAGACCTTGTGCTGAACAGTGAGGAGAAGCATTAGAAAACCTAATGCATGCTGTCACACAGAAGAGAACTAGCCAAAATAAGAGTATCTTCATCAGGTAGTGCTAGGTTTACGTATAAAGCAGGAGACTAAAAAATATAAAAACAATTTAAAAAAACCCACCCAAACCATAGCTCCTATTTATAAGTGAAAACATTAATTATTAGAAAAGGATTAGGTACTTAGATATCTCCTAATTGTTTGGTCTCCATCCTTTCTTTCCCCAAGTCAGCGAGTGACAGAGGTTAATAACATGTTACATAAAAAACTTAATTTTGTCTTATTGATACAAAATCAGTTGTCCTTTAAATTCAACAATTCTTTGGTCTCATATTACAAAAAATGGTATTTTAGCTAAACTCTTTATTACTCAGAGTAAGTAACCTGGCCTCTTTATATTGAATGCCTCCAATCATCACTGCAGTCAAAAATCTTTTTATTTGCTCTCAGTACTTATTTTCTTAAAGCATCTCTGAACATAGGGCAATCAGAATAATATCTCGTGAGTAGAATGGACATGCACACAAACCTCAAATCAAATTCAGTAGGAGTTGTACTGCCAGCCTGTGGAAGTAAGAGTAGAAATAGCAATGTGGAACTTCCAGCGGCTTGCAATGTGTCCACTGATGTCCCTAGTAAGGGGGAAAACTAAAGCAATTAAGTCTACAACAATAATATTGGATGTCAGGAAGCCACATAACCCTACAAATACAACTTTAGAAAAAGGTCTAAAGATTTAGTTTGATATTTTAAATCGTTAGCTATACTTTGAAATGGTTAGTACCATACCATCAATGAGCACTGTAGGTATGGAATGTAAGAAAATTTTTAAAAATGTAATGACTAGATGGCTTGTTTCTGTAGCAAGAACATATATACTCAGACTATAAAATAGAAAAGTACTGCAGAAGGTTGGTTCATAAGTCCACAAATGCCTGTTTCATCTTATCAAAGACAGAAATGTCATATACAACTGAGAAGGTGATAAGCAGAAGTTCAGTATATGCGAATGAAAACAGCATTTACTTAAGTAAATACAAAAATTTAGTAACAAGTAAATAAAAAAGTCCAGTAAATATACTGCAAGAAGTTTCAAAAATCTTCAGGCCTCAATATTCACTATTTAGAAAAGAGATTTACCCTAGCTCTGGTACATGAAGTATTTTCAGAGACTGTAGTATCAGAAAAGGTAATTTTACAAACTGAAAGCAACAGATGAACCTAACCAAAACACAGGCATAGGAGGGAACTTTATTAGAAAGAGAAGCAATCCAATCTGAAAAAATATTATTAAAGGAGTATATGTAGAAAAGGGTCTGGGGCACAGGGGGAGGTGGTAGAGGAAGAATATGGACAATTAGATGTTGCAGAACAAAGATTCAGCTCTGCATCCTTTTAAGCTTCTCATGTATATCCATACCCTCAAGCAATTATCACTGCTGTTATTTTGGGAGACATCAGAAGAAAGCCAAAGACTTGAAAAAGCAATGAGCCTGTAACATCATCTTACCTAGAAGCAATTCCTCTGGGCTCACAGGCAGAACAGAAAGGGAAAGCCAATACTGACATAGGTATTGGCGGATCCATTCCAGCCACCGGTGGAGAACCCCACACGCCACAGCCATCAGTGCAGTGCTCGTGAAGAACCTCTGCAAAAACCCCACCTGCACAAATATGCAAACTGTGCTGCTAGCTGAAAGTATCTCGCTATCCAGATGTGCTGGCCAAAAGTCAAATGTCTTAATTCCTTTTAGAAGGATGGTTGCAGTTTAATTGCTCCTCTTAAACAGCCTTTTTCTGGAAAATGTTTCTGCTTTATGTTGGTAGCAATGGCTAATGAGACCTAACCCGTGATTACACTAAAGACCAGGTGGTCCCTACAGTCACTGTCTGATCAAATTCTCCTTTTAAAACCTCATTTTGAGCACAACAATTGTGCTTCACTGCTTACACATACAAAATGCGTTGTTAATTCATGGGTCACACTTCTATAATTTGTTTTACATGTAAGTTACTTGAAATCCAAAAAGGTGTAATACCATGTGTTTACTAAGGCTGTGCAAAGACCAAAAGAAGCATCAGTGAGGTTCTACCTTTTGATTTCAAATTGGAAGTACCTACTGCATCAGAGAGGCTTGCCAGCAATGTTTTTGCTTATGTTTTTTCTTGGTGTATGGGTGTCAAATTTGTTAAGAAAAAACATTCACTATGAGCAAACAGAGCAGTAGGATAAACAGAACAGCAAAAATATGCAGAAATTCTACTTAGTGTTAGGAGAAAAACAGAGCCAGAAAAACTGGCACCATCAACTGGAAGTGCTGCACAGCACTTGGAAATGACTTTTGCTTCCAGTGTCAAAGCATACTCCAGAGTCTTTCTATTATCAGTTTGAACTCTTAAGAAGTTTTATCCACTCTGCCCTTTTATACTGGTTACATGTACGGAAATTAGAAGATATTTTATATCATTTAGTTGCTGATATAATTTCTCCGGTACTTTTTAATTGTGAAAACCAATTTCCTATAAATTACATTCGGGAAGTTAAGACAGTTTGTCTTAATACATTTTTATCTTATAAATAATTGTGTAATCTCTTACTGACATCAGCAAGAGTGTTCAGGAAATACACTCACCAGAAACTGCATATACTTACTATTTTTTAAAAGTATGCACTAACAATATTAAAGCTGTTCTGCAAAAGTGTGCCCATTTTATTACTCCCTGTTCCAGTTAGAGTGTATTGGGTTTGCGCGGCAAGGTTTCGGTAGCCAGGGGGACTACAAGGGTAGCTCCTGTCAGAAGCTGCTCGAAGCTACCCCATGTCTGACTGAGCCAATGCCAAGACAAACCCACCACTGGCCAAGGCCAAGCCCATCAGTGATAGCGGTCACACCTCTGGGATAACATAGTTAAGAAGGGGAAAAATAAAAAAACTGTGCGGCAGCAACCAGGAGAGAGGAGTGAGAGCAACAACTCTGCAGACCTCAAGGTCAGTGGAGACATAGAGGGAGGAGGTGCTCCAGGCACTGGAGCAGAGATTCCCCTGCAGCCCGTGGTGAAGACCGTGGTGAGGCAGGCTGTCCCCCTGCAGCCCATGGAGGTACACGATGGAGCAGATATCCACCTGCAGCATGTGCAGGACCCCAAGCCAGAGCAGGTGGATGCCCAAAGGAGGCTGTGACCCCACGGGAAGCCCACACTGGAGAAGGCTCCCAGCAGGACCTGTGCACCCATGGAGAGAGGAGCCCACACTGGAGCAGTCTGTTTCTGAAGGACTGCACCCTGTGGAAGGGACCCACACTGGATCAGTTAATGAAGAACTGCAGCCCATGGGAAGGACTCATGTTGGAGAAGTTCATGGAAGACTGGGTCCCATGGAAGGGACCCCACACTGGAGCAGGGGAAGAGTGTGAGGTGCCCTCCCCCTGAGGCGGAAGGAGCAGCAGAAACAACGTGTGATGAACTGACCACAACCCCCATTCCCCGTCCCCCTAAGCCGCTCAGGCCGAGGAGATAGAGAAAATCAGGAGTGAAGTTGAGCCCAGAAAGAAGCAAGGTGTGGGGGGAAGGTGTTTTAAGATTTTATTTCTCATTATCATACTCTGATTTGATTGGTAATAAATTAAACTAGTTTTCCCCAAGTCGAGTCTGTTTTACTCGTGACGGTAATTGCTGAGTGATCTTCCTGTCCTCATCTCAACTCACAAGCCTTTTGTTATATTTCCTCTCCCCTGTCCAGCTGAGGAAGGGAGCGGTAGAGCGGCTTTGGTGGGCACCTGGCGTCCACCCAGGGTCAACCCACCACATAGAGCTAGTCAACTCTTTGTATGGAAAACACAAACTTTTGCTGAAGAAAGAAGGGCACAGCCACCCTGCAGACAAGATTCAAGTGTGATGGAACAGCA
>NW_009649846.1:948301-987604 GCF_000708025.1 Charadrius vociferus | reverse complement strand
GCAGGAATTAGAAATTATGATGATGTGAAAACATCTGAGAGTGAACAGGCCAAGAGCCACTTTTCCTTGTATCTCCACACCATCTGAAGTTCCAAATGAAACCACAGACGTTTGTGCATGTAGCAAGGATCATTAATCCCCAGCATTCTAGCTTTTGGACAAGTATCTCAGCTATATTTTTCTGAGAAGCAGTTTTAAGGGTGTTACTCTTACAGAGCCAACAGGTAGCCTAGAAAAAGTTTTCTCCTTTAAAGCAGCATTATGTCAGTCAGGTGTTTATTGTAAAGTGAAATAAAACGCCTGCCAAAATTGAAAACTACTGCTCTACTGATATCTTTCATGCCCAAGAGGCTTCACAGAAGTACTACGTACCCTTCGTTATAAAAACTTCAGGAGATTTTTTTCTGCATTTTTTGCTATCTTGAGGAAAATACATATACCTATCTTCTGGAATATATATATTTATATATTTCATGTGTGTATATATATCTATCTCAATCACTGTTTTATTCCTCATGCTTTAAATGTATTTACTAAATGAAGCATACTAGACTGAAGGCTGATGGACATTCATAGAAAATTCAGTTATTCAAATGAAGATTTGCTATGCTGAAATCATGCATGTTTTCCTTACAATTTCTCAAATGCATAGCAGAAAAGCCTGTATTTCTTTCTCTCTACTTTTTCAGATCTTCACTCTCGTTTTAAATACTGTATGATAGTATACTCTCTACCATGTTATTTTGCTTAAAGTACCACCTTCTACCTTTCATTCAATTTTGTATTGAATTTGTATTTTAAAGACTATTCATCATGATTAAGAACTGTCTCTAGCAACTGCTCAGCAGAGACTACTTTCTGCTTCCTGCATGCTGATGAAGTGCTATGGAACACAGTAACAGACTTAGTGTTGACAAGGTTTTTTCTTATAGGCTGTACTTAGTTTGGAACTGACAACCATTTTAAAAGATGCATATACTTATACTTCATACATCCACCACCACGAAATGAGTCTAGATTTACCTAACTTGTATCATGTCAATATATTTCCTGATTAAAAAACACAAACACAATTAAGTCAGTCTGTAGCAACACAAAAGCAAACCATGTTTCATTTAGCAGATTTGACTCTAATTCTTATGCAGGGACCACATTGACAGAAGTATGATAAAAGATGGGGAAAAAAAATCAGAAAAAAAATCAAAACGGCAAAGCACACAAATAATGGACGTCATAAATTATTTAGAATCGTTATAATGAACACTTTCTATGTGTGGATTAAAACATTAAAGCAGCTATACTGGATCAAACCGAAGCCCAACATGCTTCCTCCATTAGTAGCCAAAAGTGAATGCCTAATGAAGAGTACAAAAAGAAAGGATGCCTCCAAGCACTTGCAACTCAGCAATTAAGAGTCAGACATCATTTCTGTACAATCCTCAAGGGATTTATTTTTCATGAACTTGTATAGTCTCTCCTTGAATCTACTTAACATTCCAATATCCATAACATCCCGGAGCAACCATTCTGTGAAGAATTACCTTTTCTCCATTTGTTTTTAATCTGCCTCTTGCTTATTTAACTTTTCACCTCTCCAATTTTGTACCATCAAAACCCACTGCAAATTATCTGCCTCAAAGGAATGAAAATGTTCCAGATATATTTTCTTAAGCAAAAATAAAGAATAAAAACAGAAATTACATCAAATATGACTGGTAGTGACAATGGCAGAGGTAGCATCCTCATAACCAATGTACCCAAATCAAGAGTTGTGTAGCGCTTTCATGTAACAGCAATACAAACTGTACTTAGAGGTAAACCATAAACACATGGAAGTTATTTTTTATATGCTGAAGTATCCAACATTTTCTGCTGTCTCCTAACATTCAATAAGTACTCATTTTCATCACCTGTCCTAACTCAGAAATTCTATGGTCCAGCAACCTTCCCTTACACTAGGGCTGAAAATGACACTTTTGCTTTTCTCAAAATGCCACTTTCGCATATTCACCCTTTTTTTTTATTTCCATAGACTCTGAAGGTTGCCTTCAGCTAAAATATAAAGACAAAACAAGCACAATCTACATTTTAATTCACCCTTTTAAAAAGGGTCTTTGCGCGTGCATTCATTGAAGTTGTATACATGTGACTCATGTATTTAAGCACAATAGCTGTTATGGCCCCAAATTTCACTTAACAGATAGTTTAACTGTATTCCCACCAAAATTTATAGGACTACACACTTAAGGTAACCTGCAGTGAACAACAGAGGGGCTCTACCCAAGCTGAGACATCCACACTGCAAGCACCAGACACACCACACAGGTAACTTTCAGGATGCTACATTCAGACAACTGGATGTCTCTCTCACTGGTACTGAGCACATGAAACCAGTTAGGACACCTACGCATTCTGCACTTAGTGATTTTAGTCACAGATTTTCCCTTTACAACAGACACACACCCAGAGAGTCTCTCCCCCATGAGAGCTATCTAATCCAATGTGCCCTAAGTCAAGCTTGTTCAGTGTCTAGACTGCTTAAACTGTTGTTACATTCTAATTTCAGGTTTCAAACTAGAAAAATTAGGATCAAAATGTTTATTTAATGTTACTAATACAGAAAATAATCTGTGATGCACTTAAGGATATCAGATATTGACATATTTGGAGGTGCAAAGAGAAGAAATATTAATAGATCTACCTTTTATCTCCAATTATCTTCCTGTTTTGTCTGATGTTCTGTTTCACAAAGCCTTGTTGAGGAGTTTTCCCAACTTACAGCAGCCTGATACACAGTGGTGTCCTCTCACAGTCCTTCTGCTTACTGTACAGCAGAAAACTTGTAACTTCTTAACTGCATATTGAGGCATTAAGCCTGAAAATGGCAATGCTTCTTAACTGTCCTAGCACAACTAACTAGAAAAATACTTACGACAGCACAGCAGTTCAGATGCTATTAAAAAAACCTTATGCTCTATTTAGGTTTTGTATGTGTGTATAATATATATATATATGTATATATTTTATTTATTGATTGATAATTAGATATTTTATCACATAAATTAACTACATGGAAAAAGTGCAATTGAGAAATTAAATATTTAAGATGATGTGGAAATGATGTAGGGGAAAAAAAATGTGGAAAAAATATTAAACAACTTCAGTGAAGCAATATCCCCAAATATTAACCAATATTTCCCCTAGTATTTTTCCTGAAGTACCAAAAAAGCAAGATAATAGCTACTCATGCCTTCAAGAGGAATATATATAAAAACTAACCTCTTGTCAACCAGACAGATTTTCTGGAAAAATTCATATGTCAATTCAGGCAAACGAATTCCATTTATAAAGCTACTCAAAAGCTACAAACAATTTAAAAACAGCTTAACTAATAAATTTTCATCTTTTCTGCACTGTAGATGCATGGAAGGCTAGCAGTTGAAAACAAATCAAATGTTAGACAAGCAAGTCAGAGGGCTGGTAGTGCATTAAAAAAAAATGCTTCAATACTGCTGAAAAATTGTTTAAGACAAAGTTACTCCCCCCGCGCCCCCACTCCCCAGTATCAAGAGAATCCAAACACATTTTCACCTGTACTGAATTTTAATCTGGGATACCTTCACACAGAGAAAACCTATAACATTACTGGTTGTGGTTGTTCATTTTATTTAATAGAAACATCACACTACCTACCAAGAAAAAAAAAATCGAACACGAAAACAACAACAATCCTCTGCTCCAAGATAAATTTTGGCTATAAAATTACCCAAGTGGCTTTACCCAGGACTTTTCTTCTTCAGTATCTTGTACAATTTTCTTGCTATTCTAGGTTCAGAAAGATGTATACATTCATGCTTTCTGGCTTCTTTCAGCCGGAAATCTCTACTTGCAATGTCTGAACACATTGCAAACAGTACGTCTTAAAACTATGGATGACTTGGGCCAAAAGGAAAACCAGTAGCAAAAGTCTTACCAGGACCTTTGTGCTTGGTGAAATACATCAGCTGATACACATAGGGCTTTTAAACACCAAACATCAGTATTTGAAAACTGTACTTCAAAACTGTAATTTTGGGGTTGCTTGGGGTAGAATTCTTGTTTAAATCAAACAAACTATAAAAGCTAGGTTCGCCTCTATTCTCACTTACAGTAGCTTAAGTCACAGGATTTAAGCTACCACTTCAGAGTCCCTTCAGTCCGTAGTTTCTTGAACGAACCAGCACTGCTGTTAAAAGAATTGATCTTGTCCTCTGTACAAACCTCAGCCGCCCATGCACACCCCTTTATACTAGCATGAGTCTTCATTCAGTCACACAGTGAACTGAATTGGGAAACTGATGCGTGTTCAATTAATCAAGAAGAAAAACCAAACCTTCATAGGGAGGTGCGTTCAGAATTGCCTTCCCTGCTTCCTGATTTATCTCTCCAGTTCTCCCAACAGAAGTGAAAATAAGGCAGAGCCACATTTCAGGACCTTTCCACATGAAATTGGCAATGCTACTCCAAGGAACCAGAGACAGACCTGCCTGACACAAAACGCTTCATGTTTATTATCGGTAGCAGAGGCAAAGCTATCAAACTTTGGGATCAATAGGACATCCATTTGGAAACCTTCTTCAGGTATCCTACTTGGAATACAGCTGGCTGAAGTGATTGAGGCTGTCACTTGGGTGGTCAACATCATAGCAAGACTGATTCATACACATCAAATACATGCAAACCATGGAAAGTCCAAAACAGCAGGACTGCCAACAGTCAAAGATCGTTTCTGCAAGACAGATGGGCTCTAACATAAAAATAAGCATTCTGAGATGAACAGCCTAAAACCAAGCTCCTACACCTGGAATTACGTAAGAAGCTGATTGTGAGCTTCAGAGAAAGCCAACATGGCACTCACAAGGGTAGACATTTTGCACCCAAGATACTTCAGAGAAGAAAGAGCCCTGTTTTTAAACCTCTTCAATCTTCCAAAGAAGCTTAAATTAATCACAACACTAAAGTGGTCAATGGGGCTTAGTCAAGCTCCCACAGGAGAGGAAGAAAAAAGGGGGCAGACTAGGAATAGTCACAACTTTTACTACGATGTTTAAAGGGAATGCAGGACAAGGAGTGGACATGCCCTGTAAGTCCCCAGACCCAGCTTGAGTAAATACACACACAAGAGTGCAAAACTGCATACGGACAGGCACACAAAAGATAAAAGAAAAATCCTAACTATCTTTGAGCATATTTATTAATAGAAACAACTAAGTCAATCCCTTTGAAGCTTTAGGACAGCAAGATGGTATCTCCAATCTAGCCAAGTCTACAATACACCTTTCTTTTTCAGTAAGGCTCCTCCTGGACTACTCATGCATCTTTCAGATGCCAGTCCAGAGGTAGATTACGACCCATGTCAGGCCAGAAGGATGCAGACTATTTCTTCTTTGTCAATTTACCCTTCTGAATCCCCAAACCGTTGCATTGCTGAGCTTGGTGTTTCTACATGTAGGGAGGAATCTCCCTGTTGCAGAACAGCCTTGGTAAAAACTCACTTGGTAAAAGCACAAGCTGGGAGATCAATTGCCCTCAGGATGAAGAAAGCTAGAGAGGCCTCATGGTAAATATGTTTTCACTTGTTTTTTTTTTAATTTTTTTTTCTTTCTGAAAATTGAAGTAGTGTTTACATTTGGTACTTTTGCAATGACTACATGCTGTTAGTTTTAAAAGTCCTTTAATTAAAAATTAAGATAAAAATCAGACAATGGTTAAGACTAAGGCTGACCAAAATTATGATTCACGACACCATTTTTAAGGAACAGGTCTTTACCAACATTTTTGAGGACCACTCATAACATGCCCTCTACTTTCCAATTTTAAAATCTGAATTGATTTTTTCCTGTGTAATTACACAACTGCAGTCTACTTTATTCAGGGGTTTTTTTTTGTATATAGACAAAAAACACACCTAAGAATTGCACTGCAATGAAGCAGAGTCTACCTACACAGAGCTTTTGTAATCTTAAATTCTTGTGAAATCAGGGACTTTATACTTTAATACGACTGTCACTATGTAGTCAGCAAAAGGCCGCATATTAAATTCCAGTTCAGTCTGTCTTCTAAAGACTGGAGAAATACTACTCAATGTATGAAGTCTGAGATGAAGCCTTTTCAGAAAAAATACTAGTGGCTTTTGAAACTCAGCTGACTTGCAGCTGAATTTTCACCGTGGAATTGGGGTCAAAGTGGACAAGAAGATTAGTTTTTGTGTAAAAATCTCCTCCCCATCATGAGGACAGAGTTCATAAATAAAGATATTAACCCTGCTTCCCCGTAGCTATATGAGAGTTGGTATGGAAAAAGATTACTGTACATTTCTTGAATACCACCCTTTAAAAAGAACATTTGAAGTGTCAGCTTCTTCAGAGACAGAGTTACAAAACAGCCAGCACCAAATCCTGGCAGCTAAGCAAGATCCAGATCACCTGCTTTGGTGCCTGTGTCAGTCACTGCAGACCTTGAAAGGCAAGACAGCCTGGGTTCCAGATCACAAGGTCCAGGCCTCTTGGGCAAACAGTCAACACCATGACACATACCAGTTTTATTTTTAATGGAAGATATATATCATTGCTAAGAAAATATTACCAGCAAAAAAACCCTATAGAAATTGTTGAAGTACAATGGAGAAAGTTTTGTTTACCACCAAAAAGTACAATTTAATTAAATGAGTTACTCTTCAGAAGTCACCCTTTGTAATTTTCCTAAGTACATTTCGTGTTCTCTACAATTCAGCTACTACCTGTAGTATATCATTGTGTTAGCATAAAGAAAAGAAGAATATTTTCCCCTTACCTCTCTGCCAGACTTTGCTGGAATATGCCCTTGAGTCTCCCTCAACTTGCGTGCGTTCTCAAGTTCTGCTTGAAGTTTTGAAGCTAACTCCTTCAAAGAAAGTGGTAGTACTCGATTAGTTTACCATTTTAAACTTTTAGAGACTTTTATATCACAATTAACTATGTATTCCATTTCTTCATGTTTTGATTTTTTTTTTAAACTCTAATGACACAAAAGAAGAAAACATGTCAATATAGTTCACACAACTTCAATGGAGATTAAAAAAATTGTTCAGAACAGAGGTATCTTAAGTATAGAAGCACATATTGTCATAAAAACACCAGAAAAATTATGCTTAAGCATTATTCAATTATGCTAATAAATGCTTTGTGCAGTTAAACATAGATGCTACTTTATGTATAGGAAGCTAAATAAGGAAACCTGAACACATATAGTGTATAACGTTTCCAGGTTATAGTACATATCCCTGTACTTATTTTTATATATGTACACACACGCACACAACTGGTGTAAGGAAGTATTTCTCAGACATTTTTGCTATGCAGTTTCACATTTCTCTACACCACATGTCCCAACTATGGCACTTATAACCTTACTTTGGGCATTAAAATAAACCAGAAGTGGAAAATGACAACTGTTTACAGTCTTGTGTAAGTTGTTTTTGATGCTCCTGCTCTCTCATCCATCTCTTCATTAAACAAACAGAAGTGTTTTAGAATATCTTGGTTTACTAAGAGTTACCAGGTGACCATCTATCAACCTATAAGAAAAACAACCATTTATACTCTGACCACTTTGCCAGTTTCATTGATTGGACTCCATCAATCAAGCCTATACTTGTTGCCCCAAAATTAAGTCATGTAATCAACGCCAAGCAACAAGTCAGAAGCAAAAATAGATTCAGAATTCACTTGTCCCACATGGTCAACCTTGAGCTCCGGCCACCAGGACATGCTGTTACATGCTCATCTGTTCTGGTGTGTGGGAATGAACTAGTTTAAACAAGCTGCATTTTCAATCTGATCACAGAAAGACTATGAAAAAATATTTAAAGAGAAACAAGGCAAAGTTTATTTACTTTATTATTTATACTGTGGGTTTGATTTGTGTTTTTTTAACTAGGCTAATTCAAAGTACATATGTAGAAAAATGCACATATAAAACTAACAGTAAAATTGTAATGTTGGCTTCTGCTACATGAGTTTTGGTCAAAATAAAACTGTAGGATAATAAAAGAATCACTCTCTCCTCTCAGAACAACTGTAAATTTTTATTCAAATTACTCTTATTCAGTTATTGTCAATCTGAAAAGAAAAAACCCACACTTGTGCCCAAACTTTTATTTGGACAAGGTTATTGAAGCTAAGCAGTAGAAAAAAAAAAGTTTTAAAATTTTTGCTGCTGTCTATCAAAGTCTTTGGAAAACAATCCCCTGCCCAGTACTTTATAGCAACTAGCATATAGATAGATGCAATCATTTTTCCCTGTAGGAAAATGTCTTAAAATGGTATCTTAAGTGACTAACACCAGTCCCTCACAAGCTTATCATGTAACTACATTCATAAACATATTTTTTCTTCACTACTGTATTTTCTGCTATATTAACTAGGAAAACTACAGATTAAAACATGGAGGCATCTATTTAAATCATTAACACATATCTAAGTAGAAAAGTACACTGCTTGAAGTTACTTTTAATTCACTTTTATGTCAATAAGATTGCAAATGGACAGGATTTCCAGAAAAGGTGTATTTGTTCAAATTTTGAATTGTTCAAATGTTCAATACACACATCTGTGTCTAAAGCCTGTGGAAAAAGAATCCATAATATAAAATCAGTTTGAAAATAAAATATTTATAAAATGGATACTCTCTCCTAACAAAATTTAAATTACGTGATAGGGGCTTTGACAAAGACCATGTTCTAATCCAGCAATAAAATCATACGCCAAACATCCTAAAACTTCTAACAAATCAAAGAATCAATGAGTCTCAGTAAATATTAATTTGGCACTTGAAGTCATAACATGTCTTATTTATTAATTCTTAGTGATGCAGATTTTGGTGCAAATATTCTGTCACAAGAGGCAAGGTAAACAGGTGCGTTAAACGTTAATCTAAAAAAAAACAAAAAACCAAAAAAGGCCCATAGCGATAGGATTCACTTCTAAAAAATGTTATTTGAGCATATGCCTCAAAAAACCGCCAGCAATACTTCCTTAAAAGCAGCTGTTCAGAGCAATCCCTTGTGAAACATAGCTTAAAAACTAACAGACTATGACCTTGTTATAACTGAAACTTCCAGGCAGTATTACTGAAAGCAATTAAATCACTACAGCCACGTATAATGTAATTTAATAAAAAAAAGTACTTCCATACTTTAGAGTGCTCCAAAAGAGTGAAGACCTTGATCCTTCAAGTTGCTGTCTGAAACAAGCCTCTTAAATCAACATTAAAGGTGCAGCTGTTTATCTCAGCTCCATGGACCAATCTCAGTCAGGGCACACATTTTGCAGAGCTGACCACAAAGCAGTCCATAGTTGTTCTCTTTGCACAGCTGGATGCAATGGCCTATGCAGTCCCTTTCAGTTTCGTATTTCCATATCATAATCTATTAAGTTACACTTATACAGCAGAGCTATGGACCACAAGCATACACTTGTGACAAAGTTGATGAAAAAACAAAAGCTCCAGACACTACCTTGTAACACAGAGTGGAAGCTTTGTAGTTTTCACCTGTTCCCTGCTTAATAAAAACACAGTAAAACCTATGAAGAAGGGAGAGAACTGGTTTTGTATATGCTGCCCAGCCCACAAAACCTGGGGACCCGAATCCTCTATTCTAGTCTATGAACCATTGCATTTAAAGCAGAAGTTACAGTAAAAGCAGTATCTTTAAATCCTACCTGATCAATTTTTGCAGTACTTTATTTGCTTGAATCAATACCTTTTTAAAAAAAAAAAAAAATTAAATCCCTGTGAGCTTTAAAGAAAAATTGCAGTAAACCACGATAATTTTTCAAAGACATTACCATGTCTCCCATGAGTTCTGCTTTCACAATCCTCGCTCCCAGTCTGTTCATCTCCTCTTCACTAAGGACCCGAGGTGGCTCATCCTTTGCTGTATGTCTGTAAAACACCAGCAGCACTAAACCCATAGAAAAATGATGCAGTATTCACCTGTGTAATAAAGCATTATATGCCTGCTATACTGATACATATGCTCCTATTGTCAAAATAATTGATAACAACATATTATAAAAATATATTTGCAGTCAGAAGTTGCCAAGGACTCCAAAAAGCTTGAATAAAATTTTTATGAGATATGCTTCCTTTTACTTTTGAGATCAATTAAAATGAAAAGCACCATCTAAGAACACCTTCCCAGCATGAAAAAAGAGTCAAGAGCTGGAAGCAGGTATAAGCAGACAAAAAGCAAGGAAAAGAAGAGCAGAAAAGTAATTTAAACCCAGTCTGTAACTGTTGTTTCTGGCTTTGTTCACGCTTTTACTTCTCAGCTCCAGCAAAATCATCCATTTCCCAGTTGTTCTCCTGTACACCAAGTGGCCTTCCATTTCTGAAAACTACTTATATGTCTATACTTATTTGCTCACAGTATAATCTTTGCTTCTAAGGACATTATGGTTGATATGGTAGACTTTCCATGGAAAATTAACTGGGACCATTTTTAAAATATGAAGTCTTCCTAAAGAAGCTTTAGGTAGTAATAAATAATATTGTATCTTAATTTTAATATTAAAAGGTGGGTGTATGAATTCTTATGATAATTAATAAGGTCTCTAAGAATTATTGCAAAGACGTATGAAACAACGTATTGAAGTTTGGCTCTTTTTCTCTAACCCTAGGGAAGACTAAAACCAAGTAACTCTAAAAGTAAAATACCTAACACAAAAGAGACATAAGAATATGGTTATGATATTGGTCCCTGCTATTAAAAGAGAGGGAGAGAGAGAGAATTCCCTCACTACTCAATATGGTTAAACCTTGTAGGATTTGAAGAACAGGAGAACTTCGAAGATGGTGTCACCTTTAACTGCCAGATGTCCCCAGCCCTGAGAACATTACCAAAACTACTTTTGCCTGTTTTGAAGATGTCCAATCCAAAACCCAAAAACTCAGCAGAAACATTTACATTAACTTCATCAGAAACAGAACCTTCAAAGATGAAGTTCTCACTTCTCCTTAACCTGTATTTTTCAAAACAAGGCAGGCCATTTCAGTAAAGGGAGCAAGAGATGTTTAGTACTTCGTACATGCTTTTTTTAAGCAGTGTTAGCACTTTAATCATCGTCTGAACTTTTTGAGACTAGAGACATTGTTTTGTTTTGCTTTTTATCTTGTCTCAAATTAAACTCTGAAGCAGTCACATTATTAAGTGTGATTTCCAGCAAACACTGGCTGGATGGCCTTTTCCTCTGGGGAGATCGCTGGGACATCCAATCAGCACTTTTAATTAACCTGTGTCATAACTGTCCAAACCACTTTGATTTATAGGCTGAAAAAACCCTCTCTGTATTTTAGAAGGGATAAAACTTAAAAGGTACATTGTCAGCGTGAGAGATGAGGAACTGAACCAGCAACACCTATTAACCCAACCCTTCACGTCAATGAAGAGTTACTTTTGGTGACTGAGCGAACACCACTGGAAGAGTACACGTATTACAAGACTTGAAACTTCAGGAAGAAGAACAAAGTAGCAGCATGTAAATTATTCCCAACAGGTAACTACCCCACATATCCAAAACTGAAATGTTCCAAGAGCCAGAATTTTCTACAGAATTCCACAAAAAAAGACAATTCCCAGTGAAGGAAACAGGAATACAGGTCATACCCTACCTCACAGGGAAACTTAGGAGTCAAAAGCCAGCTTAGAAGAACTTGGAAATAAGTCAATAAGCAGAGGCTATGCAGTTTTCCAGGCCTAAATAATCTACACTTTACTAATAAATCAGCTCAGTAATTGTATTGGCTAAGAAATAGAATTAAAATATCAAAAGAAGATGCACAATCAGGTTTAACAGTACTAAAACAGAAAACACATGCAAAAGAAAGTATTACCTAAATAGTTTCTAAGCTTAGTTCTCTTCTGTGAGGAAAAGAATTGTATTTTCTATTATAATAATTGAATTCTTTGAACTTGAATAAGCAAAACACTTCCGTACACAATCTAGTTTCCCAAAATCTGCAGCTCTGTCCAGTTACGATTAACATTGCATTTACTACATGTGGTAACTAAAAGCTGAAAGGTACAGGTTTTATAACTGCAATTAAAAAAAAAAAAAAAAGAATCTATATCATTCCATTATTTAACAAAGAAAAAAAAAAAAACACCAAAAAATAAGTGTAAAGGAGTAGTTGCTTCTTTTAAGCTAACAATGCAATAGTATCACTAACTTCTACTCAGTAATTACATGCTCTGCTAGGTCTGGCTGGGAGCGAGTTTATGGTCATAGCAGCTCTCATGGTGCTGTGCTTTGGCCTTAACTGGTGACTCCAACAGTGCTGGTAACACACCAGTGCTTTGGCTGCTGCTGAACAGTGCTTACACTGCCTCAAGACGTTCTCTGCTTCTCACTCTGCCACCCCAGCAAATAGACTGGGGTGGGCAAGAGGCTGGGAGGGGACACGGCCAGGATAACCGACCCAAACTGGCCCAAGGGCTCTTCCATGCCACACAGCACCATGTTGAGCCGTACAAGCTGAGGGTGCAGTCTTTCCAAAGCGGCTGCTGCTCAGGGACTGGCTGGGCATCAGTCTGCCCATGGGAGGTGAGTGACCAACTTGCCTTCGCATCACTTGGTTTTTCCCTCTTTCCTTCACTCGTTCAAGTGTCTATATCTTATCCAGGAGGCTTTCTCCCTTTCGCTCTTCTGATTTCCTCTGCAGGAGGGGGAACAAGCGAGCAGCTGGGTATGCGCTTAGTTGCTTGCTGGGGTCAACCCAACACATGCAAAGCAACACCCAGCTCCACAGCTACCTGCCCTGACCCCCCCTCCAATAAACAAATAAATTGATTCATTAAATGAGAACAAGGCGCAGGGTCTTCACATCGTCTCTCTCACTCAGTCTCTGCATTTTGGACAATCACCAAAACTCTCTTATTGTTAGTAGTTCACTACAGTTAAATAAAGTTTAGAGTGTCAGAAGTCCTATTTGCCATTAGCTGTATGACATAGCTGTTAGATCTTGCTTTCTCCTTCTGGAAGTCACGGAGGAAACAACTGACAATGAAGGTAGACTTACTAAAAGATTACATGTCATTTAGATTATTTGCTGCTAATTAGTGAAGTATTTGATCTTTTTAAAAGTACATGATATTTAAGATGAAAGATAAGACTCTAACCACACATAATCGTGCCTTTTTTTATGCACAAAAAAGCAGCTTAAGAGCGTGTTTTTTTCCAGACATACAGTTCTGAATGCATATTTTCATTTTCATGGAGTCTGTGCCTGAACTGCAGTACCGATGCAGTCTCCCATCTCACCACAGCGTCTCTCCTTACATGAGTACCCACGTTGCCTTATGGAAACCAATGCACTACCCAAGGCACACAGAAAACAACTGTGGATTGTGCAGACCTTGTACCTGGACAAAGTCATGAACAAACCAGGACTCAAGAGCTGAGGAAGTCTATTGGCTCCAGCCCAGACACACCATGCATCATTCTAATCAGAAGTTTACAAAGTGCATTTAAGTGGTAAACCCCAGGCACTTCAGGGCAATAACTACTTAGGTAATATCAAGAAAAACAAAGATGATCACTAAATTCAAATGTCTAATAAGGTCTTATACATCATGAGTTTAATGCTACAAGATCTTTTTTTCAGAGTAACTAAAATAACTATAAAGATGTATTTCTCATTTTCCAGCAAAATAACACCTAAGCAAATGCTAAAATAAACAATAAAAAAAGACATGACAAAGACTTATGAGTGAGACTTCCCATAGTGCATACAAACTATTTGTGCCAGAATCAAGAACTACTCCTGCCATGATGTATGTTCAAACTCAGACTTTTTTAAAAAGATAAATAAATAAATTAGATTATGTGAACATCATGCAAACAATTTATCTTCCTGCTATCAAAGAAAACGTACATTTCATTGTCTCCTATTAAAGTAGAAAATATATAGCAAGTGAAATCTGGAAAAAGTACCCAACCTATACAATATAAAGAACTGCATAGACTAAGCTGCCTGTTTCTGGTTAGTCATGCAATACTCATTTAATATACAATTTTTCTTTGCAAAGACAGAGTGAGGTATGTGCAAGTACTACACATAGGAACAGTTATAAATAAAATACCTATCTTTAAGCTATTGTCTTGTTATTAGAATCCAACAATTAAAAGTAAATTCATAACCCTGCTATAAGAAGATTTTCTGCAAATTACTGACATAAGCATATAAGAAAGAAGGAATTACACTTGATCATATTTCATCAAATGCTGTTTCCAACTGAAACATATCATCCTTCTTATATGCTCCAATCAAGAATATTTACTTGTCCAGCTTTCCCAGGCAATTAAATAACACCATCCTGACTTTAAAGTACTTCTGCGCCTGCGTACTTATTATTAGGAAGACCTGAAGGAAAGCATTCAGTGCTACTCACATCACCAGAAGCACCAGCAAGCTGGTAATACTGGAGAACAGGTGGCCTTGAGTAGAGCAAAAGCTCAGTTGACTACAACTTACTTTTCTTGACCACATCTCCTTACCACTCTCTGTTGTCTTTCACTAAAGCTCATCAGGCAAACTGGAATTCCTACCACATATAAAGTTTGCGTTTCCCTTCCCACTCCTATTCATCTTTCCTCTTTTCCACAGAAAATGCATTTTTCTGATCAATACCTTCTACTATTTTTCATACGCTACTACTTTAGCATATGAGTTCAGGTCACAGGTGGCAAACATATCCCTGCTGTATTAATTATTTCAGGTTTTAGTCAGCGTTTTCTAAAATTACAAGTTTGTCTTTTATAAATTCAGTAACAGTTAAAATATTGTTTTGCAGGCTTTTTGCCTATAAGGCCAATTTTTTTGTAGAGTGAACTAACATTAGAAAGAAGCAGAAAATAATCTATCATTAGCAATTCTCAAATATGCTGAGGAGACAGGACAAGCAGGGGGCGTTCATTACTTCTACAGTGGTCCGTTGTGGTTGCCTCTAGCTGGGAGACTAGCCTCCTCCTAACTAAAGAGATCTGATATGATCAGATCTAATATTGTCACAAAGAAGACAGACTTTCCAGTATACTTTTCCATGCAAAATACAGCAAATAAAAGACAAGTAAAGATGTCTGTAAAATACCTAGAACACGATGTTCTACTGTCAAATGTTTGTTTCTTCTCAGGGATATCGCTTGGGTACTCCTGTCGCAACTTCTCTTTTTCATCACTTGGAGTTCTTTCCCAACTATTGTCATCATTTTGTTCCTGCGTACCTGATGATTTTTGATCAGACATTAATTTCTCATTGTTATCTTCTGTGTGCGTTTTGGTCCCCAGTGAAGTATCCTCAGTAGGTTTTTGGAAACGGCTGCTCAAAGAGCTATGAGCCGGTAGTTTGGAAGAGGACTGCTGTGACTTGTAGTCTCTAGATACACTGTAAGATGATAAATCATCTTCAGAGGGTTTCAGAAATTTGTGTTTCATGTTGCCTAGAGATGAACTCTTTTCCTGACTTCGTTTTTCATCAGAGTGTTTTTCTGATTTGGAGCTGTAGCCTCTCAATACTGAGTCTGTGCTACTGTGTCCACGTTCTTGGTCTTCTCTTGACATATCTCTTTTGTAACCTTTGTCTTCTTGCGCCCACCCCTTGCTGTACTTCTCCCTAGTATAGTCCCCAAACATGCTCCTGTTTCTATCACGTTCATCTCGTGTCTCCTTTTTCATATGCTGCTCTTTTTTCTCTTTCTCACTTTCGGAATAGTCAGTTTTCTTCCATCTTCCACTTCTACAATAATTTTCCTTTCTGGATGCAACTTTTTCAGCTTCTTCTAATCGTGACTGAAATATCTCCATTGACTATAAGAAAGAATAAAAAAAGTCATACTGCTTTTAAGATCATGGGGTATTGTGAAGCTCCCTACAAAGTATTACAAGAAAGGCATCACTCTGTGAAAATGAGTCACTGTGCAAAGGGCAAGGCATCAGCCACGGAGCAGAAAGGAAGTATGAAAAAGGGTACCTACAGCCTCATGTATAACATGCTCCGTTGGGAAGGCTTTCTCTTGGACTATTTCTAACTTTCATCCCATGGCTCTAAAGTAAAGTGCTAAAGCAGTCCTGGGAACAGGGACCAGAGCCTCAGAACTGTCTCCTCCTGGCAACCGGTAGATTAGGGGCTTGAGCTAGGGAGAAAAGCTCCCTCTTTCTCACTCATGAACGTTGCTTTTATGCTCACCAGATGCTCAACTTCTATAGAACCAATGGACGTTCCCATTAAAATATTTTACAATCTAGTTAAACTCTTAAAAACAAAGGAGAGTGGGTTCAAAATCTTTAGCTTGAAACAGGATTTGAATCCCTGTCTCTGGTTTTCTGGAAAAATACTCTATCCATTAGGCAATTAAACAAAACATGGACTGTTTCTCTTCTCTCTTTGGCTTAAAAGCCACCAATTACTTTCCTTGCCCCCTCAAAATACTACATACTGAAGCAAATCAGGCAGAGATCTCTTTCAATCACTATCCTGTACTTCAGCAGCCAGAATGGTTCACACTGTTTTAACTCTAGTTTCTTGATAAAGATTCTTAAAAATAATATTCTTTACAATCACTGGCATTGAATAATTTCTACCAATGCTGACCATGTTGGTTTATCACTCAGGAGTGACTACAATTCAGTTCAAGGACAATAGTATGAAGTCACACTGTCTTATCCCAGATTTCCACAACCAAACCAACCTAATCAAAAAACCCACAGAAAACTCAAAAGTAACACTATGGCAAATATTTAACACTCCAGAACTTTGACCAATGTTTTTAAAAACAACAATATAATAGGTAGGGGGGACAGGCTTTAAAGAGTTAATATTGTTACGGCAGACTGTTTTATTAAAAATAAATTTTGAAGACTTTTAAACCCTTCAGAAACAAGCAGCTTTCTCAATATATCTGAACTGAGCAGATCACAAGTGGCCAGAAGATTCATATTTGGTAAAATATGACACAGCTCTCCAAATCATCTTGGCATTATTATTATCCACAACATGCATTATTATCCGCTATGTGCAGGAGAACAAAATATATCTTCTAGTACACATCATAATTTTGGAAGCACTCAGGTATTTTGTAACTGGGATCATTTGAACTTCCTGATGTAGAAGATAAGTATTTTCAATTTGCTATAGGATCCTGTATATTAGGAAATATTTAACAAAAAAGATATAAAAGGCTGGGCAGCTTTAAACTCTTCAGAGGCTGTTTTTTTGCTGCTTCTTCCCTTATGTCTCACACTACACATTAAGTATTTGTGCCTTTACATGAAAGTAACTTTTTCCAAGCATCTATTAGTATTTAAAAAAAAATTAATTGAAGATCCTTACCCCATATCTCTCAGCTACAATTTCCTCAAAATTTCGTTTCTCTCTCTCAGCCTGCTCCTTCATTCTTTGGTACGATTTTCGTAACCAACTTAATCCAGCATCTTCTACCACCGTAACTAAATTAGAAAACAATGAGAGGTCACAATTTTATAACTCAATAGTTATTCTTATTTAACATTACTCTGTATGTGACATTAAACCTTCACCTAAACTTAACGTAAAAGTTGAAGGGGAGCCAAAGAAAAATAGAAAGAACATAATAATACAATCACATGTTTTTATAAGTTAATGCTGGATATACCTCAGTAATACCACTGATTTAATTTAAGCTTCTCCATTTTATCATAGAACACAACAAGCAGTTCCCAAGACAGGAGTGCATATGAGAAGTTGTGGGATATTTTTTCTGAAATTAAAGAACCTTCTTACTGTTTTCACTTTCTGTGTCCATTCTTTGGCATACTCCCTACATACAAACAAGTGCATTCCCCTTCTCAGAAAACCAATGAGCAACCTCTTGCTTTCCATTTGAGAAGCTCCCAGAGGTCTCAACATTCAGGACACATACTCACTGATGCCTGTCATCTCTTACAGATCACTGATCTCGGTGACTCCTGAAAGTGGGCATCAGGCTAATGGTTTGCAGGACAGACTGTCCACAGGGAAAGGCTCCCAAAGAGAAAAGCCAGGGACCCTACTGATCCCTGCTGACAGAACACAAGGACCCTTCTTATCACATAATAAACGTTTCATGACATTATGAAAAACATTTTTCTAACTGCTCTTGCTGGAAATTGGCAGGATAACCCTAGGGTAAGGAAAGAAGTGAAAAGGTTACAGAAATAATATTTTTCACAAACCGCATCTGTAATGTACTTCATTTTAATGTGACTCAGACTTCTGTGGTTGAATATTTTAAAACTATAATTTGTGTAATGGAATGAAAGGAACCAAATGAGATGACAACAATTTATCTTGTCTTGGTTAAATCATGCTTTCCTTTAATTAGTTCAAAATGGAGAATTTCTGTAAAGATATTGAAGGTCAAACCACTCAAGATTAAAAACCAGTGAAGAGAAATTCTGCAAAACAACATACTATGATATTAACCCAATATTCACTACTGAATTTTCATCCAAATTTTACTTTATTCTATGTTATTCGTGATCCCTTTACATCAACGTTAGGAGTAACTTATTAGCAACACAGAGACCAGAAACTGGAGACAGAAATTTCAGATTACTACTAAAATTCGATGTTTACCTTTCTTAACTGAAGCTGTTTCATCCTTTTCTGGTGGCAAACCTGTACCACCGTCTTTCCAATAGGGATTGAGTTCTCTCTCAGACAGCATGGCCTAAAACAGAAATAATTTTAATATGTGCATAGCATGTGGTTTGTATTTTCTAGAATATTTGAAAATTTTTCTGAGACTTGCGTGGGAATAGAACAGCTTACTCACAACTTGTGCTACCTAAAGACAGGTAGAAATAAACGTAACTTTCCATCCCAAGTCAAAGCTCTCAAACACATGCTTAGTTGGCACCACTATTACACAGAAGTTTTGCTGTTTGACTTCATTGCCAGTGTAGCAGTAATATGCACTTGCATCGGAAGAACTGCTGTTATGGGGGCTCTTAGTTTTACCTCCAGTTACTGCTTTTCATCCTCAAAACAGATCGCTTATTGTGATTCTGTCAACCAACTTCTCTGGGAGCAGGCAAGGAACTCCACTGGGGAAAAGGGTTGAGTAAGCATTCCAGCACTGACAAAATTTTGAAATGTTATATCGTCAACTCATCGCCACCACTGGCATGCTGTATGCATCTATTGTACACATTGTTTTAGGCATTAAAAAAAGATGGACATTCTGGTGTATAAAACACAGAAGTACAATCATAGAATCATGGAATGGTTTAGGTTGGAAAGGACCTTGAAGATCATCGAGGTCCAACCCCCCTGCCATGGGCAGGGACACCTCCCACTAGACCAGGTTGCCCAAGGCCATGTCCAGCCTGGCCTTGAACACCTCCAGGGATGGGGCCTCAACAACCTCTCTGGGCAACCTGTTCCAGTGCCTTACAACCCTCAAAGTGAAAAACCTGTTCCAGTGCCTTACAACCCTCAAAGTGAAAAACAAACCTGCATGGAGAGAAGGTGGTTGGGTGGTAGAGTCTGTAAAAATCATACTCTTCTAGGATCAAGAATACATATAAATTGTCATTAACTGTATAATACATGCTGACATTCTGATGATTTAAGATCTCCACATTAAATGGTCCTCCAACAGTTCAGAAAAAACGTTCAGCAAAATATTAAGGGGGGACAAAAAAAAATATTAATTCCTTCTCAAAAGACAATAACCAAGCACCGCAGGCTACACAAGAATAGCACTACAGGTCAATCTGGTTCCCAGCCACAACACAACTAACTGGAAAACCTAACAGCAACAAATGGCCCAATGTGGGATGTGAGGACAAGTAAATATTAGATAGTGATCAGCAACTATGTTTTCAGATCAGACTACATTGCATTTAAGGAGCTGAATGAACAAATGAAGTAGCCAACAACTGTATGTAAACAGAACTAATTTAATGACAGCTACCCCTTCCCCAGCCAGACTCTGGTTCACCCATGTGTTCATGCACAATTGTGGCATGAAGGGCACAACTGCTTTGAATTTTCTTCAGGAAAAAAACAAGCCTTAGCACCCTGCACTTTAACACTGAAACTTAGGAAAGCTTTTACCATACAAAACAATGGTGCTCCTTTGACACACACTGCGGGGAAGAAGCTCAGGCTGCCATTGTTATTAGGTAAAACATCTCAGAAGGACTTAAATATTATAGGATTTAGTACTAACAAAACTAGTTTTCTCCTTACCAAGAAGAGAGTTTAAAGGCTTTTCTCCACAAGGTAAGCCTGCTGTATGAACCCTTCCCATCCCAAACAGAACAAATAACTGATCAATCTAATTAAAATCATTACCACACAACATATCAGGCATTAATTTAAAATGATACAGACTTAAATATTTGAACCAATTTATTTGTTCACTCATCGCACAAAATTTAGTAAGATGCAGAAAAAAGTTAATATATTAATTCCTCCTACCTGCTCAATTTCTTGAGCTTTCTGTCGTTCCAATATTTTTTCTTTTTGTCTTTCACCTTTGACAGCTGCTACTGATGTGGTTTTCAATGACATGAAGTCTAAATTCATCCATTCTTCTCTCTTTAAAATAAACAGAAAGAATCAGTGTTCAGCCTTCCAACAAAAACATGGTCTGGGTACAAATCAAACCAGTGCAACTACTGACAAATATTAGGTACAATAAAAAGTATAGGTTTTACAAACACAAAATAAATACTTCAATGAAAAGCAAATATGATTTTAAGAACCCTGACCTTTCAGGTTTTTAATATTCTCTTACACAGACATTCATAAACGTGTCTCTGTAATTTGAAATACATCTTCACAATGTATTTAAGACATTGGTAAACGTGCGAACTGTATGGACTGCTTATTATTTGCTTAAACGAACACTGTACATCTAAACCAATTCCTTTTCATCTTGCTGATTCTGACTTCATGATCTCTTATATCTCTTTTAGCGTACACAAAATCTGCAATCACTAACTGAGCAGTATTCATACCTCTCATATCTAGGCACTAACTGCACTCTCAAATTAAACAGTTACACATCTAAATTCTGTGAACTGTACCCACAATAACAGGTAGAAAACTGCAGTTACAAAACCTAAGCCAAACAAAGCGTATTTCAAAAATTAGGACTACTCTCTGAAGAAAAGCAGCACATAAAAAGCCCAGATATACCTACTACCTTTATACACACAAAACCTGAAGCCCCAAAAGAAAGCGGTGACATGCACATCATAAACAACTACTCTGCAAAAACCAAGTACTCGGAACACTTCTGTTGATAGTACAGCAACCGAAATGACAAGATGACACCTGTTTTGAAACATGTCCTTACAGAAGAGCCTTCATATCTTCGGTAGGGTTCAAGCATCTCTTCAGAGATGCTATATGTCACATTTTCTCTGTTATTTAAAAATTATATTAGGCAACACATCAGAGAGTTTCAGAAGTGAAATACAACATTCCACTTCTCAGATGTCCTCTAAGAAAGAGAAGGAACTGAAAAATAGTCTATCTTCAAGTGATTCAATAGTATCTATGCCCACATCAGCAAGCAACATGGACCAACAGAAGTGGATGTGCACGGGACCTCTAGAGGTCATCTGGTCTAACCCCCCTGCTCAAACAGGGCCACCTAGATCCAGTTGCCCAGGACCATGTCCAGACAGCTCGTAAATATATCCAAGGATGGAGATTCCACAACCTCTTTGACTAACCTGTGCCAGTGCCTGGTCACCCTCACAGTAAAACACTGTTTCCTGATATTCAGACAGAAATTCCTGCGTTTCAGTTTGTGCCTGCTGCCTCTGGTCCTGTCACTGGGCACCACTGCAAACAGTCTGACTTTGTCTTCTATATAGGCTTCAGATCTGTGGGTTTGGGGCTTTTTTTGTTTCTGTCTTTAGGGGTTTTTTTTGGGGGGGAGGTTGTTGGTTGTTGGTTTTTTTTTTAAGTAAGCACTCTGGACTAGTCCAAGACTGGTCCCATAGAGCACCTTAGCTGCATTCTGAGAACACACATTCTAATTTAGTTTAATACAACAGGAAATGGATTTACATTCTCCAAGACTTCTTCATAATGTGAGCCAAAATACAAAAAGTAGAAATAACCAGGAAATTCCTTTCAAAAGCACACACTTTGTCTGAAATAGACAAGCCTGGGGTGCACATTGTACAATAAATACTTGGAAAAAAATGATTTTGCAGTACAAATTGTCATGACATACATAAGGATTTATATTTCATTTCTTTATACTTTTCCAAGATGACAGATATGATTCAGAGATGCTTTTTATTTCTCTTAACAAGATGTACAAATTCAGAATGAGAAACGGGGACTTTTTTCAGGAGTGGAATTAGACACTAAATTAAAAATTATCATTTTCACACAACTGAGGATGTGGTGATATGTGACTACATTTATGTTACTAAAATCACAGCAGTTCGTTTCAGAATGACTCCATTTTCCAGAACAAATACTGCTTACTGGGCACAGAATTCACCTAGAAAGATCAAAAGAGGCATTGGTTCAATAAATATTGTTACTGCTAAGTTCTACACCTCTTTTCCTTTGGTTTCCTGTGGTTTAAGCACCACAGAAGCAAAAACTCATGCAACTGTAGAATAGCCACTGAAATTATGCAGAAAAAATAATATGTCCAGACAAGATCTTTAAGTTGACCTCTTAAAGAAAATCAAGCTGAGTTGCGAAGAGCCTCAAAACAATTGGTGCTAGGCGACTTTAAGTGTAGTGCCTTGCTAAGTACTAAGCAACTATTAAGTAAAGAAGTCTTCTGATGAATGAAATGTAACATTTACCTAGCTAAGCAAAGACATTTGTCCCTAAAATAGGTTTTGTTCAACACATTGCAAAAAGAGTTGTCAAGAAACCTAAGCACGTTTCACATTTGGTCATGCTGAATTTATTTCTGGAGTAGTTATCAGGCTGCTCACCTGCAATGAGGGTTCTTTCCCAGCATCTGATTGCTTGTTGACCTTCCAAGCTGCTTCTTTGTTATCTGACTGTGACACATTTGACTCAACCCATTCAACTGAAGAATCCTAAAAACAGAGTTTAATGTAAAGAATAATAATACCTTAACATACTATTATATGTTGATAAAATGCAATACTTACCAAGTATATTGATAATCAAAATTGATGCTGATTAGCATTACTAATATAGTAGTTTATTATTTTAAAATATTGATAATAAAAATAAAATATCGATATTCCCATAGGAGATTGTTCCTTCATGATCAAAACATTCCACCACACTTCATGATCACATCACAGTATGTAACACTAATTCACACTGGCAGTTTATTAGCATAACACTACTGAAGTTAAAACTGCCAGAATAAACCCCAAAACCAATTGTTTTTATGGCATTGCAAAAAACAAAATAAAAAAATCTAAATTCATTACTAAGTATGTTTTACATTAAAAAAGTAAAATCAGTAGCTTACTACAACAAAGCACTGTACATGCTATCTCCCCCTATTTTCATATTCACCTTCCTACACTTGCACTTGCAAACCGTGTACTGAGATTTCACACTTGAACCAAGCAGGACTCCACTGAACAGTTTGTTTCTATTTACATGAACCTGCCATGGGAATAACAGACTTTGGATCAAAAGTATCAGCCAGGACTGTGCTGTATGTATCCAGGGACTCACTGATGTGATCTGAGGGGTTTAGATAACTCCCATGGGAAATGTGGGACATTTGTGCCTTACCTCCCACACTGAAAAGCATACTTCACCTCTGATACCAGGCCCTGGAAAATAAATCTCATCACACTGCATGTTCCTTCACTCAGTAAAAGAGACTAAAAAAGAAAAAAATCACAGTGCTACCCGACTTACACCAAAATGCTGGGAGGATGTTTTACACAATATGGCAAGAAAGCAACATCCAGATTTCTAATGCAGTCTCTGTACTGTTTTGCCAGAGTGCCCCTCAATGTGAAGGCATCTGTCTACAGATTTAAATGCACAAGTTTGAGCCTTCCTTCAGACCCACGTACAACACTCGTGTTGTTGGGAGTTTCCACGGTTAAACGTCCGTGGAAAAAGGCAGCAGTCACTCATGCTTAAAATCAAAGTCAAGTATTTGCAGTTTTAGACACATCATTCTATCATATACCACTGACTACAGGGAACTTACGAATTTTTCCACTCTATCCTAGAATGAGGATTTTTTTCCATCTCTCTCTGCTGAAAAACTATAAATCACTTAGTTTCTAATGAGTGAATTCAATATTATAAAGTTCACAAGCACTCACATAACAGCATCTTTTTAATTGATTAAATACTTGGGTCTATTAAAAAGACAAATTTTGCCACAGTTTTTCCCAACAGAAAATGGTAAGAATGAGTCTTAATTTTACTAACCATGCGTACCCACAGAGACTAAAATGGTGAGTGTTTTCAAAATCGCATTTGAAGCATTTTAAAATTTCTTACTTACCGAAGAACTATCAAGTATGTCATCCTTCTTTTCAGATTTTTCTTTCTTATTTTTCTTCTTTTCTTTCTTAGATTTTTTTGAATGTTTATCCCTTTTCTTTTTTTTCTGCACAGAATGTTCCTACAAGTAAATATTTGTAAATGAGATCCAGCAAAACAAATCACCCACATACAAGAAAAACTATCACAACCTACTTACCAAACCACACCAAAAAAGGTAAAACACACACAGCTGGACACAGCTACATTTTACTTCTACTATCCTCTCTCTCTCCTGTTGAGGTGAGGTGGGGAAGACATGCCTGACATCTGTAATTGACTCTTCTTCCCTCTGTTAATATCTTTTCACTGGAACTAAGGCACTCTAACTATACCTACAGTATCTTCTACACTATCTTTAGTTCAGTCAAATCTATTTCCTGGGGAATCACTGCATCATCAATACGCGTCTGTCCTTTGTTGAAATATTTGCACAGAATTCTACACTAATACTCAAGGATGCGATATTCAGAGGCTCCATTAAGGTTTGTCCTGTGAATGACCACAAACGAGATTGCTATGAAGGCTTGGATCCTCCAGATTTCTTCCCATGGGACTATTCTTCTCTGGCAACACTTGTTCTTCTGCATTTGGTAAAAATTAATGCTGGAATCAAATGACAGAAACTTTTCCTCTTTGTGAGTAAAAGATTATTTCCACTTATAAAAAAGCTAATATTGAAGCATAAAGAATTCAGAAAATGGGAGATTTTTAAAGATTTAAAAAATGGGAGATTTTTTAAAGCCCTCAAAGCCTTCTGTTCATAGGAACATGTTGTAAAGCTAACACCACAATTCAATGATTTACAGTTCCATCACCTTTTCCAGTTGTTCCACACGTTCATTCACATCAGCAAGCATCCATGTATCTTCACCCCGTAGATGCTTTAGCAGCTTGTGTCTCTGCTCCTTTTCATAACTAATTTTGGCCTAAGACAAACAGAGAAGAAAAATAACCAGATGGAGTTGAGTAGCATTTACTTACAGACACACCTTTGTAAGCCACACTGACACAACCATACACAACGTTGAGAACTGTGCTTGAGAACTTTTGCTTTTAGAGGACTGCAACAAAAATACTTTAGGATTACATGTTAAAGGGGAAATTCAGCTAAAACATATTATGTACCCTCCTTCCTCAAGCTACAGCTTTGCAGTTCCTGTAACACTGATTTCATCCTATCATCCTAAATAAGAGTGACATGAATACATTCAACTTCCGTTCTTCATTCTAAGAAGTCTTCTGTTCTTACAACATTCGTGAACTGTGTATGATATGATATAGTGGACTTATGATTTTCTATTTCAAAAAGTTTTCTGGGAAATTACTCCATGGCAAAGTACAGCTCCCTATCTATTAATTTAGAAGTTAGCAAGCCTATCTTTGTGCACATTCAGCTTTGGAAATATCTCATCCAGGTGCAAAACTTGGAGCTGCAGAAGTCCATGCTCTCAAGGAGTATACAAGTATATAAGGATTAGCATTTTGGGCTGCAGAATGTTCTTCCCTTTCTGGTTATGAAGATAAAACTAGAAATACTTTTACTACTACTTCTGAAAAAATAATAATCACTGCAGAGTTTCAATTCCTGAAAAGGATTTCTATAAACCACATCAATAAAATAACAACCTTTTCAGTCTCTGAAGGTCTCTCTGTTACTTTCAGTAGAAACATGACTTTCACAAACAAGTTTACTTAAATATAACTTGACATTAGAAAACTCTTTATCCCAAAGTGCAAAATACCACCACACCTGATTAAAAAGGAGGAAAGTTACCTTATGTTATTACAACCCTAATTTTGTGTGAGTTAAGTCTTGCAAATTTGAGCTTCATTCTCTTCTTTTGTTTGTTTGTGGGTTTATTTTTTTTTAAATAACTAAAGTCAAAGCAAAAACTAAAAGTAGAGTTTGGTTTTCATCCTGAAACACCAAGTTTTACCAGAAAGCGTTTTGAATGGTAAGCCAAAAGATCACATGCAAGTTTAAAAAAGACCAGTATTTAAAAAAAAAAGAAAAATCTCAGAAGATTAGACAACCTGCTGAAGTCTTTCCTCCTGGGCAGGTATTAGTTCTCTGTAACAAACTCTAGATACAAGCCCATGCACTGCACACAACGGTAACCTCCCTACCACAGGCCAGTTTCTCTTTCTTGATACAGCCAAAAAGGAAATCTGTAGCTTTTGTACTGACTGAAAACAAGGTTTGCAGGAGGATGACCAGTATGGCCAGTACACCAAAAAGGTTCAATGAACAGAAACACACACTAAAAAAATAAGATTAAAAGGTGGGGTTTTTTTAAAGTTAACTCATAAGGTAGGAGTGCTGTTGTACTTTTGAACATTGTTGTTAGCAATAGTGAAAGTTGCAAAAAGAACAAAAAAAAAAAAATCAAAATACTACACATCTGTGCCCAAACAAAGCACCCTTTTAAAGCTTCATTGTCTACTTTCTAATACACTTAAATGCAAGCAAAGCAAGGCAGCTACTCAGACTTCTTAATTTTAAAAGAAGGGACTTGGCAAAACCAAAAAAAAAAAAAAATAGCCTAAGTCAGCTTGACTAAAGAGGTCAAGACTGGGACTTCCATCTCTAGAATGAAGCTGACAGTCTACAAGGGTGAATGCTACATCTTAAAATTCAAAAGGCAGAGATAAAGAAAGAATGAGTTAAGAGCACATTGAGACATTTATTCCAATATCAAAACAGTTTTCAAGTTTATTTATAAACAAAACAACAAAAGAGTAAGCAGGACTATAATTCAGTGACAGTGAAATAGCTGTTCAGCATAACATAAGGTCACAAAAACCACCTGGGACACCAAAAGATGCAGGGATGTTTCCTCTACCTCTCCATGATCAAGGGAGCTTTTTGATTAACCCTGCCCACCCTAAGACATTTATCCATCTGCTAAAACACTCTCATTCATAGGAAATCACTGACACTTTCTGTTCTAGCCCACACAGATGACAATGGCCCTTCTGTCTTCCAAATATATTCATCTGACTAAAATGAAGTAATTAAGCATGCCACATTCATGGACAAGAGAAGGATAATAACCTCAGCTATGCAACTCACAAAATGTCTACAAGCCACACATACAGAAAACTTAAGCTTATAACTGGACAGAGATGAAACAGTGGAGATAAAGGGAACCTGAATGTAGTTCTAGACGGGAAAAATACAACAAAAACAGACTCCAAACTTTCCTCCACAAGTAAACATGGAATCTGTTGCCAAGATTTAGACTGGGAAAAGGACAGGTTTTCTGCATACTCCACTTCACTTTTGGTTGCGAAAGATCTGCAGCTGGAGTCAACAGCTCCCTTACACCCCTTTAGAAGCTCTTGGGCACATAAACCTATAAGCACCTCAAATAAAGGCCAATCAAGATCAGCTCACCAATATGTCTTCATTTAATGTGCTCTTTGCCTGTCTAGGAAGATTTAGCATCTTACCCTTCTAGATAATAACAGGTATATTTTAAATAAAATTACTGTTTCCTTCACGTTACCAATATACATTGCATAAAATGAAGTTAACAATACAAATAAGGTACAAAAGGAGCTTTTATACTTTTTATTAGATCTAAGAATAAACAGAAAAAATACATGCAAGTACTTAGGTAATTGAGATACACGATCCTAATAAAAGAGGTGGATCACTGCTTTGGCTGAAGTATACAAATACATATTCAGAACACAGCATGACTCAAAATCAAACTGCAGACTGTTCTCTCCTGAATACTAAATGAAACAGGATTGGGAAAGATGAATCTGTAGCAGCAACACCACCAGACTATTAAAAGGAGAAAGACAGATACAAAAGCATCAGATGAAAATTTGTTTCTTCTTAGGCAAAGATACAAAACATAGAAGACTCTTAACAATATCCTTACAAAACATAAAAAAAAAGAGAAAGGTGCCTAGAGATTTTAAAAGATGAAAGTTGTATTTTCACCCAAATTATCATTTTAACATGAGACTAGAAAGTTAGCAGCAATACCTTCTGATCCTTTCTAGCTCTAAAAACTATCTCCCTCTACCAGCAAATTACAATATTCATTTTTATCATTGGTGAATGGTTTCCCCTCACACAGACACACACCCCCACTTATTTCAAGTAGGGGGAGGAGGAAAATCTGTCTACACTACTTTATTAGCTCCAAACCTTACCTTTCTATTCTACTTGTCTTTTATAAGGATGCAAGGCTTATTAGCATCTAACTAGCTTTTCTTCCTTTTCTACACTTTATAATTACGTCCCCTGTCAGACTTATCGTTCTATGTGATGAAGGCCAACTCTAATAGTTTCACATCTCCCAACCCACAGGAGTTCAAGCATTTAATTCACATTAAGGTTCATTAATACTTTATGATACCACAAAAATATCCAACAATTTATCCTTTCCCCTTTTTAATGTACTTAACATTACGCACATTTAGGTCACCACTGCAATATTTTTACAATTTTTGTTCCAAAAATATAGGATGTTACATTTCTGAAATACCTCTATTTCAAAGTAATGCATTAATTATGCAAAGGGCTGTGCACGCTACACAGGAACACGGAGGACCATTACAAGCCACAGCCTGTCAAGACGGGCAAGCGTCATGTTACATTACATACTTCTGCAACACCCTGATAAAGTTGCTTTTAGTCTCTTTTGCAACAAGCATGACGTGAAGTGTAAGGCTGGCAAAGCACTCCGAAAGGTCTGTTAGTAAAATGCTATGAAAACAATAATTACTCTACAGCACTATGTTAGCAATGTTTGCCAAGGTGAACAGAGACAAACTTTGCAGTCTTCACCACAAGCAGGCCAAAGGGTCTTGGATTTCACAGCCCCATCCGAATAAGGAAGGAAAGCAAGTTCAGATTCTGGTTTTCATTAGGCTGACAATAGTTATCTGCCTATCTGACACAGTTGCTGACAACAGTATCTGCCAAACAAAGAATATATTTGCTCCAAACAACCTGTAATACACTGCAGACACAAACACCAAAAGCTGTAAAAATTACAGCCACCCCGGGAAGACGCAGAAAAGATCAAAGGCACCGCCAACAGCCAAGGTCTAGGCTGCACAATAAATGGAGGTTGTTACACGACAGTCCCCCAAAGATGTCCAGAAGGGATGGAGGCATGTCACCTAGGGAGGGAGGCTAAAACACTCCCTCCCCAACCCACAGAAACTCTGACCAACGCTCTTTCCTGACCCCAACTCTATTTACTATTTCAGCTCTCACAAGGCCAGAGAAAATTTTCCATACCACTACAGAGACTGTGCAATTTCCCATCTTTAACTGTGGTCAGCCTCTAGTTCTTCAGATGATAATCACCACTATTCAGTAGCTAACTTCTCTATCCAAAAGAAGAAAAATTCCCTTTTTCTCCAACAAGCGATCAGAAGAAACTCCACAGCACAACACCTGATCAACACAGCATGACAAAAAACATTCAACCCAGAGAGCAACAGCTAAGCTGCTGCAATGTCTACCTGCCACTGAAGGTCAGGGCTCCATTCCCGTACTTCTCCTCACCACGCTCCCACTCACTTCCCACCACATTCCCTGCACAGGCCTGCCTCTGCACTCCAGACTCAGGGGAAGCCACTTCAGGGACCACCCTGACACAAAATGAATCCCACTAAGAGCAGGGTGCAGGTTCCGGCAGATCAAGCTTCCAGGCTGCCCCTCTGGCAAGGCCATCGAGACTACCAGTTTAAGCACAAGCAACAAGGGGGAAAACGTGCACTTTGGGAGGAAGGGCACAGGAGTATGAAGGGTGAAACAAACTCCTTTCGGCAACAGCTTTCAGTTAGACAAGTTCAAAAGACCTAACACCTAGCCCTGTCCTTCAGACACACAATCTAAACAATGAGCTTTCATTTCTGATTTCAGGACCACCTCCCATCCTATCATACAATCCATTCCACTCATTTATCAGTTCCCATATTCAGCTATCAGAAAGGTTACTGTGGCCTGTATTACCCTCCCAGCTTCCATCACCTCAAAGCTCAGGGCAGGAGAGCCCTGGTTACATGAGTGCTCACCTTCAGGGAACCTGAACACACTCTGCCTTGCAGTCCTGATGCTCTTATACCATTCTCTGTCTGTCTAACACACTTATTTTCGTGAATGCTTAGACTATTTTTCTACCCTCGATATTTCAATTTCTGTTGCATCCACGAAGCTTTTCCAAGGAGGACAGCAGTGGAAGCACAAGAAAGGGCTTAGCTTCCACCCCAACTTGCCAAATCACAACTGAGTCGAGTGCTGCCTGTACCGCCACCTCCTCCAGACATGGCCATGCCAGCGGGAAACATCACTGCTCTTTGTCATTTTTGCCTATCAAAAGGCACAGAAGACTGTCACTGGTCACTGAAACAACCATCACTTAAATCATTTAAGCTCCTTCTAATCAGTAATCATTACAGAATAGTTAGAGGTGTGATTTAAAGACCAGAGGGTAGGAAATGTCAACCTTTTGTCAGAAACATCTGGGAGGCAGCAACTGTTGTGTCTGCAGCTGTACCAGCAGAAACAACAACTAAACAGATCCACCAGGGTAGCCACTACTGCTAGCAAACTCTAGGCAGATACTTCATGTTAATGTATGACCTCTCCACTCCTTTGCCAGAGCGAGCTCCAGAGGAAGGACTTACAAAATATAACTATGAAGACATGTGTCTTCATCCCTCGCCTTCTAGAATGACCTGTCTGTTAAAACAAATATGTAGCTTGCAAAAATGCATACAGAGGTGCTTTGTCAGAAGTCTGAAAACCTTTTGTGAAAAGGCAGTATTCATTTCCCAGTACTGTTACTCTCCTAATATCAATTAAAGATTTAAGTGAGTCTAATAATACTGACATGCTTATTTCCTCCAACAGAGAGTGTGAAGGATGCTAAACTTGATAACAGATTTAAAAGGGAAAGAACAAAAAGGAGGTGCTTAGTGTTACAGCACAGAAGCAACTTCCAACAAATAACAGCTCTATAACCCCTAACTGTGATATGTTTTGCTATTAATTTCTGTCTAAGGAGAAATTTCTGTAATTTTCCAATGAAAACTGAAGTATAAAAAATACTGCCAAAGCATTCCATCACCTCGACAAATACTAATCTCTGTATCAACCCAACAGTTAGGCTTTTATGAGGAAATACCTGATCATACTTCACTGGGAAAACCTGCCGATTTCACAGATTGTTTAGAGCTCAAATACAGTGAACTCAGTGATACAGTTACACACTGGGTTTTTTTAAATTTTAGGTTGTATTTTCAAAGAAAATAAATCAGAAAATGTAAACCAAAAATAAAGTTAGAGGTCTCAGTCAAAAGCACCAAACAAGATGTTTCCAAAAATAATGGCTTGCGCATCTCAAATATTTTTTTTTCTTTTTCAGAAACCTAAATAAGTAAAACTAAACACATAATTTCTTGTTTGTGCAGTGAACATGTTTCAAGGTATCACTTTATTTACATTGTTTCAAGAACATATCTTATTTGTTTGGAATACTGAGTGAGGTCTTTCTTATCTACAATAAACTTTTTTTAAAAATCAATACGTAATACGTACTGTTATCAAGAGAAACTTGCAATCTATCAGTAGCAGTAGCAATCTATCAATCTATCAGCAGTATCCTTAGATAGTATCTTAGATAGTTTCTACATAGGCAATGGTCAAACCACATCACCCTCAGAGACCCAAGAGTGAAAAACTCAAAAAGTCCATGAAAAAAACCAAGTAAAAGAAGAGCAACCCTGAAGTACAGGAATACCATGTTATAGCACAGATGCAGGAATAATTCAAGATTGAATTATTGCTGATTTTTACCAAAAAAATGTGTCTATATCTAGGAAAAGTACACATTCCTGCACTTACCAAAACACCCTGCAGATTATTTTCTCTTGCTAAACTTGCAAACTGAAACCGTAGCGTCATGAACTACCACACTCATCAAAACAAGATGCTATTTCTGGAGCTTAATAACAATTTGCATGTCAACACTTAATTATTTGATTACTGATCATTATCATAAACATTACCAGCTGCTGGGTTCTACCAATGCAGTTGCTGGGAGGACATACTACACAAATAAAAGAATACGTTTCCAAAATTTAAAAGAAAGATCTCAATGAGTTGGGTGGTATTTTGTTTCTTCAAAAGAAATCTAAGTTCATAACCAGCAAAAACATGAAAGGGTAAATAAAATTAAAAAAAAATATCAACAAAAAGCAACTTTTTCTGTTCAGCTTGTTTTAAAAGTAAAAGGTACTAATGAAATCCATTCTATTTCTACAACTGTTTAAAAATCTACTGTGTATTTAACCTCTTGATTTTTGTGGATATGGAATCTGAGTGAGCTAATCCCAGATTCCTGTAGTGAGCTCAGTGATCAGGGGGAATTAACTTCTGAAGAGATAGTGAAGGTTGTCTCAGACACCTCACTGTCACAGCTATCAAGAAAAAGATGGTATCTGTGACCAGAGTTAAAGAGCTCCCTTTCAACTTAGTCCTAACTATATACTCTACAGAACAAAAGACAGACTAATAATTTGCAATAACTTCTAACTAAAAGCTCCTATAAAAAAAAGTACAGTCATTTCTGTAAACTTCTCAGATTATCACAAGAGAATACCTATGCAGCTTCCCAAATGTTCATCCCAAACCAAAATGCAGGAGCTTCCAAGATTGCAACCACAAAGTAATTGTCTTGAGTACATTAGCCACATGTGAAAAGCCCCTGTGCATCTCTTTTTTGCCTTCACAAGCAAGAAAGTCCAAATGCACTGGGATAACACCTTGCAGTAGTCTCCTCCCAGTTCTGTTCCCCCACTACAGCAGCAAGCAGTCTGACCATAATCAAAGTAATCAAAGTAAACCAGAAAAAGGCAATACACTCAAGACATTAATCTATTCTCACTTACTGATATTATCAATATATACATATTTTAATTAACAGGTGAACATCTTTAGGAGTTCATAAGCTTCACAAATACCTTATTTTCTTCAAATGAGGACTGGTTTTCCTTCCCCAGTAAGAAGTAGGGAAGCAAAAGAAGCCTACCAACTAATTCGCCGTTTGCAACTTTTTTCCCTCATAAAACTTCAGGCACAGTACCCCCAAGGGGGTGTTAGTTTTTTTCATTTGTCTGTTTTTGCTTTGTTCCTTTTCTGAATGGACTTACCAAAAAAACCAAAAAACCACCGATTTCCATGCCTGCTCATGACAAAACGTGCTTTTAATTTCATTCAAAAGAGAGTTTATTAAGAAAAGTTCCAAACATAAAAATCAAAAATAGAATTCAAACTTAGCTAAGTGCTGACTATTACTAGATGTATGATACTTAATGGGGACAACATCAATTACTTAACCTAAATACAAAAAATTTAACCACTTTATCAAATGATACCTCACCAAATGTCTGAAGTACTAGTACACATTACATAGATATCTATATCCTATATATCTATACCCATCTCCAGGCTTTGCCAGTGACAGTGTCTCTCAACTTCAAGGAAGACAGAAGTGTTATGCTGTCAGCAAAAAGGTGGCAGCAAGTCAGTTCCGTTTTTGAAAAGCAGACAGCAGAGTACTGACACGGCAACCACGACATCCTCATGTTTTGATGTTAAAAAATGCTAAATCGATTTTGCACAGAAATAACAGAGTAGCTACATGAGAAGACTTAAAAATTTTGCCATTTTACATAGCTTAATGTTATGTTATTCAGTCCATAAATGGGAAGAAGAAACATGCAATGAGTTTTTTTTTAAAAAAGTTTCATTCCCAAATTTCTCTATCAGCCAAAATAGGGATAAAGGAAACTCTATGTCCTCCTTTGGCCAACATTGACCTGAATAGGATAAAATCCTTATTATATACTTTTGCCAACATATTCTAAAACTCTAGTACAGAAAGGGTGAGGTGGGGGGAAACTACCAACACTCAACATGTCCTCTCCTTACTTCAACTTTTAGTTCTTACTGCAAGGAATTGAAATAGTTCAAGGACATATATTTGATGATGAACACAGCAATTCCACAAGCAACAGCAACAAAAGGCATCTGATCATTAATGCACATTTCAGTGCTACCCAACGCACCCAAGAGAATCCCTGGAATTCATGGAGTCTGACTTAGCTTTAGGTTGCTCGGAAGTGGAAAGGTAACACCATGGAAAAATAATACAGACTCCAGAACATGCAGTTTCAGTAAAAAGCTGAAAAGTCATATTGCAAAAGTTTCTCAATGGCCAAGCACTTCTAGTGATTAAATCCTGTACAAAACATCATTGTCTCAACACCCCTTCCTACACTCCAAAAAAAAATGGATTTGTAAAACCATAGTGCCTTGTATTTCACGCATTACACTCCACCCTTCTTCCTTGTATTGAATTTTTCAGCACCCTGTCATTCTCAGAACTGAGAACCTAAGCTAGTATCCCAACTGAAAAACGTCCAGTAACGTCCAGGGAAGCTGACAAAAGCAGATACAGGGTTAAGCCCAAAGTGAGACAGCTCCAAAATCTTCCTGTATCCTCCAGCAATTTAAGGCTCAGCAGCTTTTCGATCAATAACTTTCAAAATATATTTTTCCTTTTGGGCTATTCTTGTCTGGATAGGAGTGAAATGTCAGCATTTGCAACGTGCTATACAAGAGGCCCTACGAGTTCCCTGTGCATCATCTGAAAGTTCATTTCTTTTGTCTGCTCTGAGTTAGTTATCTGCATATCCCTTAATACAACCTAGTTCTTGTGTTGCAGATAGCAATTCCACATTCCCTTCTCCATATCAACTTAAAATTTTACAGAACTCCGATTAACTTTTTTCAGCCTATTTTCCCCCATCTCAAAATCTTTAGTCTCCTTGGACAGTCTGTACCAAGATAATCTCTGACACCTTTCTTCCCACCTTCTCCAAGGCTATTCAGTTCTCCTTGAGACGCTGGGACCAGAACTGCATATGCTATTTGATATTATAGAGGGATCAGTAATACGCCTGTGTAACCATTTCCTTTGTTCTTTGTTCCTTTCCCAGTAACTTCTAACACTTGATTAGCTTTTGTCTGAGCGATGATGTAGAATCTTTATGGAGTTATTTACTCCTCAGGTGGTTAGTCTTGAGTGGTAAAAAGTCAACTCTGAGCCCACTGTTGTATACAGAAAGTAAGGTTTGCCTTCCTCCAAAAAATTAGGGTTGTGCATTTGGTTTTATTTAGTAGCGCACAAAATTTGCAGGTATGTTTGTAAGTTTTCCATCCAGGAGGAATTTGTATTCGTGGCATTTTGAAAACATGCTGAGCAATACAATGATGGCCTGTTTCTATATACATATAGATATACATATATCCTATACATATAGCTTGTAAAGCAGCACATCTTATTGGTAAGAAAGCATAGCGGATTTAGTTTCATTCTAAACCCTCCAAACCAGTTTTTCTAATATTCTTCAATGAGGCTGATGAGCAGCACCTAAAGCTACAAGAACGTACCAACAATGAGTTAGGCCCTGTGAAGCTACACTACCATCACACACCTCTTGAGACATATCTTAACAGTAAGAAGCGTAGCTGCTATGCTCAAGATACCGTGCTTTCTAATACCAACTCAAACTCTGCCAAAACCAACCTTCGTCCCTTTTCCCCGCACATATTCTGTATGAATAAGCGCTCTGATCCCCGATTTCAACCTTTTCTCTATGAGAGTAGCTTTGGCTCATCACTGTGGCACTTCTCCAACGCTGCTGCAACCAAACCTCCTTTCTCAGCTTTACTACCTCCCTGAATTGAGACTTACGTAAACACGATGACAGGTTAAATACAAATTAATTGCCTTTTCCGCAGATTGCGGCATATTTAATACCACAATCCCATTACTACTTGTCCAGTTTTGGGCTCCCCAGTTCAAGAGGGACAGGGAACTGCTGGAGAGAGTCCAGCGAAGGGCAACCAAGATGATTGAGAGATTGGAGCGTCTCCCTTATGAGGAAAGGCTGAGAGAGCTGGGACTCTTTAGCCTGGAGAAAAGAAGGCTGAGGGGAGACCTTATTATTGCTTACAAATATCTAAAGGGTGGGTTGAAGGAGGATGGAGCCACACTCTTCTCGGTGGTTCCCAGTGACAGGACGAGGGGCAATGGGCACAAGTTGGAACATAAGAAGTTCCGTTCCAACACACGGAAAAACTTCTTTACAGTTCGGGTGACACAGCACTGGCACAGGCTGCCCAGGGAGGTCGTGGAGTCCCCTTCTCTGGAGATTTTCAAAACCCGCCTGGATGCAGTCCTGAGTAATGTGCTCTGGGCAATCCTGCTTTAGCAGGGGAGTTGGACTAGATGATCTCTAGAGGTCCCTTCCAACTCTGAAAATTCTGTGACTCTGATAACACAAAAGTGTCTTACTTCAAATTAACAGATTTTTAAAGGCAGTAACAAAAACAGTAAAAATCACCCACAGATACGTGGAAAGAGGAACTTACACCAAAACTTTTAAACAGCATCCTCACAGAACACTTATTTCACATTGAACTGTTGATGCAAATAGAAGCAAATAAGAAAAGAGGAAAATTACTATTTAACAAACTACTGCAATAATACCTCACGCTGTTTTCTACTCAGGCTGGCAGCCTGTCACAAGTGGGGTCCCTCAGGATCAGTACTGGGCCCCACACTGCTCAACAGCTTCATGAATGATCTGGATGATGGGAGTGAAAGCACCCTCACCACGTTCACTCATGACACCAGACTGGGTGGTGAGGTGGACACGTCAGACAGGGAAGACATCTTACAGAGACATCTGCAGAGGCTGGAAAAGCAGGCTAGCAAGAACTGTAATAAGTTTAACAAAGACGAGTGCAAGGTCCTGCACCTGGGATGACATAACTCAAGGGCCCAGTACAGGCTAGGATCTGCGTGGCTGGGGAGCAGCCTTGCTGGCTGGGGGTCCTGGTGGACAAGAAGCTGCATAGGGGTCTGCAGTGTGCTGCTGCAGCAACAAAGGCAAATCACATCCTGGGCTGCATCTGCAGGGGCATTACTAGCAGGGACAGAGATGTGATCATCCCACTCTACTCAGTGCTTGTCAGGCCATGCCTGGAGTACTGTGTCCAGTTCTGGTCACCACAATTCTGGAAGGATGCAGACAGACTGGAGAGTGTCCAAAGGAGGGCCACAAAGATGACCAAGGGGCTGGAAAACCTGCCCTATGAGGAAAGGCTGAAACAGTTATGCCTTTTCTCCCTGGAGAAAAGACTTCTAAGGGGGGACATCATCACAGTACTCCAGTACATAAAGGACACCTATAAAGAGGATGGAGGCTCTCTCTTCACAAGGAGGGAGCCAAATGGAGAGGACAAGGCATGGAATCCCCATCACTGGTGATTTTCAAGATGTGATTGTAATAATCCCATATAGGCTCCCCTTCCCACAAAAGGTTGGACCAGGTGGACATTCAAGGTCCTTCCAACTAGGGTCGTTCTATGATTCCAAGAAAGTGGCATTGCCCCAGATAGCTTGCTGTACAAGTGGCACCAACTGAGAAGAAAAGGTAAAGTAGGATAATGGTGTCCTACATAAGTTTCCCTTCCAGTTAAGAGTATTTTCTGAACACCCAAAAGTTTGAACTGAGCAAAGAAGCACTCTTAAATGTATCATACAGCAGTTCAAAGAGAGCAAAAGATATCTTAACAACAAACTTTTGCAGGATAGCATGATTCACTATTAGGAATTTCCCTTCAACTGCTTGTCAAAAAGGGGGAAGCACACAGTGCAGCAGGATCACCCCACACTTGTCAAGTCACCAAAGGGAACTTCTATTGCCTAGAAATGGTTCCACAACTGTGCAAGGGAGACACCCACACAATATATTACCTGAAATCCTCTCTCTGTCTTCTTATTTTGCCTTGAGAAAAGGCCTCACTACCATGTAAGCCTCAGGCTATTTTCCCATTACTTTCTTTGTGAAAATATCTTTGCCCAGTAATATTTGGTTGCTGCTTACATTGGCCTTCCTTCTATCAAAGGCCCATCACCACAACCTCATACTTTTTCCATATCCTGTCGTCCTCTTACACTTTTCTTTCCATACAGTTATCCCCCACTCCTTAAACTTCAAAACAAGTCATGTCATCTAACTGATGTGCCATTTGCTATTTTATCATTCACTCTACTTACACATTACAACAAGAATCAGCAGCCTACTGCACAAGTACCAAACATGGCATATAATCAGACATTTAATAAAATGCATCAGGATTAGCACAGGTCTCCAACTCACGTAATTCTACCAAAGCATCTATAAGTGGGAGCCTCCTAATTCTTGGCTAATGCTACAGCAAGATATAACCAAGTAACATCCTGGCTCCACAAGAACAGGCTGTCCCACTTCTGTTCAAGTTATTATCTACTCCATGCAATGATGTAGTTGTAATGAGTGTTGTAACGGAGGGATACTAACTCTTTAGGAAACAGAGGCCACGAAGACAAGGAGGAGGAGTTGCCTTTTATGTCTCATTTAAGGAAATGCTCAGAGCTGGGGCAGTTTAGCCTAGAGAAGAGAAGGCTGGGGAGTGGGGGCGGTGTCAACAATGCATACAAATATCTGAAGAGAGGTTGTAAAGAAGACCAAGCCAAGCTCTTTCCAGTTCTTTTTCCAAGTTCTTTGTAAGAACAAAATCACATAATAAGTGAAATACTAAGCAGATCAATACCACTCCAAGTGGTATT
>NW_009649846.1:937003-948098 GCF_000708025.1 Charadrius vociferus | reverse complement strand
TCCCGCTGCCGCTGCCGCTCCTCCCTGCGCGCCGCCAAGCTCCGCTCGCTCTCAAACCCGGACGCCATCGCCAGTCCCTGCCGGAAACCGACCGCCGCGCAGCAACCGTACAGCAATGCCGCCGTACGGCGAGGCCGGGAGAATGTCGTAAACGGCGTCCCTAGCAACGGCGAGCGGAGCGGCGCCGGGACGGGGCGGAACGGGGACGGCTCTTCCCGGTGGTGCCGTGGGGCGCAGCGCCCTCCCTGCTGGGCCGGGGCGGGCCGCCCAGCGCCCTCCCCTCCGGGCCGAGGCCCTCCGGCCCCCCCAGCGCCCTCCCTGGAGTGAAGCAAAGCCCGCCTCCCGCGTACGGGGTGAGGCGGCAGGTCCCCGGTGCCCCCGGCCCCCGCCTCTCTGCCCCTCTGGTCTCCCCGGTGCCCGGCCGCAACGCTCTCAGTCTCACGGCAGAGTTTCTCCAACTTCTCTCATGGCGTCAGAATTAAAGTCAACCTCTGGAAGGCTTTCAACGGCCTCGCAGGTGAAGGTCACAGCAAATGTCGTCTCATGGCACAAGTGGCTTTAGCAGACGCCTGTGCTGCTTGACCGACAGGACCGTGAAGTGATGAGATGGGGACACCGACGTCCAGGCTTGCCCTCCCGCTGGGCTGAAGTTGCCTTGTGGGAACCCCGGCCTACTCATCTGGACCAACATTAACGAGAAGTGAAGAAGGGATACGTGGCCTTGCCAGCACTCGCACGCCCCTGTGCTGCGCAGCACCCTGTGCCCCGCATTGCCATGACCCACCTGCAGAATGGTCTGCCAGCTGCTTTCTGCTCCGTTTGCAGCCGGTTCGGTGCATCCATGCTAGCCGGTGGCTTCTGTGATGGCAGGGTGCTGGCTGCTCGGGATGTGCCTGGGTGGGAGGAGGGAAATTAAAAAATATGCATGTTAAGGACTTACAAGTTGCAGTCAGCCACCAGTGTTTGACAGGGCTGCTGTATCTCAGTTGAAGCAAATGTTTATCTGAGACATAATTTATTTGGGATGAGATCAGAACATCATTAATGTGTCTGACACCAAACACATTCACAGTTGCCAAGTAATGACATTATTTAGGTAAAGGTCTGAGCAAAGTTGCTTGGGTAATTTGTTAGCTATTTGCAAGGGACAGTATGTTTTCAAAGTGATAATGGTAATTTAATTGTCATCTCCATGGTGGTATTAAATGTGTAAATTGCATTTGCATCTTTTTTCAATTTATGCTATGACAGTTAGCAGGATCTCAAGAAAAACCTGTTGCAGATCACCACTAGGTAAAGAATGATAACTGATAGAGCTTCGTAGGCACCATTTGGAAAAGCAGCATGTGAACCCCCGTTGGGAGCCACTTACAGAGCAAACAGATGGATACAAAAGACGTTCCCACAGGACTGACTAATGCTATGCTCAGTTCTTAGCCATATGCAGCAAAGTACAATAAGTGAGAGAGGAGAAGCAAGAAAAGCGCGTGTTTGGCCTAGTAAGGAAAGCCTCTTCATGGATCATGACGTGTTCTTCTTACCAAGATTGGTTTCTTTCCATCCCTGCGTTACCACTTGCTCCAGGCAGCCAGCAGAGCATCTCAGGTGAGTACTCCCTAATTCGCTCAGCCCACAGCCAGACATATTGGCTTAATAGATTTGTATTAAATCTAAACAGCAAGTTGATAGTCCATGAACTGACCTGATTAGTTGTGACTGAATCAGTTTAGGAAGTACTTGGAAGAGCTGCATGAGAACAGAAAGCCTGGCAACCGTGGCAGAGTGAGGTTACTGACAGCTGTGGACCGTTTCTTCCTCCGATGCGGGAGTGAGAAAAGGAAATGTGTGTTCTACAGCAGAAAGTTACAAAAAAAGAGAACTCAAAGCAGGGTGTGAGCTTTTGCACTATTTGGTGTTATTCTTCATATCTGTAACCCTCCACATCGTTAATAAGGTGGTACCGTAAATTTTCATTGAAAAACACATTTCCAATACTCCTGTTTTTAGGATAGAAACTATGATGCAAATACAGTCTAGAATCTCAAAAACTGAAGGACAACAAAAACTAGAAAGTCATTTTATAAATGTGACTATTCTGCCTTTGGGGTTTTTGAGAGCTGACTTTAATTTTGAAGTCAGCAGTTAGGGAAAGGATGATATAATTTAATCTTATTTCCTCTCCTTGTCCAAGAAACGGATTTTCTCAGAGGAAGCAGGCAAAACCAAAAGTTTAGTCTTATTTCTTTAAAGATACTAGTATGTCTGAGAGCCCCTCACACGCTCAGAAATCTCCAGGGAACCTAGAGAACAAGTCCTTGGTATACCACTTTTAATGGTCAGCAGGGCACTTCTGTTCAGTCGTCTCATTCTCAGTGCCAAAATTAAACACCCTAATAAAACAATAATGCTTTGGAGATACTGATCTTTGCTGAACTCCTACAGGGAGGTGCTGACCTTGCAGAGTGAAATACTATTTCCCATTTAATGGCACACTTTACACTTTCTGTGAAAGAAGCTGGGGTCTCTCCAACTGACCTGTGTTGTAAACCTCCATGCTGCTAACCTTCACTGCTTGCCTTCAGCTCTCTGTTTGATATTTTATTTTTATATGAAAAAGGTTAGAAAAAATCCTCTCCACTCAGTGTGATCCTGTGCAGTTTTCTTTAAGGGAAAGGCAATGTTTCACTAGGGAAGAGGGGTGCTTTACTTTGAGAATATGAAACTTTTCTCCCCACGGTGCCACTGGACAGAGCTCCTTACCTCAGTTTTAACAACACACTCTGAAGTCATCATACTAAAGCAGCACAATATCCAATAGGATGCTGGGGAGAGGACAGTGAAGGGGTACACCTAAGTCAAAATTTACTTAGTTGCAGTTAATTCTCATTCTGTTCATTTTTAAAACCACCTGGTTTTCATTTGCCATTGATGCTGTTGAGCAGTCATTTACATTTGATTCTGAGGGATTACTTAGACTGGGATGGGAATTTTCAATGACTTGTCTAAGAAATAAAAATGTCAGTCCCTGGAGAAGTTGCAAGGGAAAAAAAAAAACCCTAAAGGATGACGCAATTATGGGGAAAAGTGTATTTCTTTCATAGAAATCTCATTATGTTTCCTCAGGAGAAAATTAAAGCAACTGTGTCTAAACTCAGTGCCATAAAATGATAGAACACCTTGCCCAAAAATCAATGCAGTAGCAATGCCTGCGTTATTAGTTTCTCATGCCTGAATTGTGCAGTGAGGGCCTGATTGAAAAAACAGACAACTTTCTACTGTCCATCAAAAAGAGCGCTCCTGGCAGCAACAAAAGAGCCCCGGTGCCACTGAGGATCCTGACAGCCTGCCTTGGAAATGAGAGCTCAGCTTGCAGTGAAAACGAACAAGGAGACTGTGGTGGATTGAAGAATGATTCACCCATTGTTCCATATTCAATAGCAAATCATGTGTTGTCTGCCCCTGAGCGATAGTTATTTTGTTAATTTGCTCAGCTACTTTGAAAAGAAGTGATCTCTTCAGCTGTAGTTTGGCAGACCAGGGGCATGGGGTTTAGAAACTTCCATTTTCCCTCTCCCCACCCCGGGTTCATGGCTGTAATAATAAGAATTGTTCATCTGGGAAATTCTCTAGTGACAACTACTACTAATAAATGTTTTGTGGGGAAGCTGTTATACATGTGAAATGATAACTTGTTCAGTTCATTTCTTGTGGGGCTTTTACATGTTTCGGGTTTTTTTTTTCCTCTTTGAGAAGTTGAAAACGAAGACTTTTATCAGACAGGAAGCACACAGCAGTGATACCACCAATCCTGACCTTGCTTTACTGAATCTGGTAACACACCTCACATCATTTGAGAGAAATAGGTAAGTCTTTTCTGGTCGCTGCTCAACGTGCAGAGGTCCAGAGGTGCACGTATCAGGGAGCTTCAAATCAGCTACTTCCAAAACGAGACATAAGTTCTGACTCAGGTCACCTGGCTAGGGCAGGAATTAAAACCCCAGGGCTTTAGTTTGTCAGTCTTTAAGCATCAGACCAATGCAATAGTAACTCAAACAATCTTAGGCACAGCTTCAATGCGGTGCAATGGGTTGTTTTTATTTTTAAAGTGAGATTGAAGCATATCTTTTCTTTTAAAAGGTAGGTCAGTTCCATAAGCCAGGTTGCAGCCTAGTCCCCTAGACAGTTATATCAGCCCCTTAGTTATAAGAGCAGCAATACCTTAAGCTGATGTTGCAGACACTCTGTACGGAGAAACCACAGCCTTTGGCTGCTCCAGAGACCTTGGGGCTGCCTTTGCCCTTTTCTCCTGCAGTGCTGCTGCTCAGTCCAACACGCACTCACGTGGGCAGCAACCAGCAAACTAAAGGAAGCTGCTGCAGCACTCCCGGCTGGGCTCCATGTGCGGCGTATTGTAGGAGAGTCTCCTCTTGTTGCAATAGAGAATCAAATAACACATGGGGATGGGAGCACATCTTTCTGTAGTGAAATGGTGAACACTCACAGAAAAAACTGTTGAGACCTGTGAGATCTTGCTCCATGGAAAGGGCTCGAAGGAGCTACAACACTGTAACGATAATAGTAAAGAGAATTTGACTGCCACAGAGAGTGTCCATAATTGTCTCTTTTGGCAGCAACTTGAACAATTGACTTCTCTCCAATTTTCACTCCCCAATTCCTGAAATTGCTTTTCATTTTTCTTTATTTTATAGTACTATATAAAGAGGGAAGGGTAATTTCATGTCCAATTCTTGTCTCAGCTCTTGACCCAGAAATAGATGTAAATACTGTCTGAGTAATGTGCCTGACATCCCAAGCCACCGTCTTTGTCACTGTTCTTGACAGCAAAGCCTCTGAGGAGTATAACACTAGCAGCTTGTCTTGCCGCTCGCCTTGTGTTCAAGCACAAATGCCCCTCCAGCCCCCTGTTACTGCAAACACACAGGCAACACCAAGCAAGCATATCTTCAAACCTATGTCATGGCTTGACATAGGGCAAGAGACCACACAGTGAGAGGATCTTGGATTTCTCTTAGTATGTGCTTTGGCCTCTTCTGTCCTAGGAGTTTGAGAGTGGGAAAGACCAAATATAATATCTTTCATAGTCAAGATCCACTTGATATTTCTCTGTGATGTAGTTTCACGCTCTCACTTTGACTGTCAGAAGCATCCTAGGGAGCTGCTGACAGAGGCAGAGATACTCACACCGCTGCAGGGTTTTCTGCCTGGATGGGGGATTCAGAAAGGGATCCATCACACAGGAATAATACCTTATTATGATGCCTTTATGCCCTATAAAGCCAAGCCCATATTAGACAGGGTAGATGGATGAGAAGTGGTATCTGCACCTCTATTTTCTCCAGCCTGTTCCCCCAGGATCCTAGCATGCCGGCCTGGCCAAGTGATTGACTGAACTGTGAGGATTATTTGGGAAGAGCAGAGGTGAGGCAAGAGCTCTGGCCATCCTAACAATGTTCCCACTAGGGATCCTGGTATGATAAATGTACCTGTGGCCTGCAAGCTAGCTCCATGTCTTTAAGGTTTTGTAACAAAACGAGACAATAGGAATAGGTTGCCAGACTTTGTGTTTATTTAATTTGTGAGACATCAACAGAAAGAGACAAACTAATCACAGTAATTCTTTTAACTCTTTAAGCATACATTCTTTAAGCATACAGATAAGTCAGATCTTCACGATCAGCATTGCTTCATTAAAGGGAATTGGGTGCGAATGTGTTTCACTGCAGATCACCTTCTCATTTACATCCTTGCCACACACAGCCTGAGACCCAAGAAAAGTGCACAATAAACAAACGTGCTTTTTTTACTACCTTCTTAATAGCACTGCCTCAGAAAGATGGGTTAGAGATCTTTTATTGTAAAAACAAGCAACAAAACTCAAGCCTACGTTCAAAAATGTGCCTCCTGTACACAGACACAGGAACCATTCATGCAAGGAAAGGTTCAGCTCTAATGAATGCCATGGTGAATCACTGCTTGCGCTATACATGTTTGCAATGCAGAATAAGGTGATATGGGCTAGATATATCTTAGCATGCATTTCAGTCTCTTTTCATTTAATTTTAATTGAATACAGACAATGTGATGCTCTGACTCCCTTAGAAACTTTGTTTCTTTGTCTGAGGCTTAAGTTAATCTAAATGAGAAGAAGACCATGTTACTTTGTGAGGAAGCAGAAGGGAAAGTATTGTCACAGTTTTCCTCTGGTCTGCATAACTGTGAAACCACATCTAGCCCAGTGGCAGGACTCCTGCATCCCACTCCGATCTGAGGCACCACCAGAAGTGCTGGCTGCACTCAGCCAGAAGCAGTAACCATTTGCTTTCTGATAGGAACCAGGCTTCCTCTGGCCTCCACCGTGGAGGCTTGTAAAAGGCACTGCCTTTAGGCCCGCATGCCATGTTAAAAGCTGCAGATGACAGATCCCTCTCCTTCCAGTGCCATACGTCTTCAGCCAAACCGCCTACCAGAACCAGATGTCTTTTAATACATTGTCTGAGGCTCTCTCTGCAAATCCCAGTTCACAAAGGCCAGAGTAGAGAGCGCTGATACTGGAAGAGAGTCTAATTCATTTCTCATTAATCAAAAGAAGATATTAGACTGGTTGGAGGACTCAAAAATATTTCTTAGGCTCTAAATATGGATGCTAGTTTCCAGTGTCTTTGCAGAAATTTAACTTCAAGGCAATTTGAGAGGAAGACAAGCAATCTGAAGGAAGATAGGGAACCAAACAGTTGGGCCAGATGAAATATATCCTCTCATTCTGGTGGCCTGGTGAGAGGGAGCGATGATTGCTAAAAAAACCATCCTCTGATCCTTCCTCAGAATATGGAATGCAGAGGGAGGAAAGTGAGATGTGAAGTGAGTACGTGCAGCAGAAATCATTACAGTAGCAATAAAAAAAAAAAATGAGATAGGAAGCATCCCTCAAAGAAAGCATGCTCTCTTGAAGGGCATAACCCTTCAAGAAAAGGCTTATGCTAGAAACTGCTAGAAACTGGTTCTTATGGTAAATTAAAATGAGCATCAGACTAGTTACCAGACAGGCTATTTACTAAAGGGCTTTATGTCAAAATTCCCCAGCCTGAGATGCCTAAAAAGAATCTATTTTTCAGGAACCAAAAATTGCTCTCAGAAAATTCATGTAGACTTAAATCTTAATTGTTAAATTCTAAGAGTAATTCCTTTAAGCTCTGTGGAAGTCAGGCCTTTGGTCATGCTTGCTCCTCTGTGGATACCTAAGACGGAGAGAGGGTTCAAGGGCTCATCCGAAAAGTGAGCAGCGTTTGGCAGTGTCGAAGCCTGTGAATAATCCGTCCCCCGGAGGAGTGCAGACCTGATGATGACATGGCCTGTTCTTTGAGGCTCGAGGGTTCACATCTCACATAATTCCTTCACACAAAGCCCTCTCAAGGATGGCCAATATCTTTTTAAAAGCCAGTGCTTGATTAAAAAAGAGCCATAAAACCAGTTGGTTAGAAGTAAAAAAAGGCAGATAAGGAAAAGATTACATCAAGTCCTGCAGTGATGAGCAAATAATCGGGGGAGAATATTTGAATGGGAAATGTAAAGTATTAGGATTTTCAAGGGACTCAGGCATGGCATTGCTTGTGAGTCAAGGGATTATTTCAGTAGTGGTATATTAGGAAGGCTGATGTGGGTGAGAATTTAGAGGCTGTGAGGCCAGAGAGAAGCAGCATACATTAATGAAGGTGAAAAGACAGCACACACAAACAAGGCCTCAGGAAGGGATGTTGGGCACAGAAGACCGGGAGGGAAACAAATACAGCAGATTTGTGTTGCTAGATTTAGAGAGAACAAAATAATGTATATAAAGACTGTATACTGTGCAAATCACTTTTGGAAACCAAGCAAGAGGCAAGGGGAAAAAAAGAATGAACAACCTCTTTTCTGTTTCTCATCTTTGCCATCTTTAACTAGAAGAGTAAGGCAGTGTGAAAAGCTGGGGAGCTTTGAAAGTGGAAAACTGAAGGCAGGATTTGCCTTCCAATAGCAGGAGTGCGGGATTCAGTGTAATTATTCTAACAGAGCTTTAGACGTTGTCAGATTGCAGCTGGAATGATTGCTGAGGAGAGCTGCAGCATACTGTAAAGGACTCTGCCTCCCTGAGATGAATGCTTTAGCAGTTCCTTGGTTGAAGGTTTATACTTTGAAGTCGTCCAAGGGTATAAGAAGCCTGACATTAAAGACTAATGTGTGTTTGAGCAGCAGAATGTGATGAGAAATTTGTTTCTCCATCTTCTGCTCTGCACAAGGCATCAAAGATGAACTAGTTGAGGTCACAGGATGGCTCAGCAGCAGACTATGAGCTATTTTTAATGTTAATTATTTCTAAACTCTGTCTAGGCCTTGGAATCACTATTTCAGTTTTGATCTAGATTCTGAACAAGACACTACATGAAGAAGCACAAAATCATTTACAAAAATATGTATTTCACACTAATTTATTCTACTGTCTTATGCTTTGGTTCAGTAGTTTTCCTTTTAATTTACATTTCAGTAGGAATATAAGGCAAAGACATAGCTAAGAATAAATACATCAATATCATTGATTGTTGTGATACAAGATTTATTTTCTTTTTATTTTTTAGATAAAGGGCATTAGTTCTACAACAAACGTAAGCTTGCCATCATGTTAGAGTGATAACAGAGTGCTTCTGCACTGGAAGGAGAAATTTAGTTACTAATATTGCAATGACACATCCCTCCACCTTATTTGCTTAAAAATTGGCAATTTCTTGACTTTGCTTTTGTAAAATCAAAGGAAAAACTACTGCTGTCATTGGGGTTGCTATTTTGTAATGGTGAAGCATAAGCATAGCCTGCTTAAGGGGGAGAGACAAGTTTCATGTCAGAGAGCTGTCTTTGTGTCCCTGATCCTGTCAGATGTATCTCCATAAAGCCACCTATACGGAGGAGCTGCCTACAGTCTGCCTGATGCCTTCAGACCTTTGAGCACTGCCACTCCTCTCATGCTATGTCAGACCTGGCGCGTCCAGCCCTGCTGCCTAAGCCGCCTTCCTCAGAGCCTGATCAGAGCTCACAGAAGGCAGAGGGGCAACTCTCCATCGATTCCCAGGAGGCTGTAGATAAAGTCCTGAAATAAAATGCTTAGACCACCTTATTTACTAGAAGCAAAGGGAAGAAGAAACAAGACAAGAAATGCCCCTGGATTGTCTCTAGCTTCCTCCTTGTGTTATGCTCAGCTCTTCAAAGCCACAGCTATGGTTGACAGGAAAAATGTCCAGTTTTGACTCAACTCACACAATACCAGGTATTTAATATTATGACAAGGTCAAAGGTTAGACTAATTTAAAAAAGGCTACCTTTAAAATAGCTTAGAATCATTGCAAAGTTTCTAATAATTTTACAGTATTCACACCCCAATAGTGGCTTGCTGCGAGTGCAGAAGTACAACAGGATACTGCAACCTTAAACCCCCTCTCCCTTTGAAAAAATAAAAACCAAATGTTATTTTGTGAAAGCTTTTAATTTTCCTTGCAGCCCATGATTTTACTTATGACTCTTATCCCTGGTTACATTAGCTCAGCTACATATTAACGACAACAATCCATCTGCACGCAAAAACTTCCCATTAAAATAAATGCAAACAACAAATCCAGGGTTTCAGTGACCAAATGCATTGACACAAATGACTATCATCTGTGCAACTCGCTGAGTAAGAGAACTGGGGCTTAGGTGACCCATACAGAAATGATATTGATATTTCACCATAGCTCAGACATTATCTACCCTAGTTATGTCCATACATTCATACTACTCACATGCAGATTGGATGATCTGGTGAATCGGAATGGCCACAGGGCAAGTTGCTTATTTCACAGTTCAAAACTAGGCTTTTCTTTCCTCCTGATCTCAGCCCAGAAAGGAGTAACACTGATGCAGGGGTGGCTCTTACCTTGGGAACGGTGGGGTCCGTCTCCACCAGAACTTCAAAGCCATCAAGTAAAACCTTTCAGAGTCTTATCTGCCTCTGGCACCAAGTGCAGATTGTGCACACCTGAGCACCAGGCCAAGCAGCACAACACCCCGAACTGACACATGCTGCCCCTGCACAGTGGCCCTTAATGGCGCAGGGTCTCTTCCAGCCATAAAGCACGAGAGCTGCTTCTGCATGAATGGGTGCATCAGAGTACTAAAAGCTCTCTCCCCCTTTACTGGGAAAGCGAGCTACAGGCATTTTCTCAGTGTAAGAGCAGTTCCTGAGATGTGAAGGAAGAAGCTCAAGGAGAGCAGTATCGAAGGGTTCCCTTCAGTGCCCAGAAAAGGACGAGGGCATAAGAAGGGGTCTGAAGTAAAGCAGAGATCAGATGAGCCTGGAGGAGCCTGGCACTCTCATCCAGGGTCCTGCACGCACAGACAGATGCACATGCTGAGCAAGAACAGGAGCCCCCCTGTAAGTCTTAGATGCAGAAATCTGGTATTGCTGGCCATTGCATCACATGTACTTTTTTTTTTTTTAATTTCCAGGACTTCTTATGACCTTGTTTATCTTTCACTTAACATTGGTTCACGATACACCCCAAAGACCTTGAAAGCAATGGAAAAATGGGATGTGACAAAGAGGGGATCATGGCCTTCTACAAAGGGGTTACAGTGGCAGCGGACAAGAGAAGAGCAACTGATGTCATCTACCTGGACTTGTGCAAAGCGTTTGACACCGTCCCACACAATATCCTGGTCTCTAAATTGAAGAGACATGGATTCGACAAATGGACCACTTGGTGGATAAAGAACTGGCTGGACAGTTGCACTCAAAGAGTTGCGGTCAACGGCTCGATGTCCAAGTGGAGAGCAGTGACGAGTGGCGTTCCTCAGGGGTCAGTACTGGGACCTGTTCTATTCAACATCTTTGTCGCGGACATGGGCAGTAGGGTTGAGAGCACTCTCAGCAAGTCTGCCGATGATACCAAGCTGTTTGGCGAGGTAGACACGCTGGAGGGGAGGGATGCCATCCAGAGGGACCTGGACAGGCTGGAGAGGTGGGCCCAAGCCAACCTCATGCAGTTCAACAAGGCCAAGTGCAAGGTCCTAC
>NW_009649846.1:924281-936889 GCF_000708025.1 Charadrius vociferus | reverse complement strand
TCATTCTGCCCCTCTACTCCACTCTCCTGAGACCCCACCTGGAGTACTGCGTCCAGCTCTGGAGTCCTCAACATAAGAAAGACATGGACCTGCTGGGGCATGTCCAGAGGAGGGCCACGAGGATGATCTGAGGGCTGGAGCACCTCTCCTATGAGGACAGGCTGAGAGAGCTGGAGCTGTTCAGCCTGGAGAAGAGAAGGCTCCGGGGAGATCTTATTGCCGCCTTCCAGTACCTAAAGGGGGCCTACAGGAGAGCTGGGGAAGGACTTTTTACTAGGGCATGTAGTGACAGGACAAGGGAAAATGGCTTTAAATTGGAAGAGGGCAGGTTTAGATTAAACACTAGGAAGAAATTTTTCACTCTGAGGGTGGTAAGGCACTGGCACAGGTTGCCCAGAGAGGTTGTTGAGGCCCCATCCCTGGAGGTGTTTAAGGCCAAGCTGGGCAACCTGGTCTAGTGTGAGGTGTCCCTGCCTATGGCAGGGGGTTGGAACTCGATGATCTTCAAGGTCCTTTCCAACCTAAACCATTCTATGATTCCGTGATTCTATGATTACAGGAACGTAAAGAGAGTGGCAAGACAGTGAAAGTGAGAAGCTGTAACCTCTGCAGTAGCCCGCTGGATATAGGTATGTAACCAGATATAAATATGGTAAGATTACATTGCTGAGGCCAAATGAAAATAAATGTTGCAGCCATAAAAACCTACGGCTGGAGAAAGGCTAACAAACTTTGGTTTAGCCACAGTGAATTGTGTCTGCCAGATAGCCAAGGGAAAGAACCATGATTTTAAGGAAACAAGTCTGGAATGGAGAGTTTGACTTGCAGCTTGTCTAAATACCACTGATAATTAAATTTGTGTTTGTGGGTGAGACTACATCAAGATAAGGAGGAGAGAGGAACAAGGACAGAGCCTTATGGAGTCTATTGGGAAGGAGGGAAAACTCACTCAAGGACCTGCACAAAGTGATTAGAAATGCAGGAAACTCAGGAAGGAAAAGCATCACAGGAGCAAGGGGAGGACAAGATTTCAAAAAAAGAACAGCTGGCGTTCTCAAAGGTAAAATGATTGTCAGTGAAGATGAGGCTTCAAAATCTTGGCTAAGAAAAAGTCTTAATTTTGTAACTGTCTCACAGGAGACATATTGAATATTTTGTATGAAATTAAGTCAGTCGGATAAATAACACTATAAAGTCCCTATTTGTCTCTGATAACTATTCAGAGAGTTTTGCTGTTGACCTGAGACATAGGCATCAACGTTGATGTATTTTAGAGTTAGGTGAGGTGGCTCAGCCTAGAAGTCTGTACCCAGCTTGTGGACCAGAGCACCCCCAGGCCCAGGAATAAGCTGTCTGCATGCAACAAGCACCTCTGGAGCAAATACCTGGGGAGGAGACAGGCAAGAGAAGGAAAATGATTCATTTGCAGCCACTTGAGATGTCAGTTGTGGCTTTTCTGAGCAGTTTGGACAAAGCCATGCAATTCTGATTCTGCGTCAGGAGGACACATAGTAGTTAATGCAGGGCACGTTATTTGCATAATAAATTAAGGTCCAAATGCTGCTGTTGTCAGAGTAATCACTTCATATAAAGCGCATTAACACACAGAAAAGAGATTTGCAGTGATGAATTAAATGTCTTTCCCTCTTTTCTCCCCAATAAATTACAGAAAACCATAGTGACACACAGAAAGTGATAATGACAAGAAATCCTTAATTGTAGCAGTAAGAAGAATACACAAAACAAAGCAGACTGGAGACAGTAACTGTTAATCTTCTTTAGTATTTCTAGACAAATCTTTAGTGTTTTCCCTTTGCAAATGGGAACTGTTTCTGTGATATTTACAGGAATAACATATCTGAACTGAAATTCTGAGACTAAAACTGATCCAAATTCTGGTAAATCTGAAAATCTTGTAATGTATGGAAAATGTTATCACTCTAAATCTCTCATAATGTAAGTGTTTGGGATGGCTCCCCATCCACCCAGTATTTCCCATACTGTCAGGGGAATACTTTGTACAATTCAGAACATTTGCCATAAGCAGTGACAGCTGCATGACATTAATTGCTGGCACACGGTTCCCCAAACGTGTTCAATGCCGTTCACTTTATACGGAACACGGCTGAGCTCTGCTCAAGAGAGACTCACCTACACAGCTGACTTCCCACGTCATTCTCAGGAGTTCTCTTCATCCTGTATGCACACCAGCAGCTTGCTATCACTCAGACTGATTGCTGTTTTTCTAGCCTATATTTAATATCTCTGTTAGACATTTACTTTAATTGTCCCCACTGGGATCATGCCATTTAACTGATCACTATTAGTCTCCATTCTCTGCTGTCGTGCTCTATTGATACTAAGTTCTAGTTTCTATTCACCAAGCTCTTCTCTATAACCTGTTCTTATAATCTCTCTGTTTTTCCATCTCTGACTATGTTAAAGCAACTTCCTGACTTCCTACGCTGCCTTATACCTCTTAAAGACTGAAGTGTGAGTTAGTTACCTTATATCTACTATCAACACGGATGTGATGGAAATCAACGCTCTCAGTCAAAAGCCAGTAGCAAGATGCACACTTTAATCTTACTTGTACATATGAAACACATCTGTGTTTCTATTTATATGGACTAGAAGGTTCAGCACATGGAGAAGTTTCATATTCGTAATGGTTCTGCCAAGGGACGGAGATGCCTAGTCCTGGCATAAGAACAGGATGTCACCATTTCCCAAGGCATGAAGGAAGACAGAGGAACAAATATTAAAAGTCAGGGAAATAAAAAAAGATAAAAGTCCAATGAGTAAAGGGAGGGAGATTACTTCAATGAAGACCAAAGCAAGTCCCAAATAAGATTTGGTCCATAAAAGTTAACACTGTTCTTCATGGTTCCTTTCTCAAAAGGAAAACTCAGAACTCAAGTGGTCCATGGGCACGTGGGTGAGGTAAATACTTCTAAGATAAGAGGACAGAATTCTTTAAGGTTTGAATTTGGGAAAGTACATCAAACATGGTTTCTTCCTTCTGGCATTAACACCTTCATTGTTTAGATTTTATAAATAAACACTTAACATTTGTTTTTCCTTCAACGCTGTTTGAGTTAAGGGTGACTTGATTGTAGATAGCTAACATCAAGTTACTACGTTCCATTCTGGTCTTCAGACAAGGGAACAGGAACATTTTCACAACACCCAACGCTAGCCACCCTTTAGGATATATAGCAATGTAACAGAACGTCCTTCTTCTGAGCTGCATGGATTACTCCAGGAACTGAAGGACTCTGTGGAAGAAGTTTTTTACTGATAGTCAGCACTAGCAAAAAGACCTCCTTGGCCTGCACCAAGGTTAGTGGAGAAATGCCCACAGAAGTTATGGTCTCACAACTTTTGAAAAAAAATCTTTGAAAAATATTTTAAATTCTAACTTTGAATTTAAGCCTAGTTTGAGCAGTAGGTTGTACTACATGGCTCTAGAGGTCCCTTCCAACCCAATTCTTTCTGTGATTCCATGCCTGACCCTCCGGCACCTTGTAACACCCCCTGTCAGCCATTTGCATTGTTTTGCTATTTCTACCTTCCAAGCTACACAAGTTTAATTCCTGACTCTAACACAGAGTTTTCATCTCCATCTCCTTTTCAACTCCTACCTCCCCGGCTTTGTTACACCTCGTTGAGCAAAAAGAGACTGGTAACATAAGTCCAGCATTGCTCTTCATGCCCCGGCCAACAGCATCCTCCTTTCCAATCTCTGACTTGCAGCTTTTCAAGAACAAAGTACCCATTACACTTAGGACAACATTTTAGATCTTTCCACTGCAGTGGCTCCATTGCTTATCAATTTTTGAGGGAACCTCTGCAGCTACCTTCTTTAAACACATTTGCCTACTCTTAATCTTCTTGTCATCATTCCTCCTACCCAGGCCTGTTTGACTCTTTCATATTCTCCCAGCACAGGAACCTCACAACTAACAGCGCGTGAAGCAATTTCTCCAATGGTTCCTCTTCCAAATTTTTTATTCTGTTGGGTCTATCAACCGGTGTCCCCCTTCCCCACCTTTCTTTGCTTTCTCTAGGGTCCCCCATAGACAGCTGATCAAGCGATACCCAACGTTTATAAGCTTACTGTATTATATAGGAAACAGCCTGGACTGGGCACATCTGCTAACACACTGGACATCTAAGGGGGGGTCAGCTGTGGGGGATACCTGCTACATCATCTATCATAGTCAAGCTGCTGAAAAGATATCCCCTCTTTTTTTTGACCAGATTGTGATTTCTCTACACCCATCTGTCCAGGCACGTGGGAGAGGTGCTGGTGGTGGTCACATTCTTAATCCATGTTCTGGACAGCATGAGGACTTGTCACTGGTTGAAAGACATAGCCTTTTCTGTGTTAAGTGGCAGAGACCTGACTCCCACTGAATCTGTATTGAAGTGTTCTGGTACTGAGAGATGCCAAAACCTAACTGTATAAATAGTCCAGAATTTCAGCAGGTTATCCTTGGCTGTCCCATCAGTTTCCGTAGGGCAGGGATGGGGAGGAGTTCACAGGGGCAGGCTGCACATTTGCATTGCCAAAACTCCTGCTAACCAGCACAATTTGGCACCAACTCCCCCCAGCTGTGGCTTCGCAGGAAGAACAGGCTGCCCACAGGATGGTGCAGACCAGTTTGCAGGTACAAAACCCCATGGTTGCTGCAGTCCAAGCTGGACAGGGAGGAAAAGCAAAGTACAGTATCACCTGCAACAAATTATTTCTTCGTTTTTCCAGCCCATAAGACATTGACATTTGGAGATCATGGCTTTGTAGCAACCTCGTGATTGTTTGACTAAAATAACCCTTCAAGAACAAAGAAAGGTGAGCAGAAAGGGCAAAAGAGTAATATGGCATAAAACTATCTTCTTTTTCCTCTTTCACCCTCAAGTTGCAGCAACACAATCCTCTACTGCATTTCAGAAACTAAAACTAAGTCAGACCAGCAGAATCTTTGCCCATTCCTTATTCTTCTGGTCTCTATTCAAAGGTGTCTTTAAAAAAGAAAACATCCCCCCAGTGGGGATTAGTACAAGAAAGTGAGCAGCAGCTGCCTGAAAAATTTTAAAAAAGGATCTACAACCACCTGCCTAAGTCAAAAACTGAACACGTAGTTGAGCTATTTAATTTCTTTTCTGTATCCCCCTGGAACTGCACTGAGACCCGGGGCACCGCTGAAGCAAGTAGCTGCAATGCAAAGTGCTAAATCTAGTTCAGTTGACCACATCCAGATGTGGCAGTAACTTTTGACGTAGCAACTTGTACACATATCTGGTAAGAGCAACCACTTAAGAAAAAGATACGTGCACAAACACCCACTGAAAGTTTGGTTTTGTCATAGGCTGCAAAACCTTAGTCTGTATTAGACAAGGTAAACGCTGAGTGCTTTGCTGTCTCCTCATCTGTTCTGGTAATAGCAGGGAGGGTCTGGGGAACACGGCACCATCTGGATTCTGATCTCTTTTTATAAACTGATCGCGTGTTCAACCATTGTCCTGGTGGCTTTATTTTTTATGCAAAGCAGCACCACTCTGTCTGTTTAAAGGAGGCAGTAACTGATGGCCATCGGCTGTCACGCAAACCAGACCTGGACAAACGGGATGCAACGGAGGAAAAGCAATTTTGTTCCAGCTTTCCTGCAGTGGGACAGGAATACTAGAGTTGCCTCGGGAGCAAAACAAGGAATCAAGTAATAACGGGAGAATCTGAAATCATAGAAAGGTTGGGGTTGGAAGGGACCTTCCAAGATCATCTAGTCCAACCCCTGGCCACAGGCAGGGACGTCTTTCATTAGATCAGGTTGCTCAAAGCCCCATCCAACCTGACCCTGAACACAACTGAGTCTCAGCTCAGGAACAGGGAATGAGAGGATGTGTTTGTCCAGCACAGCAGGCTGGTTTTGTCTGCACAGTAACATACGTGTTTCCATAGAGCAGAAAACCATGCGAGTGTTTCCTGCTGGAGGACATTTCAGAGGACTTTGCCCTAAATTCTGAAAACATGCTATAGCAGTGAAAGGATCTGTTACCCAGAAAAAGGATTGTATTTTTCCTTCTGCTTCTCACATAATTCAACATGAGAGTCAAGAAACCTTTGCAAAGTCTGTAGCTCTGTTATCTGAACTACCACATGTCCCTGCAGAAAGAAAAGACTGTGAAGACCAGCTCCTCAACCAGCTGCCCCCAGAGATGCAGCACAACCCCAGTGGCCCATGGCAAACAGCCACACTTCCTGAAGAGACATCAGATGGCTAAATTCAGATGGTGTGTTGACCCTGTGCTTGGAAGACAGACTTCTAACTTAATGTCATACGGGACATCTGTCTTCTTGTGGGATTTTTAGACATTTTCCCTCTCCTGGGGTTAAATCAGGCAGAAGGGGTCTGGCAGCCCCCTGTGGACGGCAGGTTTGGGCAGAAGGCGGTGCCAGGCCAGCTCTCAAACCCACCTGCCTGATTTTGCACAAGGATTAGTGTGGGCTGCCTGGCTGAGGGAGATCCTGTGCTTTCCTGGGAAGCCAGTCCACCTCGTATACATGCTGGCTAACGCAGAGCTGCTGAGTGGATCGGTGTTTTTAGGGCCAGCAGAGGGCTCGCTTACAGCCCCACCACAAATCAATCTCCTCAGCCTAGGAGGAACTTGGAGGCACACAGGTCCAGCCTGTTGGCATCCAAGCCAACCTTAAGCACTTAGACAAAGTACTGGGTGAAATTCCCTGCACCAAGGGCTATCACAGGTATTTACACCTGTAGGAAATTAGAAAGATCCATACGAAACCAGAAGTTACTGGCTTTATCCTTGTGAATTAATTTCAGAGAAAGATGCATTTAGCAGTATTAGAAGTGTCTATTTCTTTCTCCAGTCTTTAAGTCTGGATATCTTTTCATGTGAGAAAAGTGCAAAGATGAGGGGCAGGATGAAATTGTAGTAAGCTGTACTGCTTCACACGGTACGTGCCATGCATGCCTGCCTGTTCCAGAGGCTTGGGATGTGACAGCAGGTGACAATAAGTGGAGAGAAGCAGACAGAGAAGGTGTCACCTCTTCCCTCCCACTGCTCCATGACATTTCTCTTTCTCTTCCTTGACTTCAGAACAATCCCCCTCAAACCCTGGTCCTGTCCTGGACTGCCAGCACCCGTCCCCTGCAGCAGGGAAGGACCTTTGCAGGGAATCAGACCATGAACAGCACGGGAAGCTCTTGGCCCCATTCTGCTGCTCCCTGTGCTGTCCCCTCCCCGCTGCAGCTGGCGTGGCTGTGCTGGCGGCATAGACACTGGAAGAGCACCAGTCTGAAGCAAGGGGAACAGAGACACAGAAGGAGCAGTGAGGGAACCACACCGGTGAGTGATTTGCTGACAAGGGTCAGGGAAAAATAACAAGAAAAAATTGGAGGTTAGTTGTGGTCACAGCACAGTTTGGGTTGGAAGGGACCTCAGGAGCTCACATAGTCCAACTACACTTAAAGTGGAACAAATTTCAAAGTCCAACCAAGTGGCTCAGGCCTTTGCCCAGCTGAAATTTCAAAATCTCTAAGGACAGAGATTGCACAAGCTCTCCAGGCCGCATCCCAGGGCTGACACGTGTTCAGCTTGTTGTCAACCAGGAACCCAACTTCTTTACTGCAGAAATGACACCTAGCCAGTCAATCCCTCGTCTGTGCCAATGCATGGGGTTGTTCTGCTCCAGGAACTGGAATTTGCATTTGTCTTTGCTAAACTTGACCAGTTCCTGTTGGGTATATCTGTTCATGACCCCTTAACACCAGGGAACAAAGCAACTCAAGTACTGAAGCCAGGTGACCTAGCAGTAGTGAGGGTTGTCTTTCCAAATTCCACTACTCTGAAAGTGATTTTCCTTTCACACCTGAAGGTAAGTCCTCCCCTTCCCAAAACCACTGATGGAATCACACCACTTCCCTGACCATCTCCCTGGGACAGCGAGGCTGCGAGCTCAGTCTTTAGAATATTCCAGGAAAATCAAAGATGCAACCCTGCAGGCAAGTCCTTCTTTCTCACTCTCTCTCAAGACCGCTGAGCTAACAGACCCTGTTGGGAGCCCCTCTCTACAAGCTGCTTCATTTTCAGGGAACCCCACCAGTCCTGCCCTTTCTGTCTTATTGTGTCCCCGCACAGCTAGGAAGTGAGCAAACGTCCCTCTCAGCCACCTGACTCTGAGCAGAGACAGAAGCATCACAGGAATAACAACCACGTGTCTGTTTCTCCATCTGCGCACACACCAGGACAGTGATCTTCCCCATGGCACCGCGCAGACCTGGCAGCTCCCCAATGAGCTCAGAAGGGCACAGCTCTCCATGCACATTCCTGCAGGTCCTCCCCCTCATTGGTGCTCAAACAGAAAACATCAAAGCAAAGCAACTCCACAGAGCCCTCATATCCCCGTCTTTTCCTTCGGCAGTTTTGAAATACGATGTCCTCGCTCTTCTAAAGCCTTTATTTCACAGCTACTCCAGAGCCCAAATGTGCTTTCTGGTGCCTTTTACCTGACCACCTCTGACTCCAATACAAAACCAAAGCTGGTCTAAGGACACCTGACCCCGAAAGGAACAAGCTGTCCTGTTAGCAAGTGCATGTTGCACCTTGATTCCTAGAAACATGGAAGTAGGGAAGATGGAGATAGATCCAAAGTAATACACATCTAAAATAGCAACGAGAAAACTTCCCATGCCATAGCCCCTTGTAGGCCTGAGCGTTTGCAGGAGATACTTGCAGTTCTGCTTTGTGTATTCCCATCACTGAGCAGCTTTTCACCTACCTCCTATCCACATTTCAAAGCTGTGCCCAAGCCTTAGGAGGTGGCCCTTTCTCAAGACATCCTCAACACAACTTCATGGGACTAAGCCCCTCCTGTGAAGTGTGGTCCACTTCTCTTTTCACCGTGTGTGATGCTGTAGAAATACATACCAGGAGACAGGAGACCAAGTTCCTGTGTCAAGAGCTTCTCAGAGCTCCTGACCCCAAACACTCATCTCCACTCAGAAGTACACTCTGCCTATTTACTGCCCCTTGTGTCGAAACCATGTCTCTGAGTCGGACAGAGCACAGAAGCATATGCAGGATTGTAAATTCAGCTCTTGAGCTCAGGGACCTACAAGTCTGGCACAGAAGAATTTTAGGGGAATCTGACTTTCTATGATTCTCCTGAGCTGTAGAGAGCTGAGGCCGTGGCTGTCCTCATAAGAATAAATAACACGGCACCAAAGCAGGCATCTTCAGCCTCCTTGAAGCTCAGAGATACCTTGAGCTTTTCTGGATCAAATCCTGAATCAGTCATAGCATGGACAGATGCAACAGACCTGGCTCTGTTCAGGTGAGAGAGATGCACCCTGTATCAGCAGCCAGGCCTGACTTGGACCCATCACACTGGTGCAGTATAAATAGTGTCATTCTGACCAGAAGATCCTTTATTTTCAGCACAAGCTACAACTGGCTTCTCTCTGCATCAGCATCAGACTACCGTTCTGTTTGTCAAACCCTCGCTAAAATACTGCTCCTTTGAACAAGTCTGCAATGTGCCCGAGACAACGATGAATTACCCTCAGCTCTGGACATTTTGTTCCTGTACCTCTCAATCCACTCTGAGTACATAAATCGGGAGAAAAGACCTTGACCTAAATATCTGCATCTCTGATGCAGATTAATTGCTTTGTCTGCTAAGAATAGACTGATGGTCTGCAGGATTAAAGGCTGAATACCTGGCAGATTCTTCTGAACAGCACTTCTTCCTAAGTCCTCGTCCTGCTTCAACATTTCCCACCACGCAATAGCTTTTCCAGAAGAAAGAAACTGGAATGCTGTTTGCATACAGCAATGTGCAAATTCTCTGTCTCGATGGTTTGTAAGTCAGCTGTCACGTCTTAAAAAAGCTTATTATAAGCAATATACTTGTAAAAATTCAGGAGAGATTAGGCAAAGCAAAAGCTTGGGAGGAGGTCAAATACCACTTCCTGCCATCTGGACCCTCAGTACAGATGTGCGTGGCTCCAGGGAAGAACCTTGAGCTGGGCAATCTCAGCTGTCTCAGGCCTCTTTTCTCCTACAAATCATGTATCTCATGCAATTTTTCTCCATGCAGCTATCTCACGCAGGGTTCAGCACAGCTGAGAACTGGGATGTGCAGCTTAAGAGAAGACAAATCTCAGTCTGCCTTTGCTGGTGAGAAACACACCTATGGAACCAAAACCTATGTGAAATACAGCTGCAGAGGAGGAGCCAGCTGCACTCGCACTACACAAGTGCATGCCTCAGAAGGTACAAAATAAGGCAGAATAAAATTAGGGATATAGACAAGGGGAGCAAGGATTCAGCTGGCTGTGGGACAGGCAGTAGCTACTGACAGCACACTGCTCCAGTATTTTCTAGGCATCACTGCAAATGAGAGAAACAAGGGGAAAAGATAGTATGTACTATTAACCATACAGAAGACAAGGCAGAAAAGATCACCAAACCCCATTTTTGGAATTTGCGGAAATATGGACCCCAGTAACATGGGAACTTTGTGGGCTGCACATTGAGACCTCTCCCAGATTCACACAAAATGGGAAAACAACAGACTAACCAGCCAGTCCAATGGCTGAAGCATGGCTTGCCATGGAGGAGAGTACTTGGGATTTTTCTGTATTGGCTTTTTATTTTCATGTTTGATAAACAAGGAATTTACTTAAAATGAAAGTTTGAAGTTTTTTGTATTGTTTCTTGCACGTGGAAATGGCATTTTCTTCCACATGTGGAAAGTCACTAAACGCATCCATAAATTTTTCATTCCGGATTTCAATAAAATCATGTTGGAAATTATTTGTGTGTGCACAAATAAAGATCTTGACAAACTCCACCAAAAATAGATAAACAGTTCTGAAAAGAACAAATACTAAAGAGAAAAAAAACCCAAGCAAGTAGCAAACTTGAAACTTCTGTTGCTCAGTAAAGACCTAAATATTCATTTAGAATGATCATTTGGAAGCTTCACCAGAAATAGGTTCTGAAGTAGATTGTGATGCTTTGATCAAGGAGTGACATATAAATCTATTATCCACCATATTAAAATTGTTGGAGAAGTTCCAAAACAGGGAAAACTGCCTTTGCCACTGCATTCTCGTCTATGCTGACTTCATCTAGCCTTGAGGAGCAGTACAAGAGCTCATCTTCTGCTCACTCTGCCGAGGCCAGTCCTTTGAGGTCTCTGAAGAGAAGTTGTGGTCTCCATGCAGCTTTTCGGGGCTCTCAGTCAGCAAAGCAACACAGTCAGTGTGTTGTCCCTTGCCATCTGCTGTCCTCAGCCTCTCCCTACTAAGCTTAAGTTGAGCATTTCCAGAGAAGTCCAGCCTCTCCGAGGTCTGGGGCAGTTTTGTCACGGGCACTGGGACTTCAGTCTGAAGGACCTCAATGAAGTTAAGAGAAGCTCTTAGTGCTTTGCAGGTTTCATTCTTTTTTGTCTGCCCCCAGGACAACAAATCACATTGTTGTGTACTTAGCTTTAAGCCCACAAATGCTCTGAAGCACTTGTTTTGTCATGGCAGGACAACACATCAGTGGACAGGTCTGTCTGATGCAGGGTCAGGTGGGGGGTGGCCTGGTGGTCCCTGGAACAGGAGGCTGGGAACAAGGGGGACAGTGACTCCCAAACAAACAGCCACCTCTGGTCACACCACCAGACGTTTGCCTGCATGTGCCCAGAGCTAAATCAACGGTCATATTTAAGCCAGAGCAGAAACTCCCACCTCCCTTCCCCTGGGTGCATCAAGGCACTTTGAGGATGAGTGGGACACAGGGGAGGACTGTGGCAGGAGAGGCATCGGCATTCACAGCACAGGTCATACCCACATGGAGCTCTGCCGTCCCTTTGTCTTCTAGACTGCAAATGAATAATCATTTAAGCACATTTGTTATTTAAATAAGGCCAAGAAAGGAACATAATTATTATGAAAACCACTGCACTGTGAAACCTGTAACATTTAAAGCCAACTGTTGACCTTAAAAGAGTTTCAGCTGATTACACTTCCAGGAGGTAAAAAGGGACAAGCGCGCACTGCAGAGGGCGGCTTTGGTGGCACGTAATTCTGTGTTGTAATGAGCTCCTCGATAAACCTCTGCAATACATTTTAACACCTACCTGCCGTCCTCCCTTGTCATTTTCTCCTTCACCACTTGATTCCTTTCGGAGCATCTGAAGAGACTGCCTGACTTTGATTAAAGAAATATTTCATAAAGTTTCCAGCCTCGGAGGATGTCAGAGTTCTTTCAACTCTTCCAACATCTTTGAAGAGCTGCTGCACCCCTGGGACCGGCCTCTGGCTCACAGCGCTCGGGAACACCAGGATACCCCCACCTTTGGTAGTGAGTTATGTACTGCACGTTCAACTCACCCATCAGCGTTGCCCAAACCGGTGCTCTCCATGCCAGATCCCTCTTCCAGAACCAGGACCAGCTGAGACCCGTCACCACAAGGCTGCCTGGGACAGGGAGAGCGACACTTTCTGCTCTGGGTCAGAGTGAAATGAATGGGAAATGCTCCTGTGACTGAGTTACAAGCAGTCGGCTGAATGGAATACCTCGCAGCAGGA
>NW_009649846.1:898966-924168 GCF_000708025.1 Charadrius vociferus | reverse complement strand
AGCAGGAATACTGATGAAATTCAAAGGCTCTTCTCAGACATCACAGATGCTTCACTGTAAAACTGGTGAAAGAGGGAATCTGACCTCTTCGTTTATGCAGCAGTCAAGAAATGATGTTAATCAGCCCTGGCAGTCAAGACATGCTTAACGGCACACCAGACACTGCCTAATGTGCCTCTGCCGGGGCAGCGGAGGGAAGCAGCAGAGCTCTGGGGGAGCCACAGGGCCTGAGAAAAATAGATCACTTTGTTACATGAAGTCCACGTTCGACACTTCACGGTTTATGTCTACTTGGAGCTCCAGGTTAGAACAGTGCTTAACCCCATGCCCAGCTCAGAGCCAACAGTTAGTTCGACGCGGTACCTCTGAGCTCTCCCCAAACAGAACAAAAGTACGCTGAGTAATGGAGCACTACTGCAGCCCCGATTCCTCATTTGTCACACAAGGTCAAGATACAGCAACACTCTGGACTGTTTCAAGCAGTGCTTGCGTTTCTTGCCAGCACATCGTACATCCTTACAGAAAAGGCACCTACAGGCGAACGGAACAGAAGCTGCTGTGAGCTCAGCAGGAGCCCAGGCACCGACAAACACACGGCCGTGCAGATGAAGAGCATAAAAGATGAGGTCCTCCTACTTTCTTCTGCACGAATGCAATCCACAGTAATCAGAAATAACAGGCGGCCAAACTTAGTGAGTTAGTCACCGCACAGACACCCAGCAGAGGCTGTCCCTGCCCTCTGTCACCAGTGACACACCGACGCTGTGTGACGCTGCGCTGGGGAGCCATCCGAGCTAGCGCCGGTCTCACAGCCCACCTGGGAACTGGATGCGCTGCTGCACCCAAGCGCGGTGTCCCAGTACCAAAGCTCAGGGGCCTCCATGCAAAACTGTGTCAAAACCACCCACAGTGGGAAACACAACTTTCTGGGAAGTATCCCGGGGGGAGTGAGCACACTGGGAAACCCCTGCAAAACATGATGTAGTCTTAGTAACTGGGAGGCAGGTTTCTCCGCAGGATGTAATGCCAATTAAGAGTAAAATAACAACCCAGGTCTCACAGTTGATTTGCCACATTTCTTTAAGTTTTCTCAGCTTGAATATATATTACTCAGTGTTGCCATTTACTCATGATAACTACCAGCACAGCACCCTCCTGCACGTCTTCCCAGGGCTGCCCTCTGCCCATCGCATGACAGCTGGGAGCAGAAGCAAGGACAACCCAGTTCCCCTCTAGGCCAAAGGAAAAGGGGGAAAATGGGACAATTGGTAAGAGGGAAACAAGGGGCAAAAGGAGAAGCAAAAAGCAGAGCCAGAGAACAGGTACCAGCCCTACTGAACATTAAACACACGCAACCACTGCCTGTGGGCTACACTTTACCGTATGGGAACCTCCATACTGACTGCAAGAACTGTGATTAGCCCCTCTCATTGCGACAGCATGGAGAAGCCCTCCTCCAGGCAAGGGTAGGGAGGAGGCAGTTGTCCGGAGCTGGGAAATCAACAGTTTTCTATGCTGTAAATGTTTTAAGATTAGAGGGGTAGCCCGGTCCTGCAATGCAGCCAGGGAATGTATCACATTTCCATCTCTGCCTATGGCATCCACCAGTTTACTTCACTCTTTGGACTCAGTTTCTGCTTCCCATCTTGGGCTTTCTTGCTTAAATCAAGGCTTGGAGTGACAACTGCCTTCTCCTGCATGCCTGCACACCCAGAGCACACAGTGTGTTCACACAGCGAGTTGCTCCTGTGGTAAGAAACTGCACAATCAATAGTGTTAGTTCTTCACTTTCCAGCACTACGTCTCCCCTGACGACACCAGAGCCTGCTCACATCACGGGTCTTGATCAGCAATGCCCAACCAGATGTTAGCAAGGAGAAAGGAAGGCTCCCCCTGCAAAAACTCACCAGCCGTGCTGCATACCAGAAGAGCCAAACTGCACATGTATGGGAAGTCCAACACCTCCCAGCCATGTGGTATTTATTGAATGTGTGCAAACCAACTCCTGAACATGCCCAAGAAGGATCATCTGCCATGAGCACACCCCTCTGCCTCCCTGCAGCCCAAAGACATCAGCTCGGACAGGGTTGCTGCTATATGGACCATGTCTGCAGCTGAGGAATGAGATGTCCTCCTTTCCCAAGGGCTCTTTGGAAGCAGACAGTGAACAAGGCACAGGCTGGATGAACTGTGGTGGCAGCAAGCTCTTCTCTCTCGCTCCCCTCAGATTTTCTCCATTATATGATGGGAGAAAAATGGCAGAGCCTAAGAGAAATGGTGACTGGGAGCAGGCTGCCAGCACAGCAACCCCTTTAACCTGCAAGTCTGAGGCTGGCAGGAGTAGGCTAAGGGAACACAGCTGTCCTCCAAGTCCCCATGATTCAGGATGGGCACCTTGGTTTAGACGCCATTAGTTACAGCAGCAATGACGTGCCTATAGCATAAATCTTGCTACAACTACAGGCCATGAGTCAGTGAAGAGAGCAATGAGGGCACAGCCTAGCAGTACTGGTTTTCAGAGGCACCAATAGTCACTCACCGTGCAAAAGCCAGTCCATTATATTTTAATTCTGGAAATGCATTGTAGGTGGCACGCTCCTTTGATAGCACAAGAACTGTGTTAAACAAATTGTGCTAGTAATTACAGACAATGTTAGCAATGGCCGCTGTGAGTCAGCAAGAGCAGCGTCAGTTCCCCTCTACTCCATCTTTGTTCTTCTGAAGCACAATAAATAAAAATTGTTCCCCTGCCAACATTTAGGGCTTGAAATCACCTTCCAGACCATTTGCACCAACCTCACTTCAATCTTTTTCCTGTTTTTTTTTTTTTTCCAGGGACATCTGAGCTGTCACCCCATACCACGAGCCCCAGCGCTGCAGGCACAGAGCCCTGCGCTCACAGGAAGGCATGCGTTTAGCAGGCTGCTCAGGGTATTCCAGCTGGGCAACCTCACACCTCAGAGAAGCTTGCAAACAACACTACAATGAAGTGTTGAAGAGCTAGAGAAATCTGGGGAGTGACAGCATGAATTGTGGGAGCTTGAGGATCAAGGAAGAGAAAAAGGGCTGTAGTATCCCCACTGGTTTTCCAGTCCCCCTTGAGGAAATAATTATTACCAGGACCAAGAGAGTGAATTCCAAATTGAAAGAGATCTGTGACCCCTGACAGACACCAAACAGGCAGGACCGAACTTCAGGCAACCTCTTTACTCTTCAAGCTAAACTGTTTCACAGGCCATTCATTCCCTCCTCCCTGACCCACAGTTTTATACAGAAAACAGCTTTACCTTTCCTACCCAGAGCTCCATTCCAATTAGCTGCGGGCTGCTGTGTGTGCCACTACAGCTACACCAGCATAAACTGGTGTAAGAGAAGGAATAACCAGGCCCTTTGTCTTTAAAATCTCAACAATGGCCTGACTGATTTCCACGGCCAGTGTTTTCCAACTTAATCCTCTTTGCTGTAACTCACAAAAGTAAAATAAACACTCAGCAGAGGTGGTATCTGAGTTTGGCCATTATTTTGTTAATATATGCACACAATGCTGGTTATTGTTGTTAACTCAATAAACAATCTTTATTCTGCAATTTTAAAATAGGTAGTAGTTGCAGCCTGTATTAAAAATACCTTTCACACTGTAAAAAACACACAAAATACCACGGATAGTGGAGGAAACACCACAGGCTACAACTTTTCCAGAACCACACACCAGTTTCCCTGATCATAGTAACTCTTTCGAACCCTCACGCAATCCAGGGATCTGCACGCTGCTTCCAGTTCACCTTCACGAAACACGTGGTAATATCGGTGGAAAACAGGGCTGAGTTCTTGTGATTCCTTGGAGCCAGCTGGAAACAACACTGCATCAGGGCTTTCCCCTTTCATTTTAGTGGCACCTTTCAGGTGCCAGGGAACCAGCACATCTTGAGAGTGAAAGGAGGTTCGGTTAGTGTGAACAGGCAGTCTGGAGTCTGTGACTGGCCTCACATCACAGCCTTCGTTCTTTGAGTCATTAAGGAGTCCGTCAGAACACGCTGAATCTTTGCTGCTGCTATCGGGCATTTGATCACTAAGTGGTCTCTGGGCTGTGCCAGTATTGATTTCCTCCTCTGTGTCTTTACTACCATTCTTTTCCTTCAGGTATTTAGACTTCTGGTTTTTGTATTCTTGTTCCATTGCCCAGACATAAATGAGTGCCGTTCCACCAGGTCTTAGAAGCCGGGCTAGTTCACGGATAGTAGCCAGTCTCCTCTCCTATAAAGAGAAAGGAAAAGTGTGAAGCCAGTACATAAACAAAAAGACAGGCAAATGGAATGGCAGCAATTCCTTTTTACTGTCCCCCCAGCAAGACACAATAAAAATCAGAGGTATTTTTTTCCACTATTCATTTTCGTTCATAATACAGCCCATCACTATGTGCAAGCCAAGACATTTTCCTAAAGACAATTCTCAGTGAAACACAATTTCTTCTCCAAAAGGGTTGTCAGGCATTGGAACGGGCTGCCCAGGGAAGTGGTTGAGTCACCATCCCTGGAGATATTTAAAAGACGAGTAAATGTGGTGCTTCGGGACATGGTTTAGCGGTGCACTTGGCAGTGTTAGGTTGACGGTTGGACTCGATGATCTGAAGGTCTTTTCCAACCTAAATGATTCTATGATTCTCTTTCAATTTGAGAACAGTGCTGTGCTGAGCAGAATTTCTTGGACACATCAGCCCAGCTGGAAATGACACACACCTCAGCATCTAAAATCCCAGATTCAAATCTACCATATCTGATGATACACACCCTAAATTTGCAGCTGAAGGAGTCAGACTTACGGCTTAAACACAGGTTCCTCTGACCACTCAAAGAAAGATACATCAGCCTTCTCCAAAACAGGCTTCTTCCTACTTTTTTATATTTGGTTTGGAAACATTTGCTGTATTTCTGGTATGGAGAGACCACTGGGCCCCACCTAAGATTATGGGTCCCTGGTCTAGAAGCTTGTTACAATCGCACAGTTCCTCCCAGGAGAAGCTTACACAGCCCAGAGATACGGCAGACTAATGAGCAGTGTCCCTGTCGTTTGCAGATGGACAATGAAGGCACAGAGGAAAAAAACCCATGAGATCTGCTCAAGATCTGAGCCAGGAAGTAACATATCTCTTGAGCCCCAAAGCACAGCCCCCTTCTCCAGTGTCATTAATTGTAAGCAGATAAAAACGAAACATAAACACCTAGATCAGAGTGCCAGGAGGAGCAAGGGCATCCGACAAGCAGAGGGAGAATAGGAAAAGAAAGTTTAAGAAGCAGTAGCAGCACAACAGCTTAACTCTGCTCTGACAGCTGCTAACACCAAGTGCAAACCTTTGATTTCCCCCCCATTCTGGTCTTCCCTTTTGCTTCCACGAACCCAAACTAGTGGGTTTTTGTAATGTTAGCAGCTCTGCACAGCAACACAACAGTACAGTGGAGCACAGAGAGGGGTGACTTACCGCTGTTGAGAAATGGTGGATTACAGCAATAGAGATGCAGGCGTCACAAGAACCACTGCGGATTGGCACCGACAGGGCATCACAGACAAAAGCCTGGAAATTTTTTTCTCCACAAATATCCACCAGGTTTTTGCTGCGATCGCAGCCAACCTATAACAGAAAGTGTTTCATTAAGCTTTTCATAAGAGGATAATTACAAGACTGGAAAATGATTTTCACTTGATGCTTACAGTAATGGAGTCATCACAGTCTCCTACCGAGGTAACACACTTTAGTTTAAAATAATAACAAGTGCAAGAAAATAGCCTTAGGTAAGAGGGATATGGTTCCCAGGTAGAGACAGAAAGAAAAAAACCCTGATGCTTACTTAAAACAAAGATGGCAGATTGGATATCAGACAGCTTATTATAGCACCCTGATTTTGAACCAGCTTAAGACAGAACAGGTTTCAACCGAACTTTTCCTCAAAACTGGCTCTTGAAACCAGCAAAACGAGAGATGACCTAACCTCAATATTTTCTTTTCTTTCAATTGCCATTTGTAACCTGACAACATTTGAAGCAGCCAAATACTGAACACACAAAAGCTGAATCTACAAGTGTAAACAACAAACTGGTGACCTTGGTGGCATCACTGAAGTATGTCGCACAGCTTCACTAATCACCTGGGTTTCATCGTTTCAATAGGTAAGGAAGTGCTCAGGTACAGTCCTCTTTGCCCTCAGTATCACAATCCACAAAATTTTAACCACAACATAATTTTCCAAAGTTCTGTACAGTCCAAATAAAGTGACCCCTAGGAACCATTTCAGGACACCTCATAAAACGTTTCTTTTTTCCCCCTCTTTGAACCTTGCCCAGTGACCACATCAAAGATGGGAAGAAAAAGCATCTAGAAGAGGTCTTCTATGTGCTTGAATAAACACAATAAATCCAAACTGATCAACTCTTCTGAAAGAACAAATAGATTGAGTCATGCACCACCTTCATTTTCATGTCTGCCATGCACATTGAATACTCAAACCAAAGCCCTGCTACCAAGTCATACATCAAACTCAGCTTGCATGAGAATATTAAATTTATTTTTGTTTTCAATGATCAGCAACAAGTAGATAGCAGAGAACAGATTCAGAATCCTAAATAATTACTGCTGACAGTGTTTATTGCATTTGACACAGTAAGAATACTAAACCACCCTTGATAAAAGAAGAATAGCAAACAACTAGCTCTGGTTAATCAACCCAGCAGAGACAACGGTACTGCTAAAATTAAAAATCTCTTTTGCAATGATTAATGAAAATATATTTATTTTCCATCATAACTTTTCATTTTCAGTTCAAATCATTTTAGCTTTCAGTATACCATCACAGTTTTGAAGAAAACCAGGATTCTGTTCCAGCCATGTGTCCTGAAAGCTTCCAGGTGAGCGGCTTTCTAGTCAGGTCCCTGACTTTTGGTCCAAAGTAAATGAAACAGTTGTGAAAATGCCAACCTGACAACCCAAGATAATCCTCCGCAAAACCAGTACGATGAATATGTACATATTGTCCTGCCAATTAGCTCTAAACAGACCTGAAAAGATCAATCCTAGCATTGCTTTCTTCCCATTTATTCCTTGGCCTCATCTTTGTGTTTACTGAAGCCCTGAGTGAATAGTGTTATTTATGAATAAAAAAGGAAACTCTTGGTTTACTTGGAAGCAAACATAAATCCCCATAATTTCACACTGGAAGCCAACTGAAGTGCCTTTAAATTACTCTCATCATGGAACGGATTTAGCTGACAACCTGCATGTTAGAGATTCCACGCCTCATTACACGTGCCTTCAACTACTTTTGCAATTAAGACATTAGCAGGCAGTATTTAATAAAACTCAGAGGACAAAATTCACTGCTGGCAGAAGGAGGGAGAAGAATACTTGCAACTTCCACTGACAACAAGCTTTCCCAGAAAGAATTGCTTTCAACTGCAAGTCTATTGTAAAAACGGGCTGGATAATGAACTCAATCCTCCCCTCCCAAAATGACCTTGAAAAGGACTACACTGTATGTTGATGAAATCCAATGAACTGAGAATGAGAACAAAGGCATGACTGCCAAAATGTGAAGTCCTCATTTGCATCTAAATTATATCAAATAATTACGAAGTCAGGCTTAGTTGTATTGTCATACTTATTAAAGTGAACTTACATCCAAAGCAAAAAGATTCTGTTTTGCAATGAAAACAGAGACCTTGAAATGGATCACTTTCAATGTACAGCTGCTCTAAAATAGGTATATTAGGCTAAAACTTTATGTAGTTTTAAATGTAAACATTATAATAGGTGCTATGCGTATATACATAAATGCTGAACACAGGGAGTCACCACAGATATATGGCTGGTGCTGAAGCCAAGCAAATTTAGCATCCTTACTAGAATTATCTCTGCATGATATCTTAAAAGAACTACAATCATCACATTTCTGCATGTTCTAGCTTACAAGAAACATGCATTCATTAAAAACCAAAATACATATGTTTCAGTTGCTTAGAAAACAATAACCTAGCAAAAAGCAGCTAACTTCAGCCATGCAATACCAGCTTCCAGCTGGAAAATGAGCCTGTCTATGATTTTTATGAGTATAGAAAACATTTACAGCAAGGGGCAGAGACCACAAACTCAACTTTGCCCACTTCTGTCACTAACTGGTTTCTACATTCTGAAGCACGCAGAAGCTTTGATGTGATGAAACTTTGTTTACAGAAAACAGTTCAAAGGAGTGTTTTTACTTCCTTTTCTCTCTCTAATTAAACATGTAATCAAAACATTAAAAAAAAATCTCAAAATAGAAGTGGAATGCTTTAATTTTTGCCAGTTCATATCTCTAATTTTGATGCTCAGCACAGGATACTGTCCCTGCTGACATCTCTTCTAGAAGAGTGGAGAAAGGTAGATGAATTGCCACTAGTTCAGTGTCCAAACCCAACAGAATCCAGTACATTTCTTGGTAAGCCAAGTTGTGTATATTTTAAAGGTTCCCTATGTCTTAATATCTGTGAGTCTTCTCAATTATTTCTTATATCTGTTTTCCCAGTTTTCCAAATCAAATTCCTTGCTCAACGCCCTCAATTTCTCATATATATCTCAAATGGCACGGCTGACTATTCAGCTGAATCCACCTCTTAGCAAGTCCACCTCTCAGCAAGTTGGTCTACACCTTTAAGTGTTTCCGCAAAGGAGGTTGACTTCTCAGATTTCTCGGATTTTACCCCAGGCAGCCTTTCCCACATCCCTGCTTTTTCGGCAGGTACCTCCACCGTTCTCTTCACTGTTTTTTGTGATGTGGACAATGGCTCACAGGAGCTCCAGAGTGGCCACTGACACCTATGTACTGGGGCTCAGAATCCACTTACATTTTTAACAGGGATTTCAGGCCCTGATTTTCATTATATCCAGAAAAACACTAACTGAATCCAGCTCTTGTTTTAAGCCAGAAAATCTGTATTAGTACGGAGGCCTATAATTCTGCAACTAGAACCTCAGCAAACACAAAACTTACGAAAGAGGCAAAAGTGTGTCATCATCCTGGCATAGAGCACCCTCTGTTTAGGGCACACTGGCTAACTCTAAGCTGTAGACTAATGGAAGTATCAAAAAAAAAAAAAAAAAAAGACTAAGATAAAAGGATAAGGGAAGCGAGAAACAAATTAACACCCGTGATCTGAATGCACTTGCAGCAGCTGTACTGGCTTCCTGGGAACAGGATAACAGGCAGATATCCCATTGCACTCCTTTGCATTCCCAGGCACCTTCACCTCCACCATTTCAGCAAGGAGTAGCTAAACTAAGTTTTATAAAATCTACTTAATGCAGTGGTTTGGAATAATCATTAAGGGGCAAAAGACACCAAATAAATAGCTTGCTTTGTAATGGTGCTGCAAATCTGCAAGAGAGAAATCCTCTTGCAAGCTTAAAGATAGGTAAAGACAGGTCGATGTTGCCCACCACTATGTATTTTCTTTCTGCATTATCTCATTATAACTAACTCTACCTGGTAGAATTAGTTCATTTAAGTATCTGGAAGCCTGATTGATTCAGCACATTAGAAACTGATCGAGAAAACAACATCTAGTTCTGAAATCCAGCTGCCAAATGGAATTATGTGGCTCCCCGGAGAAACACCTCAGCTATAACTAATAGCATGAGAGCCTCGACCAAATTACATTCCAGCAAACACACACACATGTAGAAAAAGACACCAGCACAGCCACAGCAAGACAGACAAATCTCCTTGCTCCAGTTGGTCTGAGTCAGGCCCTTAGCATTCCTTTCACGTAGTGTTTTGATTTTCCATTGCATACAGTCAGGGTGTCTGTGGAAACAAAGCGCTATGTCTAAAACGTGAAGTTCATTTCTCAGTGACAAAGCATCCGAACCAGGTCGAGCAATTCAGCATTCATTCTTGTGTTGCTGTTGCCCAGTTCCTTCTGAGCTCTCTTCCCAGACTTCCCATCATTTTAATGACTCCTATTCATTGAGAGAAAAGGCCAGGAAAGGTTCCTCTGCCTCACCCTCCAATCGCCAAGATACAGTGAACTCGCTCCAGGTATACCTTTACTGATTAGTTTTGTCCTTCCTGCTTTTACCCACTGCTACCAAGTCCTTTGGATAGGAATCTGTTCTCAATCAACACGGACCCAGTGCAACTAAAACCCACCCACCATTATGCAACCACACCATAGCAAATACTCACCCTCCCTCTTCCCCACACACTGGCAAAATCAAACTTTTATACCCTTCCAGTGGATCCCAGTTTGGGACAGTAATGCAGAAAACAGAGATGAAAATCTCGCAGCAAAAAGGTCACATGAATTACATGCTATGTTACTGATTACCTTTGAATGACAAGCACTACAGAAATAAGAATGTCTGTATTAAAGCAAACTATTTGGGTTCCTGCACTGCCATCATATTTCTTACTCGCATCGGTATTCTGGCAAGGAGAGTAATTTCTGTATATATAAAGAAAAAATATCTATCCAATGGCATTTTCAGTTCTTTGTAACTGGATTTCCTATCAGGTTATCAGGTCAATTAAAAACATAAACCACAAAACTGAAAGGTTTCAATGTCTTTCACTCACACCCTAGCCCCGTGAGGATGCTGAATGTTCCTGTGGGGATTTACACATCACCACACCTACCTGAACACTGGAAACATGAAGACAGAGCTAAAGCTCATAAAAATTGATGAGATACATTGCAATGATGTCAAGTGGCTCTAGAATGAAACCCTTGTGGTGATGGGGGGGGGGGGGGGGGGGGAGGGGGGCAAGACTGAAACAAAGCATTCTGTAAAAACAAAAGCTCTGCTTACAGATAAGAATATTAAGGTTGAAAGCACTTAAATATAAACTGTTAAAATAATTCCCCCAAGTGTGGTTGGGTGGGGAGGGGATTGTGTAAAAAAATCCCTAAAAACAAGTCTCTCTTTTGCATTCATCCAAACAATAAAAAAAGCTGGGCGAGACAGAAAAAGAAACAGTAATCTGAAACTTTAATAAATTCAATCTTTCTCTAGTCTTCGTCCTAACTACATCAGACTTGGATTCCATCTCTCATTCATACACTCTGAATCTGAATTTGTTTGTCATGAAATTGCTGCTCTTTCACTGTGTCAGAATAATGCAGCCATTACAGCACTGTCATTTTTGTTGAGTGTAGCTGGACTCATGTGCATTTCATTGTCACACAACCATACTCAAGTAGATAAGGCTATATGTAATCATCCAAAGAAACTGAAGCAAATACAATAGCACAGCCCACAGTGGAGACATTTTCAGACAGTGCCCAAAGATTAAAACCATCAAGAGAGCTACCTTGCTTTGATCTACCATTAGCACTGCTACTTAACGTATCCTATCTAAAAATGTACAGTAACCTTTGTAGCACATCGCTTGCCTTCAGAAACTGCTTGCCTCAGGTTTTCGGTATTTCTGAGTCAAAACACTCCAAGCTACATGGCTGTACTGACAGTGCTCTACCCAACCCCTAAATAACTCCTCATTTCACAGCATTGCTTTACTGTTTCTTTCCCAACAGGACCCAGACTAAGAGCTCCAATGCACTGTGCATAAAGTGTTACCAAGAGCCACAGCAATTGCTGCGAAGGAAAGGCTGCAGCAATTTACTAAGTTTCTGCCTGGATTTTATGCCCCCAAGTCAAGAGGAGTAAATGAGGGAGAAAACCGATGCCTTGCACCTAAAGAGCACTCTCCTTACCCCAACGACGCACCTGATACACAAAGTGTATCCTTTAACCCCTCACCCTTGGATCCATGCCCAACCCGTGCTAAATTGAAGTAACACAGTATGAGAAAGAGCACTGTATAATCAGACATATCTGTAGAGCCCAAATAAGAACCCAAGGAAACAAAGGAAAACAAAAAGTGGAAAAGACTGCTCCGCTCTCCCTTAGGTAAAAAAAAAAGGGTTGAACAGTCTGACTCATCCAACACAGGAGATGGGCTTCTGGTCATAATACTGATACATCACTAACACTTGTTCTACATTACTTCCTATAGAACAGTACAGCAAGAGAATAGAGGTAAAAATCACATTAAGGAATATACGAGTACTGAATTCCCATTAAGGAATAAATGAGTACTGTTTTCCCACAAACCAGAATCCACAAAATAAAGAACTGACGTCAGTCACTTCTGCAGTCACAGAAATAGCAAAGTAGTACCTTGCTTCAAATAACGGCCATTACCAGTTGCTTTAGAGGCAGATGCACAAAAGAAATCATCAGGACAGCTCACTCTCTAAAAAGTTGACCATAAGAAAAATGTCTTGCTAAGTCCTGTCTATTGGCACTTTCCTTCAGGTTAAAGAATGAGGGTTTGCATGACCTATGAACAAAGTGATCTTATGTCCCTTAGAAGAATTTGACCCAATCCCTACGACTGCTGCTCAGTGCTTGGCTTTCTGGCACTTTGTGACTGTAAGTTCCATCCGACAAATGGCACCAAATGTGCCCAAAGTATTTTGTCTTCTCAGCAGCAAACAGATCGCTGCAGTTTAACCTGCTCCTGTTTAATAATGGATCATCTCATTGTCCTCACTAGCAGCAACTACTCATATCCATCCTAGGTGATCTAAGCGACACTTACTGATAGCCCTTCATCAGTACTGAATGACAGCCAACAGTCCTACCTTCCTCCTTCTCCAACCCAGTGTAACGCTACACCGTTCCTCTCACCTATGATAATTTAGTTCTCTTAGGCTTTTATTGATACCATCAAAAGCTTAAAAACATCTGTAAACATAATACACACTGGTTTTTCTTTAACAACATTTTGGCTGACATATAGAAATAAATATAGTAGAACTAAGGAGGCACATCCATCCTCCTGAGACTCTGTGCTGGCTTGCAGATGAAAATAAGCGAATGTGAAGTCTAGAGCCTTGCTCCAACCAAGAAGAACCAGCTGTCACCAGTAGAAAATAAAATGTCAAGGGAGGCCAACTGACTGAAACAATACACAGATTCTGTTTTCCAACTGTCTCAACTGCTTTAGAAGTTGTCTCCCTTTCACTGTTATTTTTCCCATTTTGGACTTCTCCTGCAGGCACATATGAAACGAGGTAACTCCTAAAGTTACAGAAGAGAGGGGCTGGCTTTCATTTGACTGCCGGTAGATATGTGATCTTTCTTTCCCTTAGTTCATTAATTGTAGGCTCCAGAAAACAAACTCAGGTTGGCAGTTTCTGAACACAGCATCTTGCAGATATTTCTCCTTAAAAGTCTACCACAAACATACACAACAACAATTGACCAAATTCATTCTAGGACCAGGTGACCTTTACGGTACCCTGATAAACTTTTCTCCTCCCTCGTTAAGTTTGCTGACTCTTCTTACAGGAGTCAGGAGTGGAAGACTGAAATGTACTGAACATTAATAATTATTTTCAGGCTATAGCAGTCAGGCATAAACATGCCTACTTATAAATCAGCTGATTTTGTTCTAGCTTAAAAGAACAGTAATGGAAATAAATCCATTACTAATACAGACAGGGCTCTAAATAATAACTTATGTTTTACAGCTGAATATAAATAGCAGGACAGAAACTCCTGAAACAGACAAACAAGTTTGACTTTTGTTATTAATAATGAATGTTTTGCCTTACATAGAAGTTTTCAAGCCTGATGGATTTCAAAGTGTTTCACAGTACAAGCACATGAAAGAATCACACAACTCTGAACAGGGGAGAGCAGACAACATAATCCACACCTCTCAAAGATTTCTTTCGGGTAAAAACAACAGTAGGTTTGACCCTTGCGAAAAAGTCTTTGAAATATTTGCAATAAAAACTCTCTCTTGGTTCATATTTGTATGTGCTTCATGTCTCCGTGATAGGAAGGGAGAGCAGTAAAGCTGGGCTAAGTACAGACTGAGAGACAGGGAAGGTGATGAGAACATCAGCAAGAATGATGTCAGAACTGCCTAAAAGTGAAAAGGGAGTGAGAGAAAGGCCAGAAATCTGTGCTGAAGTTGAGACTCCCCCATGAATTTTATGTTGGCATATTTACTGGGCCTATGCACAGAGTCAGAGGTAGGACAGCCAAACATGACATCATCCACAAATGAGCCACGCCACCAGGCCAAAGGAAAGTGAAAAGGTTATATAAAAAGTAGTACCGCCCATGAAGATTTCAGGGACCTGTACATTGCATTCCCCACCCACCAGCCAAATGAAGCATTCAAACTGCCCAACCATTTTTCCTTTTATTAAGCTTATTCAACAACAAAAAAGGCTAAAGCATCTGTTACAATTTTTCAAACCACTGCATCCGTTACTTTTTTTTATTGACCTATTTTGACTTGCAAAGCAGAAGTGGCTTTGAAAATAGAAAAAGGGTAATGCACATAGTGAATGGATGTGGAAACCTAACACAGCTGGTAACTGATCTTGAATCAGGAAAAAGCTTTCTGTTCTTGGTGCTCTTTCCAGAACTGAAGCTCCAACATGCTACAACTGCACGATGGAATAATCACTAGTACCAATAAAAACAAATGACAGTAGCTACTACTTACCATGTACAAATCCTCGTTGATGCCTAGGTATTTCCCGTTACCACAACCAACATCAGCCACTATTGACCCTTTTGGTAGTGACCTGAGAAACTCTACAATTCGGGGCCATGGGCTATGCCTGGTACTGCTGAAGTGTGTGGCAATCTCTTCGTACACGTTGTGTACATATTCTTGCTCCAACTTTGAGGCCTCCATCTCATTGTGGGGAAATGAAGGTTGTGCCTGCCTTTGCTGTCCTTTCTGGCTGTCACAGACAGATGGGTAAACTAGATACATAAACAGACACACAAAAAATAAAATTTTTTAACGTCATTCCTTGCTGGTTAAACTTATTTAGTAAAATAAAATTAAAATATTAAAATGCAAAAAATGCTTCATTCCTCATTTACCTTTAAAAACTGAAATGCAGGTCAAACCGCAGAAGGGTTTGATGACCTTAAAACAAGCAACCTGCCCACGTGTACCAGAGGCCATTTGCAGTGATCATTCATCCTGCTATGTTAACGAGGTTTGTGTTTTCAAAACTGAGATGGTGCCCCTAATATCAAAGATCATGACATCATCTGAAATTCTGTTCTGAGGGCACAAATGGACTTCAATTCCATGTAATTGTTGAGCCACCTATCTATTATTATCTGTACTGCCCTAAGGCACTTACATGACTCTATCACTGCAGATCTGACTGCTTCTACTTCTCTAATGCACTTATTTTCACAAACTTACAGTCCTCTTCAAATAAAATACAACAAAAAATGATGGGAAACTGAAGAATAGTAGTTACTTCTATTCTGGTACATAATTCCAGCACTTGAGGCCCCAGTGAAATGCAAGATTCCAGATTACTTGCCTGGCTCTAGAGCAAGCCAAATGCCTTCCTGTATAGAGAAACTACAGCAGCCAAATAGATGCAACCAATTCAAACCACATAGTATGCCTAAACCTGAGCCATTCAGGCATGGCTACCAGGACTGCCAAAACCACCCAAAGGGATAAACCTGTTTGCTTAAAAAAAATAAAATGCTTACATGTTGGCGATAAGTAACAATTTTGACTTGAAGATCACCTCAAGACACTTACTGCAATTGCAAGGGCTCCTCCTCACTTTCCTGAATGTAAATGATGTCCTTGTTTCCCTTCGATTCAGTGTTAAATCTCCAACATCAGCAGTGATTGTTCCAACTTTCTGCCCAAGTTCAGATGCTTGAATGACATCGTATTTTCGGGGTGTAATCCTTTAACAAAGTAACACAAAATAAAAGAATGATTTGCATCAGAAAAAAACAATCCATCTTTATAAGAAGGCACTTCTTAAATACTGTGACAAGTGTGATTACAACATGCTATTTAACGTACTGTTGCTTCTCAGTTTTCAACTTACTCAATTTCAGAGAAAAAAAAAAAGAGGTGCTGACACATAAACTAATGACATCAATTAAGTGTTATTTAATTGTAAGTAATTACATTTCCCTTTTCTCCCTTCCTTTCCTTCCATAAAGCTTGATTGTTTATTTTTCTAGGACTTTATTTGAGATATATTTGTTAAGCATAAAAAACATCAGTAAAAATGGTGGCTATGGGCATAAAAGCGTAGCACTGGCTGAGATCTACATTAGCAGATTGGAGTTTCTTGTTACAAACAAGCCTCTCCGATGAATTATGCTCTGCAAAAGAACTGTTTTTCCATTTACTGACAACAGAAGATGCAAAGAAGTAGCACTTGGGACATTTTGCTAAAATGCCTAGAGGGAGAATCTCTGCTGCAGATCTTCTTTCTTGACCAAAATATATCTGTCAATCAAGCAAACTGGTAGCAGAGCTTCTTAAGCTACTTCTGGATTTGGCACTGATCTTAATGGAAAGCAAAAACATTTTTGCAAGGACAAATTTCATAAATTGAGAGTGATTTGGAACATTTTTTGGGTGACAAAAGTTTAAAATAACTTTATAAAGAGATTTACATTATGAAAAAGTACCAAACCCAAGAATTTTTAATAGCTCTACAAATGGATCTTTCTCAAGGTTGAGAAGAGGAAAACGAGAAAGTAAAATGTGAAACACAACATGACAGAAGAGAAACAGCTGCACCCACATGCGGTTTCCCATCACTTGCACATGGGAAAAAGTAGATGCTCTTGGAACAAAATGGAAACTCTTCAGGGAAATAACTTAGCACTTCAAAGCTGTTACTGTCACACTGAAATGCTTCCTGAACTTAGTCATCAAGGAGATTAATGCAGAAATTTCCTCAATAAAAAAAAAAAAATCTCTAAGGAATTGGCCCCTCAGTGAAGCCCCTTCAGAGCTACTGACTTCAAAGCACTTGACACCCAGCAGGACAAACTCTCAACAAAAAACTGACTTCCATATTGGTTAGCTGAATTCAACCCTCATAGGTTGAGCCAAAAAGGGAAAAACGTGTCTTACATCCTTTAGTAAAGCAGAGCATTCAGTCTTATCTCAAATTTCTATTGGAATTTTTTTGCGGGTCACATGAAACCATGTCGTGGTTAACCTGTACTTAACCTGAAGTACTGTGCCTGTACTTAACCAAGAAGAATAACCCGAATGCTGAGAAGGCAGCCTGCAGCATGACCGGCATTCCCACACTTTGCTGTATGCCATCTTTCCTGCCGCAGGGAAGCTGATCTCTTATTAAGTCACAGGGAAAAAGAGTGCAGGTCCTTTCTGTCTGGAAATCAGGAACAGCACATTGATGATCCATCTAGATGTTGCATAAAGGAGACATGGAACAGCCCTGAGAATGGATATCTCCCAAAGGCAGCCATGGGAAGGCTGGGACATCAGCTGAGGATGCCCAAGACTCCCTGGAGAGGAGAACTTCAAATCCCTAGTTTGCAGATTTTCCATTTAATTTTCTTTTGTACCTGCAGCAATAAGCTAAGAGTAGCAGCTAACATTTTCAGAAATAAGTCGTTTTGAAGATTCTAGTTTCAACCTACATAATTTCCTTTTGCCTATACTACAAGCAAGAATTCTGGAAAAAGGCTGGACTAAAAACAAGATTCCCAATGTCAAAAATAAAACGCTGCACACCCTCTTGCTTGGCACTGAGTTTTTTTACTATTGCAGTCCCAGGAATGGTGTTTTGCCAGGTTACCCAACCAAAAACATACCTCATCAGAAAAAACATCACAAATAAACCTCATCAGAAAAGCCATAATTCTACTTTCACATATAAGACAAGAAGAGCATATACCTTTTGCTCTCCTTGATGACACTGTATAACTTATTTCTCAACCATATGTTTCTCCTTCAGAGAAAACAGAACAAAAATCCTTCTTCTGTGCACTTTGTTAACAGGGTCAAAATGAAGTCTCTAATTACCTTGGCATCCAAATATACACATTGAAAACATTTCCAGAATCATGCCAAAACTGAACCTTTCACTCTCCAATTTGACTTCTGAGGAGTAGATAAAAGGCATCACAAATGATCGTAAATACATCCTGACATTATGTATGCAAGTGAATCAACTACACTTGCTTGCTAGATGATTAATCTCGTTGATTACAATAGTATGCTTCACTAGCATGACGGAAAGCTTACTCCAGTTGAGTATCTTGACCCACTACTGCTTTTAAAAATATACAGAAAAACAAGAAGAAAGACAAGAACTGGGACAGGGATAACTTATATATGAGTAGAAAGATCTGGGATCTTATTTTTAAATTTAGTTTATGTCATTGGTTCTCAAAAGACAACTATCTCTTGAAGGTACAAGTGAGTTAAGTAATAATCTCATTCCAGTTCTTAGTAGGCAGGTACGTTACCCCAACTTGAATGCTTGTTGGCAAGTACTGCAAGTGCCCTGCATGCATTCTTCGCCGTCCTGGCACTCTGGCTGCCCAGGGTCAGCTTGGAAAGAGCAGAGCTGGTGGCCTTGGAGAAAACTGTCATGAAGACAGCCAGAGGCCTCAGCAAGAGCCATCCCTCCTTTCCCTGGGAGCTGCTTTTAAACAAAGGCTGTCCCACTGGGCCTTGCCCCAGCTACAGCCTCATATGCATCCCCAGCTGTGTCTGTGTATGGCCATTGTCCCACTGATCCAGGCCTCAGCCCCGAGGCTGACATCCCAACCTGGTCTCAGCCCACTCCCATGGAGCTGAGTGATGCCCAGGGCTGGAAGCTGCACTCTGGCTCCCCTGGGCCCCTCCTGGTCCCCAGGCCAGCAACATCACTGACATGGAAACGGCACTATGTTGTAGATAATCATTCCAAAAGATGACTGACAGTATTTGACAGGCCAGAATAAGAAGCATATAACACTGGTATCTGTGTTCAATCTTGTATACCAAAAACCAAAGGGCTTCACTGCCCTGGGCTTCTACAATAATGCGCATCAGAAGTACCAGCTGCTTTTTACAACTATTTAATTTAATGAGGGAATAGACAGGCGGTATAAGCACTCTACAAAAATGAACAATGTAAAGGTCATTGGGGAGTTCATATTCACCCTTCTTCATAATACAAATTAACCAGTAAAATTAAAAGGCAGAAAATCTTCCGCCAATAAAAGGATTTGATGTTTAATTTACACAGAATATAATTAGTATCTCCAGTTGACTGCCGTAACTAGTGAGGGCTTGGATCAAACAAAGGAAGAAACATTTACCATGGGTGTTTCTGTCCAATAGGAGTTTCCACATTCTCCTGAAGTGAATCACTGTCACTCCCAGAGCTCGCCAAGGTTTTAGCCTTTTTGCCAATTTCAGCACTCCTATTGTAAGTATCTCCCAGTGGTGCATGATTTAAAACCCATGTATTTAAACTCTACATTAAGCAAAGCCTCAAGACACATTTCAAGAAATCTCTTTTCCAGGATCCCAAACCTGCTCAGTACAATGCAGTCTTATCAGTAGTTAAAGTGTCCCTAAAGCCACTGGGAAGCGCTGAGGAAGACTCCCCTTTCGCACCCTCATGCCCTCTGTGCAGGTGAAGTCACTCTCTTAAACCAGCCCTTCTCTAAAGCCTTTGGCATATATGATCCAATGGGAAAAGCTGTGGGCTGAAAAGACAGAAAGGAAATGGTGAAGCTAATTGCACTACAATGAATTCTTTCCCAGTTCAGAGTCATCGAGGACTTGCACACCACAGATGTAAGTGAGAACAATTTCCGAGCAAAACTTCACTTGTGATAGCAGCAGGAAACTGTAGCTCAGGGACTGGCAATTAGCTTCCTAAAATCCCCAATTTTTTCTATTTAACCTGAGCAGCATCTGAGCAGAGAAGTGAATTTGTATATTAATTACAAAACTTAACTTGATTTCTTTCAGAGCAATTTTAAATACAGACTGTCATTAACAAAGTAAACAAACAATAAATACTGTTCTTCTATTATCAGCAATGCAGTGACTCTTTCACATACCCATGTGTCCACAGGTATCTGGATTCTCCAGCCATCACCAATAAACTGCATCGGGGCAGCAGAATTGCCACTGTATGGCCATCAGGGTGTTTGAAATCCATCACAATCTAAAACGAAACAAAACCAGCCACCACGAATGAGCATGACTTACAGAGCTTCATATACATGCCAGGCTTTCTTAAGTCCTAGCTTCGTCTGCCTCTTCAATGTATTCATCAGAATATTGCCACAAAACAGCTACATATTTCCTAGGGATGCAAAAGCCTCTAGGTCTCTGTCCTTAAGATTGCTCCCTTTCAGCACCATGTTAAAAAATCTGAGGCAGTCACAAATATGTGTGTATACAAATACTAAAAAAAAAAATAATTTTTTTTATATATATATATATATATATATGGAGACCAATGACGAGTGGCATTCCTCAGGGGTAAGTATTGGAACTGGCGCTGTTGAACACCTCTGTCGGTGACACGGACAGTGGGGCAGTGGGATTGAGTGCACCCTCGGCAAGTCTGCCAATGATACCAAGCTGTGTGGAACAGTCAACATGCTGGAGGGAAGGGATGCCATCCAGAGGGACCTAGACAGGCTGGAGAGGTGGGCCTGTGCAAAACTCGTGAGGTTCAACCAGGCCAAATGCAAGGTCCTACATCTGGGTCAGGGCAATCCCAAGCACAAATACAGGCTGGGGGAAGAAAGGATGGGGAGCAGCCCAGCCGAGAAGGACTTGGGTATGTTGGTTGATGAGAAGTTCAACACGAGCAGGCAATGCGCACTCACAGGCCAGAAAGCCAACTGCATCCTGCACTGCATCAAAAGAAGCATGCCCAGTAGGTCGAGGGAGGTGATTCTGCCCCTCTACTCCACTCTTGTGAGACCCCACCTGGAGTACTGTGTCCAGCTCCGGAGTCCCCAACATAAGAAGGACATGGATCTGTTGGAGCGGGTCCAGAGGAGTGCCACGAAAATGATCAGAGGGCTGGAGCACCTCTCCTATGAAGACAGGCTGAGAGAGTTGGGGTTGTTCAGCCTGGAGAAGGGAAGGCTCCAGGGAGACCTTATAGCCCCCTTCCAGTACCTAAAGGGGGCCTACAGGGAAGATGAGGAGGAGGGACTCTTTATCAGGGACTGTAGTGATAGCACACGGGGTAATGGTTTTAAAATGGAAGATTCAGATTAGATATTAGGAAGAAATTCTTTACTGTCAGGGTGGTGAGGCACTGGAACAGGCTGCCCAGAGAAGCTGCGGATGCCCCATCCCTGGCGGTGTTCAAGGCCAGGCTGGATGGGGCTTTGAGCAACCTGGTCTAGTGGGAGGGGTCCCTGCCCATGGTAGGGGGGTTGGAACTAGATGATTTTTAAGATTCTGTCCAAACTAAACCATTCTATGATATGATTCTATGAAGTACCTCCACAGAGTGATTCGTTCTAGTCTAAAAAGTAGAGCTAAGTGATGTGGAATCACCCTATGCCCTCTGGAAATGCTTATCCATTCACAGCAGATTGAGCTGAGACAATTAACTCAGAGTAGATACATAACATTTAGATAACCAGTATTAGGTGAAAGAAGTAATTTCCAACCTGCCCACACTCCTGGAGGTTTGCAGCACAACAAGCACATGCAGTCTCCCAAGATCCTGACTAACATGCCAACTACCAGACCATCCTTTTACTATTTGCCACCTGGCTTCTAGCCATGGCAATATATTGAGGTAACGCTTTCAGCTTCATTCCAATTTCACAGCCCAGATGGCAGTGCTACATTTTGCTTCTGCTTGGACTAGGAATGTTATCCTTCTACATTTCCCAAATGAGAGAAACTCTTGCTGTGGAAAATAAGGAGCAGGTCATTTAAGCAAGCCAAATGAGTTACACAAGACTCACCAAAAAAGAAAAGTGGTCAAAAACTGTTCAAGTCAGCGGTTCCAGCTACACTGGAGAATTAGCACCATGAAAGTGCTGTCACCTGATTTGTAACCTCCTAAGTATGCAATTTAAAAGCAGACTTACTACAGTATGCCAGATTGAAACAAATTAAGCAGTTCTGCTTCCGCATACAGATGCTTTTAACAAAGAGAAAACAGTGGCGCAATGATCAGTCATTCAGCACAAAAAACCCCAGCAATACAGAGACTGAATAAGTAAGAGTTTTAAACACTACAAATTACCACTTACAACATTTACTATTTAATGTTGTGCACACTGGAGCAAACTACAGTGGCATTTACATTTTTAGGAAAAAAATAATTTACGCTGTAGTACCACCCACAGAGTGACACAGCTTCTCCTGTTGAGCTATCTAAATTTAAGGCAAAAAATGATGAAGGTGACAAAGAGTAGGGCTGAAAGAGGAAGAGAGATATTGGGAAACTGGAATAAAGCCCACCTATAAGTTCTGATTAATGATTATGAAACACTTCAATAGCTACACAAATAGATGACTGTCAGCCACTTGCTAATATATTCCTTCCCTTGCACTTAGCAATTTCTTCCAGGTATCCACAAAGAAGCATGGGGTGAAGAAGGAGAAAACAGTGACTTCACAGATCTGATGGGGAGGCTGTCCCATAAAGCACGACAAGGTGCAAGCCTCTGTAAAAAGATGGAGCTACCTGGCAATGCAAAGAAACCAAAGGATGACTAACCAGGACCAGCAAATAAGGGAATGGAAAGCAAAGAAGGGGGGGGCGAAGTGGTTGGATGAAATGGTTGAGATGGTATCTCAGTCCGCCTTTTGCCTCCTCTGGCTCACTGCTATTGGGGGACAGGCATGAGGGGAAAAGATAGAGACTGGGTTCTTCAGAAGTGTTGCAGAATAAATTGAATATGACACTGTCCAGATTCCTTCGTGGAGGCTCGGTTACCCCACCGTCCCTCTTTTGGTGTCAGTAGTAGCTACAAAGCCCTGTTCTTGCAGATGATGTTCAAGAACAACACTTTCTCCAAGAGTCAATGATTGTCAGTTCCATGGGGTCTCCTACACTTCCAGTTCCCATCTCCCTCCAGGCCCTGAAAGAGGACCTCATTCCCTTTCACTTCTCTGGGAGCTAGGCTAGGGGGCTTTATAGGAAGCAGTGGGAAACAGTTCCTCCAGCTCTCTGCCTTCTCCGCTGATTTACCTCATGCATCTCCAGTTCCTTTCCCTCAGCTGCAAGGCACCCCAGAGTCTCTTCGCAGATGATGCTCCTCAAACCCTGTCCTGTTAACAACTGTGTGTCCAAAATAGCAGAGATTCAGAGTGCACTATAACAGATAGTACGCTGGGAACAAGAGGTCACAAAACTATCCCCTGTAGCTGAATTTTCAGGCAGAAGTGGTAGGAAACAGCAGACAGTAGAAGAGAAGAGCATGCCCTCCTGGCTGAACTTCAGCCATGCTAAGCCAACAAGAAACATGTGAAACAAATTTCTGATGGTGCAGAATTTGAGGCTGAAAATCAGATCACCTATTGTACGTAACATCTGGCAAGTCTAGTCATCACTAGCACAGGATTCCAGCTCTGTCCCTGCTCCCTACTTTTCCATGGAGGAACAGCTTCTGTATTATGATCTCACACTGTGTGGCTGCTCCCCTTCTAAATGAATTTCATCTTTATGACAGGCAGTGATGATTTGGGGAGGAAAATATAAATCAAGGATTAATTTACTTGCAAATGGGCAATGACATTAAGTAATTAGCAGTAATTGGAAGAGTCAAAAATCCAAATCCAAAACTGACTTTTGCTTGTGAAGACGACAGAGATCCTCAGCCAGAATATATCAAAGTTTTGCACTTTTAACAACAAATTTGACATTGCAATTCGGACAGAGAATCAAATTTACAGAACTCACTGTGAACATCTGAAGAAAATTAGTGCAATTCCTGTGCTTCATTCCTTTCTCTAGAATAACTGCACCTGAATGCTTAAAGAAACCCAAGCAACACTATTTCTTCTATTCTTTGTCTACAGCAAAGAACATTTAACCCAGAAGGGTTTTTGAAGAACTCTGTTCTTATCTCAGAAAAGCCTATTACTGACTGAAGTAGATAACATTCCCGCACTGCTATATGTGTCTTTATCCTGGCAGAACATTCTAAATTGTCACTGTCACACACACACACACACACAAAAGATTAACGCATTTGGTCCTCTTTTTAATTTACTAAGGACTCACAATCAATAAAGCAACTCTGCCACTGCTGAATCAATCTGCTTCATGACAGCTTTGCTCCACAGGAGCTATTTCCAATTACTATTTTTGTTTTTACCTATTTCTTTTTTCTCTTAGGTGGCAGAGTCAATAAAGATCAAACTTTCAGCTAGCCCATGGTGCATCATCTAGGATTACACTGAAAAACAAAATAGTAAGTGCTTTGATCTTACACAATTTTTACCTTCTTTCTTTGTGCTATAGAATAAGTATGTCTCTATATATACATCAAAAAATTTGAAAGAAACAAACAGCTAATAATACCTACTTGTGGATTTAAATATCTTGTCATGATGCCAGGTTATTTAAGAGAGTGTTCATGACGAGGGAGCACATGAGGCAGTAAACAGCTTTCAAGGATGGCTAAACATCAAAGCAAAATGACACCCACATCACGAACATCGTTCCCGTGGCATAAAATATGGCAAAATGCAAAAAACAGAAAAGAATACAGCTTAAAAGAAAAAGGGAAGTTTGGGATTTTCAACTCCTCGGGGAATGAGAAGTCTGCATTGCCTTCCAGTGCAGTGGTACTGCACTTCATGAAAGAGCAGGAGGATAGCGGTAAAAGACTGGTCTATCAAATAAGTAATGATCCAAAGACAAAACAGAAATAATGCAGCAGGGCTGTAAAGACAACGTCGATAAGGATTTCACAGCTACAGCGTGGAATGACAACGTTGTTTTTCTAAGCTTTGTCTCTGATGCAATTTGTATTTGATGTCAATAGACGAAATGTAGTCTAAAGCTAAAAAAAGTAAAATGTGGAATACTTCTCAAGTCTCTGACATTATTTACTGAATTTTCAGAGAGCAAAGACACATTATCAGCCTACATAGCAGTTTCCCACATGTAAAACAGATGAAAAAGAATGTCTACTTCAAAGACAGCTGAGAGGTTTAAAGCCCACACACAGAGCTTGAACAACACAGTGGGGCTCTATGCAGAGACAAGAGCCTGCTGGCTTACACAAGATTGAGGCAATCAATCAGTAATACACAGTGCCTTTCACTGCAAAAACCATTCTAAATTCCAAAATCTGGAATTCAGAAAAATGCTGAATTTTAAAGGGAAAG